>NW_020948774.1:3732543-4031310 GCF_900497805.2 Vombatus ursinus
TAAATTTATTAAATTTAATAGAGTAGTAATAGCAATTGTTCAATAAGCCCTGATCCAGTGTGTCCCCCAATATCAATTAACCAATTGATAGCAATTAGCTTTTACAAAAGGGTGATTACTGAGAAGGTATAACAAGGCCCAAAATTAGAAAACATCATTCCAAACAAGGGGTACACTGACCCTCTGCATTCACGTGGTCTGTAAGAGGAATAGGTACAAAATGAAAAGCACAATAGAAGTGAGGCACACATGCAGGGAACACACAAAGCTGAGGGTTACCATGATACTCCTGACCCTGGGAGTTCTTTTCTCCCATTTTTAGCCCATACCAAGTTTGCTTTGTAGTAAAGGCGTTGGCAATCCCTCTGCATCCATGGAGGGTGTGGCATCAGCTTGTAGGTCAGTCTACTGATAGACAGGGTCTATCAGTTCTCAGCTGCTGCACTGGCTTCTCACTAACTTCGCCATTGCTACTGCCAGGCCTTTTCTGATGGCTTTGCTGGGTCTTCAGGTCTTACTGGTTGCCTAGGCACTCCCGTCTCAGAAAACTCATTCACCTAAGTTCAGGAAAGAATAAACACAAAAGAAATAGAAGCACCATCAGCAGGTGGGGAGAAGCTGCCAGTATTTCCTCAACTTTGCATCTCAAAACAGTCCTTCTCACTTGCAAGTCAACAGGGAAAAGAATGAGAGATCATCCTCTCAAGCCTCTTGTATACCCACTCGCTGTTAGAGAGATGTCCAAGGGCATGAGTGTTTGGACATTTCTCCCACTAACTCAGAAAAATGCTTGGATCGGTAGAATGATAAATTAAGAAAAAATGGTTTTCTGGCAAGTTTGTGTGCCCATGTTGCAGAGTACAGTATTAATCTTTTTTTCTTTGACAGTGTTAAATGATTAAAGTTAAAGCACACATCTTTCTCTTTACTGGGGGTAAACTATAAAAGTGGAAAGTGACATGTATTATGAATTATCACTTTTATGATTGTGCCTTACTATTTTCAGGGCATGTACTTTGTGAAAGGACTGTTAGTACTTCTTGGAGGGAATGATTTTGTCAATACAAAATGTATTAATAGAAATATTTCTGAATATTCAAGAGCTCCTCATTGGCAACAGGATAATCAATCAGCCAACAAGCATTTATTAAGTACTTTCCATGTGCCAGATAATGTGCTAATCACTGGAAATATAAGCAAAGTATACTGGAGCTAGCTTTACTGGCTTGAGAGACATGATTGTTAATTTCAGTACGAACATTTGCACCTCAGAAATAGGCACACGCTACAAATCAGGGCTTGATTAGTTGTTTGTCCTTAGTTCTTGAAGAGGACCAGTCACATCATAGGGGTGATGTCTTGATTTTCATGTGAATTAGACCTAAGTAAATTGTTTCGTTGATTATCTAAACTTAAGCAAGTGATGGAGAAAGTGTTAATAATGAAGATTAAACTTAAAAGTGCTTTTTGTGTACAATTTTTTTTTCAGATAGTTGGTTACTAAACACTTACCAGCACACCCCTAGATACAAGTATAAAGAAGGAAACAATCATGACTCAAAAGGAGCTGACAATGGGAGAGACAAGTACATATATAAAGATATATCACATAAATGTAAAGTGAATAAATATAGATACATACAAAATAGTTAAATACATAGTACTTTGGGAAGGAGGGCACTAGCTGTTGAGGGAAACAGGAAAGATTTCCTGCAGAAGATTATACTTAAAGAAAAATTTATAAGGTAGTAGTAAAGGAGAGATTGCATTCTAAGTATGTGGAATAGCCACGGCACAGACATGAGGACAGAAGATGGAGTATCTTATGTGAGAAAGGGAGAGAAGGCCAGTTTAGCTAGATCAAAGAATTTGGGGAAGGGGAGTAATATTCAATGAGGCTGAAAAAATAGGTTAGGGTCATCTTGAGAAGTGTTTTGAGAGCTACAAAGAGAACTTTATATTCTGTCTTATAGGCAACAGGAAGCCACTGGGGCAGGTAGGTAGCACAGTGGAGAGAGCACTGGCCCTTGGAGTCAGGAGGACCTGAGTTCAAATCCAGCCTCAGACATATAACACTCACTAGCTGTGTGACTCTGGGCGAGTCACTTAATCCCAATTGCCTCACCAAAAAAAAAAAAAAAAAAAAAGGAAGCCACTGGAGTGGGTTGAGGAGTCACATGGTCTGTGCTTGAGGAAAATTATTTTGCCAGCAATGTAGAATGGACTGGAGTGGGGGAGAGACACAAAGCAGGGAGAAGAATTAGGAGGCTATTGCCAATAATCTAGGTGGAAGGTGATGAGGGCCTGAACCAAGGTGGTAGTTGTGTGAGGGGCGAGAAAAGGTCAGATGAAAGACATATGGTGGGGGCAGCTAGGTGGCACAGTGGATAGAGCACCAGCCCTGGAGTCAGGAATGCTTGGGTTCAAATCCGGCCTCAGACACATGATACTTACTAGCTGTGTGACCCTAGGCAAGTCATTTAACCCCGACTGCCTCCCAAAAAAAGAAATATGGTGAAGGTAAAAACAGCAAGATTTAGATTAGATATGTGGGTTGAGGGAGAGTAAGGAATCCAGGACAATGCTAAAATGAACTTGCTTGACTAGAAAAACGGTAACTGAGAGAAATGGGGAAATTTGGCAAAGGGGAAATGTAGGTGGAAAGAAAATGTGTTCAGTTTTGGACATGTTGAGGTTGAGCACCTCTGGGATATCTAGTTTGAAATGTCCAATAAGCTGTGGTTAATGTGGGACAGGAGCTCAGAGAACTGCAGGGTCTGGATATATAGAGGATCCCAAGAGAGCCAACAGAGGGAGAAAAGAAGGGGGCCTACGGACAGAACTTTGGGGAAGGCCCCCAGTTAGGGGCATGATTTAGACGATAAGCCAGCAGAGGGGCCAGAGAAGGACCGGCCAAACAGGTGTGATGAGAACCAGAAGAGAGTAGTGTCAGGAAAATCTAGGGGAGAAAGAGTATCCAGGAGGAGAAGGTGGTCAATAGTATTAAATGCAGCAGATATGTCAAGACTATCAGATTTGGCAATTAAGAGATCATTAGTGACTTTTGAGAAAGTGAGGGATAAGATCAGAGGCAAGATTTCAAATATGAGTGACAGGAAGCAGATGCAGCAAGAGTAGACAGCTTTTTCTATGAGTTTGGCTAGAAGAAAGAGGAGGAAGGACAATGGCTTAAGGAGATGATAAGTGTATTGAAGATTTTTTGTTTTTAAGGATAAGGAGACTTGGGCATGTTCGAAGGCAATCAGGAAGGCACGATGAGATAGAGAAGCTGAAGAGAAAAGCAATGACTAAGAATGAAACCTGTTGTCATTCATCCCTGACTCCCCATGACCCCATTTGGGGTTTTCTTAGCAGATACTGCAGTGGTTTGCCATTCCTTTCTCCAGCTCATTTTACAGATGAGAAACTGAGACAAAAAGGGTTAGGTGATTTGCCCAGGGTCGCACAGCTATTAATTGTCTAAGCCAGACTTGAACTCAGGAAGAGGAAACATCCTGACGTTAGGGCTGACATTCTATCCACTGCACCACCTAAGAAACCTCCTGGACCGGATGAGAGAGAGTGGGACCAACAGCATATTTAAAGGAGTTAGTCTTGGCAAGGACAAAGGCCATTTCTTTGTCAGAGGATAGGAGAAGGAGGTAAAAGTTTTGGAAAGATGATGTCAAGGAGTTTTGAAATGAAAAGAATGGGAGAAGAGGGGGCTCATATTGAATGGTCTCAATTTTCTGTGTGGTAAAAGGCAAGGTTCTCAGCTGAGAGGCACTTGGGGAGATTTGGGGAAATGTGGGAGACTTGAGGAAGGAGGAAGGAAGAAGAGGTTGGGAATCAATTAGGGAAGAATAAAAGGAATACCCTGCTGCAATCAGGGCCCAAGAGAGGTGGGTAACATGCATCTGTAATGTGCTCAGTCAGCACAGTTGTGTGGCTTCCTTTGTATTCAGCAGCTTATGAGTAAGAGTGGAAAAGGTGGACAGACGTTAGGAGTAATCCACGGCTGAGGTTTGGCAAGAAATAAGTCATAATAGGAAGAACCAGCAAAGGCTTCCAGAGAAAAGGACAATGTCGAGTTGAAATAGCTAACTATTGGGTTAATATTGGAGAGTAGAGCTAATTAGGAGTATTACGGGAGGGGCTGTAGATCTTGATGAGGGTAAAAATTTACTTATGAATTCGGATCAACTAAATAGTCAACCATGATCCCAGAAAACTGTGATGAAGAACACTGCTCACTTCATGACAGAGAGATGATAGATTAATGTGCAGAATAGGAAATACATTTCTGGACATGACCAATGTGGAATTTTTTTTTTCTTGCTTGACTACACATATATGATACAAGGGTTGGGTTTAGTTTCCTTTCTTCCTCCTTCCTTTCTCCTTTTCTCTCTTTCCTCCTTTTTTTTCTAGTAAGGGAAGGTGAAAAGGAGAAAAAATGCTAGATAATTCAAAAAAATCATTTAAAAAGAGTAAGATTAGAAGAAATTAAATGATAGGAAGTTATGATCAGATGGAGGAATGTTACAGTTTCCATTTAGGGAAATGGAACACTTGGGGGTAACAGTGAGATCTAGTGTGTCTATCCCTACATATGGCCAAGGTGAAGCAAAGAATAGGTTGCGGGATGTCTAGGGAATTGGGAGGTCAGGGAATTTGAGGGAGCATCTTTATAAATACTAAAGTCCCCTAATATTAGAGGGAGAAGGTAGGTGGCGCAGTAAAGAGAGCACTGGGTCTGGAGTCAGAAAGGCTCATCTTCCTGAGTTCAAATTCAGCCTTAGATACTTACTGGCTGTGTGACCCTGGGCAAGTCACTTAACCCTATTTGCCTCAGTTTCCTCATCTGTAAAATGAACTGGAGAAGGAAATGAGAAATCACCCCAGTGTATTTGCCAAGAAAACCCTAAATGGAGTCACAAAGAGTTGGACACGACTGAACAACAACAACAATCCTATATTCTTCTACTTGTCAAAAACCAGACAAGTCGTAGTTACGGAAACCAACATGTTTCACTTGTTTAAACACAGAGAAATAATCAGATTGCTTTGAGCACTGCTCCAATTTCACTTGGCAAAGCTTTAGATGTTTATGCATTTAACGAGGGAATGGATTAAGCAATAATGTAAAAATGTCAAGGGGTCTATAACATTTTGTAGCTTTTATGTTTATGTTCTAAAACAGTGACATCTGTTTTATGTTCTAACACATTTTTCCTCATAAATGTCTTTGTGATTTCATAAAAACATACTTGTCATATTGGTTCTAATTATCAAGGCTGCTCTGAGATAGTCAGTCTGGGTTGCCTCCTTCATGTTTATCTATATGCATGTCATATTTTCCCTGGTAGATGACAAGCTCCGTGAGGGTAGGGGCTGCCTGTTATTTTTTTTTATCTTTGTATCCTCAGAGCTTGGCAGTCTTGCAAATAGTAGCACTTTTGCTGTTTGCTGAATAAGCACATGTTAGAAAAGACCTACCGCTTTTTGAATGATTGATCCAGTTAACATTATACTTCACACATAGTAGGTTTGAAACAGCTAATAACACTAGGATAAAATTTCCCTTCTCTCAGTCACAAACGGCAGCAGCAGCAATTTGATTCAAAATATCTTTTATTAGAAACACTGAATTTCAAGACAATTGATTACCATTATTCTAGAAATTAGCCTGAATTCCCTGAGCTCCACGGACTGGATAGCACCAAGCATCTGTTTAGAGCCATCTGTTTAAAGCCCAACAAACAGCTAGAAGAGCCACAACCACAGTGACCAGATTCCATGACTGTCATGATCTCTTTAAGACTAGACAGAAGTTGTCAAAAGGAATACCCATTCAACTTACACCTTTTAGCATATGTCATGGCTAACCTTCTAGCACCACCTCAGACTGAAGATTAAAACATGCAGTCTTAGAGTACTGCCTTCCCTGCTCATTGAAATCTGCTTAACTGTTTATGTCATGTCAGTAATATCTGTGCAGGGTAAGGTCTTTAGTTATACGTGGGCGATTCTTTACTCTCCAAGGCAAACAGTGTCAAAAAGTAAAACTCAGGGTCAGGGTAGTAAGCCATCACAAAGTAGAAAAACATCCACACAGAGAAGGGATGCTGAAAAATGCTACCCACTGCCACATAGAGAGATGACGGACTGTTTATGCAGAATGAGAGACACTTTGGACATGGCCAATGTGGGAATTCGCTTTGCTTAACTAAGCATTTTCATTACAAGGGCTTTCTTTTCCTTCTTTCTTCTTCAGTGAGGTAGAAGGGAAAGAAAATAAATGCTTTTTAATTGAAAAACATTAATTTAAAAAAGAAAGACATCTGAATCATCATCAAAAGGCTAAGCTGGCCTTCAAATCTAGAGTAACCTGCCTTATCACCCTAAGTAGAAACACAAACACCCAAGGTCAGGACATCTATTGAACCAGTTAGAGAAAGGATTTCTTTATGAGTTTTCTTCTCCCTCCAAAAAGGTAAAAGATTAAACAGACCTGTGTCCCTCTAGTTAGGACCAGCTGATGAGAAACTGTTCCCCCACCGACAAAGACACAGGGATGTCCAGGATCTGAAAAAAGCATAAAAAAACCAAGCTCGGAAACAAGGAATCTTTACATAGCAACTAAGAACAACAATACTCAATACTCTTTTTGCTTCAGACCCTTTCTGATAAAGACAGATAATTCGGGTCCATATATAAGGCTATTTAGAAGGTGGGATAAGAACCCAAACTTCCCAGTTACCACACTGCCTCAGTTTACTTATCAGTTCAAAAGGATACCACTTCTCCCTATAGGGGACTTAAAAAAAAAACAGACCTGTGATTTCAGAAGTATGGGGGTTCTTGGTGAGTAAATGCAGATTAGCACTTTTTCTGCCACTCTGTGGTCTCTGAGTAACCTAGGCCACCAAGAAGTTAAGTACCCAGGGTCACACAGCCAGTATGTGTCAGACATGGAATTTCTACCCAGGTCTTCCAGATTTTCAAGGTCAGCTTTCAAATCACTATGCTAATATGCCTCTCTCTAAGAATTTGTCATTGTTACTTATTTTTAAAGCAGTAAAATAAGATGCTAACCATTTCTAATGCTATACAGCATCAATGCCACTATCCTAGAGAGTCTAGGAGAAAGATTAGCAAGCAATTCACTAAAAATAGGCCTTGAGATATGAAGGCCATATTTCCTTCACTCCCCACCCTAGGGACTAAAGATGCAAGTTAAATGTTTGCCCAATGCACAATAATGACTACAGGATTTCTTGGTTGCCCATTTGATGAAGTTTTAAAGCTTTCACAGGCCTAGCTTAGCAAGAGTTTCTAAGGGTAGGTATCAAGGATAACAATTTTCAGCTCTCTTCATATTTATCCTCTCTCTTCACGTTCTGATGGAATTCTGAGAATATTTATAAGATTTTCTTCAACCCTCGGAAACCAACCCCTCCACAAGGACTCTTTTTACCATTACTACTTGGACTCTTAATTTTCTTGCCTTGTTATCAGCATCGTAGGAAAAGTTGAAGACTGGGACACCATTGGAGACAACCTGATGGGGGCTGCTGGGCACACCTAAGACAGTCACTTTTCTCAATTTCAGGCTGGTGCCCTCACTGGTCACTTGTACCAGGTCATTCAGAATGACATTCTGTTTCAAGCAAGAGGAAGATAAAAGCATTGATGTTAAGGGGAGATGGTTGTAACCAGGGACTTATGGAGTCAAAACTAAGATTCACCACTTCCTAGTGACAATGGGGAAATCACTTAGCCTCCTGGGGGCAGGGCATGATGCTTGCTTGGACCTCACCTGGCTGTTGTCGGGGAGATGGTTGGTAAAGTATAATCTCAATCAAGATGGTGGGGCAAATCTCCAAAATGTTCGACCACAAAGTCAAGTATCCCAGGTCTTTGATGCTTCCTCTTCTTCTTAGAAAAGGACAGGTCTATTGACAGTCCTTTAGAAATAGGTTCCATTTCCCTTTAGGGTAAACCTTCTCTATTAAACAAGAAGCCTAATTCCAGACACCTGGATGGGTACCCTCTTCTGATACATAATCACATAATACATAATCACACCTGGTCAATCAATTCCATAATCACATAATACACAATTCCAAAATCACATAATACATAATCACACCTGGTCAATCAATTCCATGTTCTAGATTTGAGACTAGCACCTCTCCCCCCAACTCCCAGCCTCTACTTCTGCAACTGCCTGATCTCAGCTGCAAGGACTCACTCACATTGTAAGCCACGAACATGATTTGGGTATAGTGACCCCATTCCAGTGTACCGAGGGTCTCCCCATCATCCCAGAACAGCTCCCCTTGGGCCATGCCACTTGGAGTTAAGGCCACAATCAAGGTCATCGGTTTATTGCGGGACTCTGTGGTGGTGAGGCCAGGATCCTAGTTACAGGAAACAGGAGAGGGACACTTCATGAGATGCCTGGGACTGCAATATACCAGGACCTAACAGGGGAAACCTAGAGGACATGCAAGACTGGGGATCCCAGTTCTACTTGACCCCAAAAAGCCTAACCAGGAGCAATGGGCAGAAGGATAGCAATCTAAGGACAACATTTCTAACAAGTATAGCTGCTGTCTCAAAGTAGAACTGGATGCCTTGGGAAGCAGTGGGTTCTACTTAACTATCTTCAGGGGAAGACTGGATTATTATAGAGAGAATTCTTGCCTCAGTTATGGGTTAGACTAGATGGCTTCTGAGGTCCTTTTCCATTCTGAGATACTGGCAGAGTTGGATATGCATAATGCCTGCCTGGCAAATCGTAGATACTTTAAAAATTATTGATTTTTTTTTTATTAAGTCTCAAGACTGCTCTCACCCCTGCCTCTAGGTCCTATCCATACTTCCCACAAAGCAGGCTGGGAAGACTTTATCAGGTCAGTATGTGTAGCTTCCAAGGACTCAAGTTCCTACTGATTCCTTCCTTCTCCCACCCCCACACCCCCAGAAAAATACAAAACTATACAGGTCCTCCTACAGGCTATCAGGCAAATGACTAACTGCCCTATGGTCTAGTCCTATCTTGGATTGGCCATGAAACCTTCCAACAGTGAAATCATCTTGAGATTATGGGAAAGATATGAGTCCCAACACCATCAGGGGATGAGGGAATAGGGGAAACACCATCAGCTGAACACAATTTCTAGTTCAATTTCTTGGGCAAGGTGGAAACGGAAAGGGATTTCATAGCAGTCCTGGTGGTAAAGAGATCAAACCACTTAGAACCCCTTTTGTACCTGCAGTGGAAGGATATATCCAGCCCGGAGGTGAACGTTGATCACTTCCAGTGGTGCAGGCAGGGTGAACCACTGCCCTTTGCTATGGATGACTGAGCCATGGAGAGGAGGAGACAAAGGAGACAGGTCATTAAGGGGCTCCATTGGTACCTGGGAAGACAGAGATTAAGTCAACAAGGGGCTTACACACTGACAAAGTCCCTACCTCTATCTGATTCTCTCCCTGCCTCTGAGGGGAAAGACAAAGTGCACAGAGTCTAAATCTAGAATGGGATGTGAGCACAATGCCTTCTACTGGAAGTATGTTTACCATAGTTTTCCAGGTCAAGACTTCAGTGATGGGGCACAAAGGAATAAGGTCTTTCCTGAAGTAGAGGAAAATGCTAATAACTCATCCTTTCAGGGACTCCACTGTCCATCTTCCTGAGTTGTGAGTGAGGCTAGGGAGACTCTCTGAAATGCCCATAGGAACTATACAAGTTTTAAAGGTAACAGACTCACCTCCAAAAGTGGGTACCAGGTGCCTGAGGGAAAGTAGCCATTCACTTCGATCTTCCCACCTTCAAGTACTGGGGTAATGAGGAGAGCTTCCCCCCACAGGAACTGTCGGTCCAGTGTCCAGGTGTTTTGGTCCAAGGGAAATCTATAAAAACAACAGGTCTAATTGGTGTACTGGGGAAGAGAAGTACTGCAGGAGCCAGGGAAGCTATGGGCTTTGCTCACTAGGTAGCACATGATACCCATATTTTACAAATGAGGAAACTTGGTCTCAAACAGGGGCAGGGTAGGGGAGACAGTCTACAATGGGGATCCTTGGGAATGAATCAGTTCTTCCCTTGAACAACTCGGGCACCCTATCTTGTTTTTATTATAAAATTATTATTACTGTGTACAAAGGAGTAGGCTTCGCATTAGAAAATATGAGTTAAAATTTTAGTTTAAACAGTAATTAACTAGTGGTATGACTTGGAGCAAATAATTTCATCTGTCTGGAACTTGGTTTCCTCATTTGTAAAATGAGGTATATGGACCACATGAGCTTTAATCGCTCTTTCAGATCTAACATTCTATTAATCTGCCACAATAATTAATAACATTTATATGACCTTTGTGTATCTTTTAGCTTTTTTTAGTGAAATGCTTGCTAATCTTTCTCCTAGACTCTCTAGGATAGTTGCATTGATGCTGTATAGCATTAGAAATGGTCAGGCATTTCTCCTAACAGTTGTCCACAGGTGTCTGGCTTGTTAGTGGCAGGTTGGAACATAATTTCCTGACTCCTAGTCTAAGGTTTTTTCTACAAAACCATACCAGGTTTAAGAGTAAATCAATTTGAGGTAAGTCAGCTTAAACTCTCCTGTAAAGGAAAACCAAGGCATTGAAAGAAGGAGATTGCAGAAATAGGATTTCACAAATTTGGGGGGCTGAGACAAAGTGACAGCATGGTATTTTGCTGACTGGAAGGAGAGGTGAGGAGGTAGACCCAGGGTCCAGAGGATAATAACTCTCGTAGGCCAAGGGAAGCTTTGGGGCACTGAGGCTATGTCCAAAGTAGGAGGAAAGGGGGAAATGCTTACAGGTATGGCAGTGGTAGGGTGTCACAGGCTACATTTTTAAATCTTATATCTAGCTAAGTACAAAAAAACCCCCAAAATAATGAAAATGAGGAAACTGAAGGCTTATATGAACTGATGCAGAAAAGAAAAAATATATGTGACTCTAAAAATATAAACAAAAACAATAATCAAATGTTAACTGTACCATACCAATTGCCATGAGCAATTTAGTCTTTAAGATAACACAGTTGCCTCCACTTGATGGAGGTAGAAGGACAGCAGGTGCACTGGTGTATGCAGTGTCAGACACAGTTGCTTTGTCAGGTGGGCTTTTAAAAATCTTTTTCTTTGTTACAAAGAAGGGTTTGATGCAGGGGAGTTATGCTGGGGAATGAAAGTAATGAGAAAAAAAAGGGGGACAGCTAGGTGGGGCAGTGGCTAGAGCGCCAGTCCTAGAGTCAGGAGGACCTGAGTTCAAATCCAGTCTCAGACACTTGACACTTTACTAGCTGTATGACCCTGGGCAAGGCACTTAACCCCACTGCCTGCCAAAAAAACAAAAAACAAAACCAAACCAAAAAACCAAAAGGCATCAATCAGTACATAAAAGGTGGGCAAGATAACATGTTTCTAGGAGGTGACCTAAATTCTTAGAACTGGAGTAAGGGAATTGGAGAAGTCCTTGCTTTCTGTAGCTCTGCTTTCCTGTTTCACTGATTCTGCCTAATGTTTCTAAATTACATCTCGCACTCATTCAATGGCTTGTCAGTGATACCACTCATGTTTGAACACAGCCACCTACAGCAGCTGCTTGCTATGCTGTGATGCCGAGTTGGAAAATGCCCATCAACCCTACTAGACATAGGAAGGAACCTAAAATGAGACAAGAGGGCTCCAGAATGCAGGACTGCCTTGAAACCAGGGTCACACACAATCTATTCCCTCCCCCGCTCAAGAATACTTACTCCAAAAATAGGGGCCGAGCCACAGTCTCTCCACGAGAATGAGCTTTGTAGAACAGGGTATAGAGATAGGGCAGGAGCACGTAGCGCAAGGTAAAGGCTCTCCTCATAGCCTGCTGAGCCTCTTCACTGAACACATATGGCTCCTGGGGCTGTAAAGGAGGAAGCAGTAAGAGGCAGGCACTACCCTCCCGACCCGTCTCTCAGTCTGTCCCAGAGCTCTTCTCCAATGGAGGGGAAATGCATCAGGGTGAGGTCACAGACCAAGCAGAGACAAGTTACTTAAACAGCCTGAGGAGTCCCTGGAGGCAGGAAGAGCTGGTGGTCAAGTTACATTTACTTACTTGTCATATTGTACAATTAACTCGGCACCCACCCACATTCCTCCAGCTTCTCCAAGCTGAATATCACCAGCAGAGAATCCTCCTTTCAGAGCTAGAGTAGGCTGCCAGATGCTATTGCTCAGTCACACTCTCCCACTATAGATGGGAAGCTAGAGTCATGTATGTCTAGCCAAGTAGGGGGACCTTCTTTCCAAACCCCAAAGTCTTTTGGATTCTCCAGACTATACTTTCAGGCCTCAGGCAGATATGGAGGGAGTAAAGCATAGGAAAGCCTTTCAGCACAGGCCATACTCTCCTTTTATTGTTCAGCTGCTTTTTCAGTCATATCTGACTCTCCATGATCCTCTTTGGGCTTTTCTTGGCAAAGGTATTAGAGTGGTGCACCATTTCCTTCTCCAGTTTATTTTACAGATAAGGAACTGAAGCAAACAGGGTTAAGTGACGTGCCCAAGGTCACACAGCCAGTAAGTGTCTGAGGCCAGATTTGAACTCAGGAAGATGAGTCTTCCTGACTTCTGGTCCAGCACTCTATCCACTGTGCCACCTAGACGCCCTTATCCTCCTTACCTGGTTATATTTGTTATTGTGGTTCCGCATGAAGGGATAAAAGGCCCCCAGTTGGGTCCATCGCACACACAGTTCTTCTGAAGTATTGCCCGAGAAGCCACAGATGTCTGCTCCCACCAAAGGTACCCCATACAAATTAAAGAGTAGCACCTCTTTAGGGAATGAGAAAAAAAAATCTAAGATAGGGTGCCAGAGTTGTTCAAGGAAGAACTGACTTATTTCCAAGGATCCCCATCATAGACTGCCTCCCCCATCCTACCCCCAGACATGGTAGGCACCTAATGAATGTTTATCTAGTGAATGAATCCTCATTAAGACCTGCAAAAAAGAGACAAAGTATGATCTCTTTCTTTCTCAATCTCTCTCTCTCCCTTCCATTCCCTCTACCTCTCTCTCAACAACCCCTTCCCAATGATTACTAATAAGATACTTATTCTTTGAAGATAGATAACTTACAGTCAGTAGAACAGAAGAAAGAAGGGTCATGAGTAATTTTTTGTCCTAACCGGCCTCCCTTGTGAACTATGAGATGTTGTTGTAAGATAGGTGGTCAGAAGGAGGTATATTCAGTCTGAGGTTATAGACAGTAAATATGAAGCTATGACCCCGGACTTGTTAGTATATATTTTCTTTGTTGTTGGTTAGTCATTTCAGTCATATCTTACTCTCCATGATTCCATTTGGGGTTTTCTTGACAAAGATACTGGAGTGATTTGCTATTTCCTTCCCCAGTTTATTTCACAGAGGCAAACAGAGTGACTTGCCCAGGGTCACACAGATAACAAGTGTCTGAGGCCAGATTTGAACTCAGAAAGATGAGTCTTCCTGACTCCAGGCCCAGCCCTCTATGCACTATGGTGCTACCTAGCTGCCTACCTATTTTCTAACCTCCATATTAAGAGAAACCTGAGAGAGCCAGTTGTAAGCTCCTGGGAGTTTTGGGTGGAATCCTTAAGCCAGTCTCACAGGATAATGATGATGACAGTAGAACATAAGTCATTTGCCTGGCTGGAAGAGGGGAAAGGGAAGCAGACCACCATTACTCAGCTAGTGAAGGTCACTGTCCCAGTCCTGGTGCTTTTCAGGAACCAGATATAAAGACCTTGTTGCCCTGAAATCTACTGCTACTCCTGAAGGTTGTGTCTGTTTTGCCCTATGTCCTGAACCATCTAGAAAACAAAACCACTCTGGCTGCCTATTACCACAAAACAGCGAGGCGGGTAAAACATGCTGCTTCCCAAGGACCAAAGCCACTTATTCAGCCTGGGAGGGGCTTGGAGCCTCCAGCCTTTGCTGGGACTCAGTTTGGAGATTCACTCTGCCCTGTGTCAACAAACCAACTAAGAAAAAAAAAAACCTCAACTCTCCAATGCTGCCAAGTACCCAGGGAAGCAGAAGCTGTACTCTATCCTGCTCCACCAAAGCATCTGAGAAAGAAAACACGAAACTTCACCCTTCCATAACCATAATGCATCTCGACACTAGTCCTTTCACTGAAGGAGCAGAGCCTCAGACTCAAGACACCAGACCCGGCCAGGAGCCAAGTTCACACTCCATGTGGGGTCATTCTCTGGGTCCCTTACATACTAAATGATTATAAAAACATTTGTTGAGTTGCAAAGAGCAACCTGACAGGGTACAGAGCTGGCAGCAATACCAATTTCCTGGCCCTGGTATGTCAATAGCTGTGGTTGAAAAATGAGATGAAATAGACAGAAAGGAAGCATCTAAGAAAAAAGGATTGATTTCTTATCCCTTTCCTTCTAGGAATTCATCCAGCAGCAATAGTTTGGAAGAACCATCAGCAATAACCCACTCTTGGTTTGCTCTATTATAATAACTCATCTCCAGGAACGGACTGGAACAAAGAGCAAAGTTCTCTATTAGTTACATCTTCTGGAAAAGTTTACGCATGCTTTGATGAGGCTGGAATTCCAGCTCTTTGCTTTTATTATGAAATGATTATTACAGAGTGCAAAGGAGTGGGCTATGCATTAGAAGACATGAGTTAAAATTTTAGTTAAAACAGTAATTAACTATTGCTATGACTTGGAGCAAATTATTTCATCTGTCTGGAACTTGGTTTCCTCATTTGTAAAATGAGGTATATGGACCAGATGAGCTTTAATCACTCTTTTAGATCTAACATTCTGTGAATCTGTCACAATAATGGATAACATTTATATAACCCGTGTATATCTTTTAGCTCTTTTTTTAAATTACTCTTAACGTCCCTGGGAGGTAGGTAGAGCAGGCACTGGGTGGCTCAGTACACACATTACTGGAGCTGGATTCACAAAGACCTGAGTTCAAATCCAACCTCAGACACTTACTAGCTGTATAACCCTGGGCAAGTCACAACCTCTGTCTCAGTTTCTTCATCTGTAAAATGGGAATAACAACACCTTCTAAGATTGTTGGATCAAATAAGATAATATTTGCAAAGCACTTTGCAAACCTTTAAGTACTACATAAATGCTACCTATTATTATGATTCCTCTCCCATTTAAAAACTTTTAACAATAGCACCTAAAATGTATGTAGAAACTTAAGATTTGTAAAGCATTTTCTTCACAAACCCCAATGAGGAGGCAGTTCAAATAGTATTGTCCCATTGTACAGATGGCGTAAAGGAGGCTCAGAGAGAAGGCTACACAAACCTTGTAAAGTCTGAGGTGGGACTCAATCCTTGGCCTCTGGGCTCCAGGCCCATTCTTCTTATGATTACACCATATCATACCTCCATTATTCTTGTTAAAAGGGAGAAATTAAATCTCAATTCAAGAGACATTTATCAAGTGCCTATGTGCAAGGTGGGAAAGGGAAGCTCTATATGAAATAGAGGTTAAGTGACTTACCAAAGGTCACACAGAGAATCACTAACTAGAACCTAGGGGTCTGAAATCTCAGTACCTTGATTTTTTTCTACCGAAGTCCACAGGTGACCTTGTGACTCAGTTAGCCCCAACCCACACCACCTCCACAGAGTTCTTGGCCAGGTTTGGTTTCCCGGACTTTCTTAAACCAGCCAGACTGGCGCTGTGGCTCTTGAGAGTCAAAACAGAACCCCCTGATGCAGGGGACAGCCAAGCGCCCAAGGAGGGAGGGGTAGAAAGCAAGCACAGGAGAAGTTCTCTCTCCTCTATGGGACGGGCCAGCTTAGGGTCAGAATTAGAGCTATATTGGAAGCTGAGGGCCACTGACCTGCCTGCTGAAGCAGCAAACAGAGAGAGAAAAACCGAGAGAAGTGTTAAGTCAGACTAGAAGCTAAAAGAATCAAGTGAGATTTCAGCCAGATTCTTAGATGGTGATCCAGGGAAAGACAGAGATGAAGATTCCCAGTTTCCAGATATTACCTTGTTGGAATCTCATGACAACCCTATGTGTTTGTGACAGCCAAACTAGGACTGTAACAATGCATTCCATAGTGCCCAGTCTGTGGTTCTTATAACCTTCTTTACAAGGTATATTATAAAATATACAGAAGTCTGGAGGTATCATACCAACTAGGGCATTGGACTTGGAGATAAGAAAACCTGAGTTTGAATTCTGCCTTAAACACTGGGTAAGTCACCTAACCTCTCCCAGCCTTAGTTTTCTGATCTGTAAAATGGGAATAATAGCAACACCTACCTCATAGGATTGCTCTTAGGATCAAATGAGATATCATGTAATGTACTTTACAAACCATAAAGTGATATATACTTGTTAGCTATAATTTTTAATGTTATAATATAAAGAGCCTATGATCCTATGTCTATTATTAGGAGTTTTTAAACCACAGATGCTACCTTTTCTTTTTAATGAATTAACTTTACTTGCTAGGGAATGCATCGAGGGAAGCAAAAGCTGTATTGTCTTTTCACCAAAAACACATTTCTCAAAGCCATTTCCTTTTACAATGATCAATTTTCTAAAGATAATGAGAATTCATTAGGATACTGTTAATTAATACTAATGGTTTATTCTACTGCTTACCTAGGTAATTTATTGCCTGAGGTTGGGATGGCTAATGGCAACCTCTTACAAGAGCTCCCCAGGAAAGTCCCATGGCTCCTTACCTGGCACAGAATAGTACAGCTGTTCCCAGCTGCTAAACACATCTCCTGTCCAGTGACCGGCATAACGGCCATGGCTAGCAAAAGTAGATCGAGATATCACAAAGGGGCGCTTCCCCCGAATCTTCACCAGGGCACTGTTAAGGGAAAGGCATGTTTGAGATTGGGGTTCTAATTTATTCCCAGGATCGTCCTCTGTGACTCTCAGTATGAATCAATATACCTGAAATCCAAACTCTAGCGCATGTTACAGGCTGGGTCCTTACCTTACCTCTCCCCCATAATTCATTTCTAAATTCAGGACTACTCCACTGATAGAAATACATGTAACCTCAGCCTAAGGGGCACTGGGATGGCATGCAGAATGCAGGCATTTTTAGGGTTAAGTTAGTTGTACCCAGAGAGAAGAGTGTCCTACATGATATTTCCTATACATGTAGGGAATATCTAAGTTCAGTTAGAAGAGATCACAGATATGATCCAGTCTAACCTGTGATCCCATGCATAATTCATCCTCTACAACATTCCTACATGTGTTAACTTGAGTAACACTGAGTCACCCCACCTCATGGCCTCATGGTCAGGCAGTTCCATTTTTCAACTTTTTAGGAAAAATAGACCTATCACTTTTCCAACCAACCTGACAACCCAGCTGAACCAGCAGGTAGAACTTTCCAGCCTGAGGCAAGGGACTGGGGAAGGGTAGACAGCACTGCCCACTTCTCTTCACCCTAGGCCACCTACTTATGGTATTAAAGGGACAGGGAAGGAGCAGAGGGGATGGTAGGGGGGCTGGGAGTTAGTGTTTCACTTACTCATAGGAAGCAATGGCTTCAGTCAGTCCATACAGAGTGTGCAGATTGTAGTGGGAAGACAAGTATTGATGGCTGGAGGCACAGATGGTTCCTGCCCTGAGGGTGCCTCCAATCACACCTGCAATGAAAAAGCTAAAGGATTCCATACTTCCTGTACCTCACAAACTGGGGTAAGTCCAAATTCTTGCCACCTTTGGACACTATCCACCAACTACCTATCCCTGGTTCCTTTGGTTTTGGTAAAAGCTGAGCCCAAGTCCTCTTTCTATTTAGGAATTTGCTGTTATTGGTCAGTTGTTTCAGTCACATCCAGTTCTTTGTGACCCCATTTGGGGTTTTCTTGGAAAAGATACTGGAGTAATTTGCCATTTCCTTCTGCAGTTCATTTGACAGATGAGGAAACAGAGGCAAACACGGTTAAGTGACTTGCTCAGGGTTACATAGCTAGTAAGTCTGAGGCTGTATTTGAACTCAGGTCTTCCTGAATCCAGGCCTAGTGCCACCTAGATGACTTTACTCAGGAATTAATGCCTACTAAAAACACACTCTGTAGATGAGCAGTTTAAAGCTCTTCCTTTACCTAGCTCTCCACCTCTTGTGCCTCACTCACTCAGACTATTCTCTACAATTACCCAGGTTATCCAACGTTGGTTAACCTCAGTTTGCAGTTGGGTGGGGCAGTGGATAAGAGTCAACATGACTGAAATGACCAAACAACAACAATCTGCCAGATGGATAGGGCCTGAGTATCTAAGGATCCCCAGCTGGGGCAGAGAGGGAAGATAATTACCTGGCACATAGGGAGGATTTTCTAGATCATTGTTGGGGCAACCTTCCACAGAGCCTGTTACAAAGTTAGAGGGCTCGTTCATGTCCTGGAAAGAAAGAACAACTTTAGGAAGCACTACAACAGCTACCCAGGAATGGGGAGATAGTGGGGAGGGTCAGGGGGTGTGTTGGGCAGGGTTAACTAATGCAGACACTAAAGCAATTAGCAGTTGAGAGCAATGAAGGGGGTGGAAAAGGAGAAAAGGTCATGCCACTTACAATCCACATGCCATCAAACGGTATTTGAGTGTGAAACTCCTCCACCATGTCATACCACCAGTCCTGGGTATGGGGGTTGGTGAAATCAGGGAAAGCAGTTTCCCCAGGCCACACCTGGAAAGCAGAGGAGATAGAGAAAATGGGAGGTGCTCTAAGCCTTAGCTCCTTTGAGTGAAGTCAGGCCCCCAAGTCTTCAACTGCATCTTGTTTAGAAGGAGCCTCAGTACTTCGTTCACAGGCAATATCTAAGTCAGCACAAAACCGCTCAGCCTCCAGCCTCATGAAGAAAAGCCCCAACCCCTTTAAACAGCACCATGTTACTCATACCAGCCCAGGCAGGGACTTTATTCTTCTTATATCCTCAACAGCATCTGCCACAGTGCCTCCCATATAAGAAGAGCTCAATAAGTATTCATTGAATGAATGACTGCATGTCACAAGGGATGATATAACAATAGCTATTATGTATTTAGTACTTTAAGGCTTGTGAAGCTCTTTGTATGCTATCTTATTTAATTTGATCCTCACAACAACCCTATGAGGTAAGTACTATTGTTGTCCCATTTTACAGATGAGGAAATTGAGGCAGGGAGCAGTTAAGAGATTCACCCAGGGTCATACAGCAAGTGCCTAAATCAGGATTTGAACTCAGGTCTTTCTGACCCAAGCCCTGAACTCTATCCACTGCCTGTACAGACTGCTTTGAAGTTGTCTAGACATCTGAACTGGGAATCCAGACTACAGGCAAGTTGTCCCAGATTCTGCACTTCTCATGAAGTAACTTCACCCACTGTGTACCTTGGCTTGCAATTTATCCTGAATGTGGTAGTTCACTTGACTGCTTGACCTGACATCTTTAAAGGGCTGCATAGAGTCCTTTTATAGGAAGAGACAAAGTAACATCAAACAAGGTACTATGGGTCCAGAGAGGGCAAGTTATTCACTCCACACGTGCAGCACAGATAAAAGTTCAATCTCTGGGCCTGGACTTAATAGTTTTCTCTCCAAATCTGTGCCCTTCCAAGAAATGGATCCCCTGACCAGGGTTGTTTGGTAAATACAGGTTACAACTCAGATTTCCATATTGTATCACTATATGTATTAACATCTAAATATTCTAGTCTTCTTTTTATACCACCACACCCCTTCCTATCGACCTTGTTCTTGACCTTCCCAATGACCCCATGTTCTACCCCACTGCTGCCCCCATTCCAGCCTTCACCTTCCCAATCAGAGGCTGGCCCATCTCATTGGTGATGAACACTCCTCTCTTCAGGCCTTCATCATAGGGTCTGTAGCTCCCAGGAGGACCAGAGCTGCTGATAGCTGGATCCTGATGGAGATAGAAAGAGGGTAGCTCATTTCATATGGATGTGATGGAGAACAGTCAGAAGGCTTCATGTTGGTGAACTGGTCTCTCCAAACCTCTTCCTCTCCCTTTTGAAACAGCCTTTAAATCAGAACTCAGGGGGACTCAACACCATGACTTGCCTCCCAGTCCCAAGGTATCTGAAAGATCACATTCTTCTCAAGTAGTCATCTAAGGTATGATGCATTTATTCAAACACCAGTGGAGCTTATTAATAGTGGTTGGTACTATAAGAGGCCTTTTCATTTAATCTCTACAACAACCCTAATTACTCCCATTTTACATATGAGAAAACTGAACAAGAAAGTGAAAATGACTTGCTCAGAGTCACACAGCTAATAATAGGATGTGAACCTCTCAGTCTTAGTGACTCCAAATCTAGCACTTTCTCCATTGTGCTATCTTGCTTGTTCCTCCTGACCAGAGAGAGCAAATTAGCTATAATCATAATGAGAAATCTGAGGTCTGAAGCAGAGATGTAATTCCAACTATAATAGCCAAAGCCAGAACCCAAGGCCCTTGACATCAGGCCAGTGTTGAGATTCTAGGCTCTGGGTGACCCATGATCAGTTGTACTGCTCCGTCAACAAATTGTGATTGGGCCACCAGTAACAGCCCAAGGTAACCTAGGGGTAGAAGGCAATTAAGGGGAGAGTGATGGTATTCAGAGCTATATCTCCAGTGCTTTAAAAAATTCTTTTTCTCCATTACTCATTCTCCATTAGAAAGGAAGAAAGAGAAGAGTTCATGTTGATCCAAGTGAGATACTCTGATAAAAAGCTTAGTGGTATGAAAAGGCTGAAATGATTTACTAACATGAGGTTTTGGAGAGATCAGAGATTTCATCAGTCTAGACCAGGGGTGGGGAACTTGTAGCCTCAAGACCACATGTGGCCCTCTAGGATAAAACTTCTTATTTGTTCTGTGAAGTTTGGATTCAGACAAAGAGCTACACGTGAAGGCCTGGAGAGCCACATGTGGCTTGAAGGCCACAGGTTCCCCACCCCTGGACTCTAGATAATCAAAAGTTATATTACAGGCATACACATACTTCACTTACACCACAGACAACTTCCTGAAAAGTTATGTGTAAAGTCAAGATACTGTAATTCAAATAATATTTAAAGAATAGGAAAGCTTGATTATAAAACCATTATGAGCTTAATCAGCTTCACATGCAAGAAAGTACCCCTAAGAACACTGACTTCTATTTCCTCCTCTGTCAAGAGAAAAACTGGAGGGATTGGAACAGATTATCTCTATGGTCCTTTCCAACACTGAAATTCTATGATTCTCTGACTCCTCTCCTGGTTTTAGTTAATACGTAAAAATGCATTAATAAATAGTCATAATTAGTGTCTGCATGCTATTTGTGTCCTTTTTCAGTTAATATTACCATGTATCAACACAATTTATATAACTTGGCATTTTAAAGTCACGTGTGAATCTATCGTGAAAATATACTATAGTCTTTGCTTATCCATTTTCTCTAACGTTGGACATCTGGGTTGTTTCCAATTTTCTGCCATTGGAAACAGAGGTACTATTTGCACTTTTGTCTAAATTATGTTTTATCTTCTAGAGTTATTTCCTTAGTATATAGTTGCTAAAGTACAATTATTTTTTACTTTAGTTAAAAGGCTTGAAATAGTTTCACAGGGAATAGATTGCTATTGAAAAAGAACACTATAGGATCAGATTCTTATAATCTAACCACTGCTCAGATTTTTACAATCTAGCCAATACCTCATTAATGCTGAGACTCCTTAAGAGTCTGCCCAATATGACATATATTCTAACAAATCTTATCTTTGGCTAAAAGAAGGCTTTGGTCGAATTCTTTTGGGCAGGACCCGTGTGTTGTGATTTTGGAGCCCCAGCACCACTAACCACCTAAACCTCAACATTTTGGTGACCCAGAGGGGGAAACTGCCTAACCCCAAGTTCTTCTCCAGCCAAGCCTCGAAGGTATGTAAGCCTCCCCCACTTACTTCCTCTGCAGTTGGGGTCACTCTCCAAGCACCAAGGCTTGGACGTGCTTTTTGGGCAGAGAGTTACAGGTTGTTTTGCACTTGGCATGACGCTCCCAGGTTCTCGGTCCACTGGGTCAGTTCGAGGCTATGGACCTGGGTACACTTTCCGCAGCATAGAGGACAAGGACAGATGCCCTAGCTAGAAGCATACGCCTTATTCTGTCAATTCTCTTGGCGTTAGGGAATTGGGAAAACTGCAGTTATTTTTTGGTTCCCTGAGGCTTACTCCTTTCCCTCTACACCCCTGAATCCTCCTTCATGGAGGTTACAGGGAAAAGTTATAACAGCTAAAAATATCTTAGCAGATTCTGGAGGTTTTGTGATCATTAAGGAGTGTTTCAAAACTCTGTATAATCTGGTCACTCCCTTCCCTTGAGTCAAGAGGTTGTCTGTTTACCCCTCTCATAGGAGAAGGGAGTTTCACCCTTTCCCCCTCACCTTTGATTTCACCCTCCCCCACCTGGGGAAAGGAAGGAGGTTGGAGGGGCAGCAGCTACAGCATGGGCCCCACTGGCAATGGCCTTGGGCCCTAGGGCAACCTTTGCCTGGAAGCATCACCCAGTTTCAGCACATCCCTCTCAACGTAAAGAAGCTGGCCTCTGAACTTGGGTAAGCATACTCTTTTAAAGTTGGAGTTATAGCTGTTAATGATGAGATGCTGATTCTCTGTGTAAAGTAATTTGGAAATGCATTTAACAAAACTGAAGTCACCTGATTGGTAATGGGTTTGTTTCAAGTTTCAAATTATTAAAACTTTTTCTATCAGTTATGTCAAGCAACTTTTCATAATTTGGTTACCACTAAAATAATTTGGCTGTTTTTGGTTATTGTTTTAATGTGTAAACTTGCCAAAAAGCTTGTTTGGGTTCTGTCTTGCTGAGAATTTGCAAGTATATAGAAATAATCTCTAATGATTGGCTTTCTACACCAGGACAAATTTAAATTTGAGATGTAAATCCTGGAAAAGTTTTTCCTAAACTGTGATTAGTGAAACTTGCTGTGTGAGGTAAAAAAGCTCACGATTTTATTTTGAGTTGTCTAACGGATCATAATAATCCATTGATAAATCAATAATCTACCATCTGAGAGAAATATCACAAGCTACTTAGAGAGAATGTGATAATGGTAGGAAGTCAGCATAGGGAAAAGCTGAGAGGATAATTTTAGCCTCAGTCTAAGATGGGATCCTCCTGGCTCAGTTTCCCCATTATGTTCCTTTGAAAAGGAATGTTACCCACCTGGCTATTCCTGAGTCTGGCTATGAGGTGGATTTGATACAGTATAGTTGGAAAACTGAATTATTTGAATTCAAACAGAGCTAAGGATGTTTTATCCTGTCATTTGGGCCCTGCAGTCTTTTCTGTCAGATTTGTGTCTTCTAGACTACAGGTCATTCACCTAGAGTTGATAGCAAACAGAGGGTACCAGCCAATGTCCCCCCATCATTCCCTGGATGCAGCCTGCGCTCAGTTCCTGTCAACCTCCTCTTTGGGACCCCCTCGAGGCAAGGACAGCTCTTCACCTCTTGCCAGCAGGAAGCAGTTTCAGAAGTCAAGACCTTTGCCTCTTACCCCAAAAGAATTTGGGTCCCATTTGTTTGAGGGGCGAATGGTGAGGATGGGATCTGGACCCCAAAAAGGAAAAACCCTGGACTTTCCCACATGGCCAAATCTCTGGTGTTCACCTGAAGCTATAATCCTATCAACTGGCCTTTTATTATCACCTAAGCCCAATCTCCCAATTCTGTTTACCTAGCCCTCCATTGTCTATTACCTCCAGATGGCCCCCAGCCACTTCCTACCCTTAAATCCTATCTAGACTCCATTTCCCTTGGCCTGTTCACCCCAAACTACTTGGCCACTCCTAGATCCCTCCCATGGTCTTTCTGTATATAAGGTCCATCTTGTCTCCATTAAGATGCTCAGATTTTTACAATCTAGCCAATAGCTCACTAAAGTTCAGACTCCTTAATAGTCTGCCCAATATGACAGATGTTCTAATAAACCTTGTCTTTGGCTGAAAAAAAAAAGAAAAAGAATACTATAATAAAATTTCTAACTAATTCACAAAATGAAGAATCACCACCAATTTTTAATCAGGCATTTTTGCTTAAGTGAGGCATGCCTGTACTACATTTCTTTAAATTTACTGTGGTTCTCCATTCTCAGATCTATGGTTACTGTGATCGTGGGAAGAACTAGATGAGTTCTGTAAGGGTTTGCAGATTTCTGAATATCTCTGCAAGGTAGTGCTAGGCATGGTACAGAGTTATAGCCTCTGCCTTTGAGGAATTAATACTCTAAAGATGATTTAAGGAAGAGGGCTGGAACAATGTATCTCTGAATTGTGGTATACAACATCTAAAAGGACATGTAACAGTGGGAAAAGTGTTGAATTTGGGAGACCTGGGTTTGAATTCCAGTTCTATTTTATAATATCTGGGTATTAAAGACGATGACATTAGGCAAATCACTTAAACACTCTAGTCCTCAAATTTCCCTATCTGTAAAATGAAGAGGTTGAACTAAATGACCTCTAAGAACTTTTCCAGCTCTATAGCTATGCTCTTATGTTTAATAAATGACTCAGTGATGATGATGAAATGGTAAGAAAGAGAAACTAGAAACCTGGGCATTTCCCTTTCTTAAAGGGGATGATTAGGAAGGATGTGGAGGTCTAAGTGCTGAGGATGAGGCACTGAGGGGTGGGGGGAAGGAAGGGAGGTTATATGAGGAGAAGAGAGAGAACTCACCACAATCATGATGTACCGCCGGCCACTCTGATGAAACTCCTGCACCATGGCTGAATAGTCCGAGAAGTTGTCCTTGTTGAAAGTGAAGTCCCTCCTGGCATCCATGTAATCTATGTCATTCCACTGAACATCCTACGGCAAAATTGTGGCGGTCCAGTTTGCTGGGGGTGCTAGTGAAACAATTTCCCCGTCCTGCATTACCTCTACCACCAGCAGCCTACCTTTGGAGTTCCTATGGATTCTTTATCATTTCCTTCTACCCCAAGACATCCATGGGGACCCAACAGAAGACTTACTAGGGGAAAGTTAGCTGCTGTCATGTTCTTTACCACCTGTCGAGTGACAGTGGTGGAGGAGTAGCCCCATCGGCACAGGTGGAAGCCCAGGCCCCAATAAGGTGGCATAAATGGGTATCCTGTAAACCAACAGCAAAACTTCACTGAATCTGGGCAGGCAGCTAGGTGGTGCAGTAGACAGAAAGGAAAGAGGAGCAGGGGACTGAAGACTTCTCCTCCATGTCTTTCCACTCTGCACTGTGTTATCAGCTTGAACACTGTATGAGCCTATTGCCTCATCTGAGGCAACATCTCAACTGAGGTGAGCACAGGAGTGTCTTGTCCTTAGAACACAAAATCAAGTAAAGGGGTGGAAGCGTAATAAGAAAACAACAACCTAGACTCCTCAAGTTATGCTGAATGAACCCCCGAAAGACCAAGTTTCCCTTTGCCCTTGATGATTACTGGTAGTCAGAGAGCTAGCAGTCACTCCAAGAACCCTGTTTTTGCAGCCTACTGGATGCAACATAATCAAGGAACTAAAAATACCCCATGCCCAGCGTTGGAACTCTTATAGATACGGGAACCTCCCATCTACCTGGAGTCTCCTGATGTTGATCTGTGCTGGGGTAAGACGGAGGACTCTCAATGACTATTCCTATCGGGCTTTTATAAAAAGGCCTGGGGAAGACAGGGAGCTAGAGAGAAAGCCCTACCAACGACTTCCAAGTACTGCTGAACCACACTCTTTGGCTCCGGTCCCAGGAAGACGTAGAAGTCCAGGACGCCTCCTACTGCCCTCCAGGTCAGGGCAGGTCTTGGTTGTAATACTACATCTGTAAAGGAAAGCAGTCCTGAGGATTTAGCAGTCCCTCAGAGGGAAGGGTCTCCTCTTCACACCTTACATCTTAGGCTTCATACCTTATAGTGCCCCTGAGGCCATGGTCATCGCCTCCCTCATGTACTGACTCTCTTGGGCAGAAAACCGAAAAACTCATGAGGAGAAAAGCAGAAATACAGGGAAGAAAGAATAAGAGGATGATCTGAATTTCATTGGCCTTGGTGGTCTGTTAGGTAACCTGAATTTTTTGCTCTCTTCCTGGATGGGATGAGGAATAAAGGAACAGGAATGGCCAGTCCCTGAGTGTCTCCAGCACATCCAAAACTCCAAACTTCACAAGTGAGGTTCTTGAACACTCCCCCTACTCCTGGGTGGAAGGTGATCCCACACATACAGTATACAAATGATACTGAGCAGTACAATCCTTCTCTTATAAACATATCTATATATATATATATATATATATATCTACACACACACACATATACACATATATATAATATATAAAATATAAAGGATCTTTTCTTATAAATGCCCTGAAGCACTTCATACATATATTCTTATTGATCTTCAACATCATAAGGCAACTAGTTGGGAATAGGAAGGTTCATATTCAATTGACAGAAGAAAATGGGGCAGAGAGAGATGAGCTGGCCAATATGAACAAACAGTGATGGCGTTAGGAAGGGAAGCCGAGAAATATAACTCCTGCTCCAATGCACCAGAACCCTACTAAGGAGCGGGTAGGCATATAATTCTAAGTTTTTCCCACCCAGGGATAGACAGGCTGTGGGTACAATGGGAAGGGTTCTGGCTATGGAACCGGAGGACCCAGATTTGAGTTCCAGCTCTGTTACTTAATGCCTATTTGACCTTGGGCAAGTCATTTACAAGGGCTTTAGTTTCTTCATCTGTAAACTGGTGGAGGGGGGTGGGGTTGGACTACATCAGTTCTTAACCTTTTTTGGGTCATAGATATCTTTGGCAATCTGGTGAAATTTGTGGGCTCTTCTCCCAGAAAAATGTTTTTAAATGCATAAGATACAAAGGATTACAAAGGAAATCGATCATATCAAAATAGCCATAAAATATTAAAAAAAACCCACCAGAAATAAAAAATGTGAACCCTAGGTTAAGAACCCCTGGATAAATTATCTAAAGCCCTCAATTACTTACCCATGGCATTGCTGTTCAGCAGAAAGACCCCATGAGCTAACCCTCCATCCTCCAGGCATAGGTAGAAAGGGTGGGAACCATATAGATTACCCGTAGGCTAGGATGGAGAAGAAGTAGTCAATATTAATTCTCACGTAACCAAATTCTGCTCAAGTTCTGAAATCCCATCTTCTCCCCAATTAATTATTAAAGTGATTGTGATTACTACTTCACCAAATGTAGCTATATTCTCATGAGATATATGGGCAATGTACTTGTTTAATGACAGGAAAGCAATGGAGACTTGGGTACATAGCATCATGATTATAAAGAGTGTCTTCTGATACTATAAACAAAAATTAGGAGAGCAAGGAACAGTTTACCTGTCAGATCTACAGAGAATGGAGGAATTTATGACCAAATAATTGATAGAGAACATTATGAAATGCAAAATGGATAACTTTGATTATACAAAAATATTAAAGTTTCGGCACAAAGCCAATGCAACCAAGATTAGAAGAGAAGCAGAAAGCTGGGAAACAATTTTTACAGCCAATGTCTCAGATAAAGGCCTTATTTTCAAAATATATAGAGAACTGAGTCAAACTTAAAAGAATAAAGTCATTCCCCAACTGATAAACGGTCAAAGGATATGAACAGGTAGTTTTCAGATGAAGAAATTAAAGTTATCTATAATCATATGAAAAAATGTTCTAAATCACCATTAATTAGAGAAATGCAAATTAAAACAACTCTGAGATACCACATCACACCTATCAGATTGGCTAATATGACAAAACAGAAAAATGATAAACGCTGGAGAAGATGTGGGAAAATTGGAACACTAATGCATTGTTGGTGGAGTTGTGAAATGATCCAACCATTTTGGAGAGCAATTTGGAACTATGCCCAAAGGGCTACAAAACTGTGCATACACTTTGACCCAGCAATACCACTACTAGGTCTGTATCCCAAAGAGATCAGAAAAAAGGGAAAAGGACCCACATGTCCAAAAATATTTATAGTAGCTCTTTTTGTGATGGCAAAGAATTGGAAATTAAAGGGATGCCCATCAATTGGGGAATGGCTGAACAAGTTGTGGTATATTAATGTAATGGAATACTATTGTTCCATAAGAAATGATGAGCAGGCAGACTTCAGAAAAACCTGGAAAGACTTATATGAACCGATGCTGAGTGAAGTGAGCAGAACCAAAAAAACACTGTATACAGTAACAGCAACATTGTGTAAGGACCAGTTTTGATAGACTTAGCTCTTCTCAGAAATGCCATGATCTAAGACAGTTCCAAAAGACTCACGATGGAAAATGCTATTCACATCCAGAGAAAGAACTATGGAGTCTGAATGCAGATTGAAGCATACTATTTTCCTTTTTTTTTTTCTTTCTCATGGTTTTTCTCTTTGGTTCTAATTCTTCTTTATAACATCACTAATGTGGAAATAAGTTTAAAAAATAAAAAAATAAAAGAAATAATGCATTATACACAGTAAATTTGCAGTTTCATGTGCAATCATTGTTTTTTATACTGTTATGGAAATGATTGTTTTATTCCATAAATTAAAAATAAAATAAACTTTAAAAAAATAAAGAGTGCCTTCCTGATCTCTGGGAACTTTGCTGTAAGTGCATAGCAAAGGTTTCTTGGTGGAGGCGATGATGTAAGCCTTGTTTCCTGGCCACTGCTGCTGGTTCTTATTCTGAAGGATGGAGTAATTTCCTACCACCTCTCAAATTCCAGTAGTGTTATTAAAGGGCCAAGGAGGAAATTTCCACTTAGATTCGGGCTAAGTACAGGATACAGGAGACAAAGCTACGTATGGACAGGTTCAGGGAGGTGGATGAGGGAGGGTGTTAGTGAAGTGCAAGTTGGATCTGAGTCAACTGTGTGACATGGCAGTTAAAAAGCGCTTACCATCAGACTCCAATAAGTTGACATACATGTTTATCTTACAAACTGACACCCAAAACCCTCTGAGTGTCTAGAGAGGGAAAAAGAAAGAACAATGGGATCGGAGAGGGATGTCTGCTACAAATCCTCTAATTAAATGCAGCATTAATAGATGTGTAGTTTCTAGAAAGAGGGAGATGATTGCTCCATTCTTCCCTGTGTCAAATCAAATACTTAATATTATATTTTCCGACTCGGAAGTTCTATGATCATTGATTAACTGGGTACATCCAGAGAAAGGTGATTGGGATAGCAAGGGAACCAGAAACTGTGACATACGAGGATCTGTTGACAAGATGAGAGCTCTGGGATCCAAGGTGAGAGAAGACGGGGCAAGGGGAGACAACAAGGATCTTGAAGGGCGGTCAGACAGAGGAAGGAGACATAGCCTTGTTCTTGCCCAAAGGCAGATTTTAGAATCAATTTCTATGGCATGGGAGGCACTGTGCTAGACTTGGGATACACGGCCCTGCTTACTTCTTAACAGTTAGAACTATCCAAAGGTGGCACAGATAGAAGGGCTTCAATAGGCGTTGGGTTCCCAACCACCACTGGACAGCCACTGGTGAAGAATAACATGGAGATGATTCCTGTCGAGGAATAACTTATGTCTAAGAAAGGGTCTCAAGTTTCACCAGACAAGAGAGTCCATGACACACTCAAATGCCCAGCTCTAGTGAAAGGAAGAGGGACTGTTTCTACTAAGTCATTCCCATCAAGTATTCTTGAACCACAACCAGCTGTGTACTCTGAGGGCTGGTGTGAGAGAGCCACCATTATCCTTTGGACTCTAGTCGCTTTGTTAGAATAGAAGTAGAAATTATCTCTTAGATTCTATCAGAATTTGTATGG
Organism: Vombatus ursinus; assembly: GCF_900497805.2. Taxonomy (NCBI): domain Eukaryota; kingdom Metazoa; phylum Chordata; class Mammalia; order Diprotodontia; family Vombatidae; genus Vombatus; species Vombatus ursinus. The sequence goes on from NW_020948774.1 coordinate 3,762,421, forward strand.
TACACAAACAATGGATGGGGAAATGTGTGGCTAGATAACAGCTCATGTGAAAGAGAGCAGAGGTTTTTAGGAAACTGCAAACTCAATTTAAGTCAACAGTGAGATAGAATAACAAAAAAGAAAATCAAAACATGTGATCTTAAGATTTAGAGAAGTACAGTGTTTACAAGTCATTGAGCAATGGACATTCTATCTCTTCTACCCCTCCTATCCTCTGGTCAAACTGAAAAAAAAAAAATCTTTCCTTTCATGGCTCTCCCCATTTACCTCAGGTGCTATGTCTCTGTTCCATAAGGTGATCTTGGTCCAGTTGGTGTTGAGTATTAGGGGAGTCTGGTGTTCCCCAAGGCCAATGATGTATGAGGAGGGGAGAGAGGTAGCAATCTGGAGAAACTGGTCAGCAAAGAACAGGGGAGCAATAGTTGTATTCAGCCTGCCAAGGAGAGATCAAAATTTCTTATTAAGTCATCTGGTCCACAGTTAATCTCAAGGAAAACAGGGGAATCTGAGAGTAACCTGCATGCATTGGGGGAAATGTTCCCAAAGAGACCACTTTAAGTGTGCTCTGGGGCCTACAGGGGAACCATACTGTTTATCCTTTTCTTAAAAATAAGAGAACGGGGCAGGTAGGTGGCACAGTAGATAGAGCACCGACCCTGAAGTCAAGAAGACCTGAGTTCAAATTCAGCCTCAGACCAAACACTTGACACTTACTAGCTGTATGACCCTGGGCAAGTCACTTAACCCCAATTGCCTAAAAAAAAAAAAAAATAAGAGAACAGCAGTAGTCCAAGTCATGGGACACTGCAGAGGACTCTGGCCTCAGGGGTATGTGGCAGACTTTTTTGGGGAGGCTGTTCCAGATAGGCCACATCCTCCCCAGCAGAGCAAACTACAGATGACTCTGTGATAGAAGAAATCATTCTTGATCAAACACAATGCCTCACTTACCATTCTAGAAACCAGAAGTGAGCAGAAGCTAGAGGGGGTCACAAAAGGCAGCAGCGACCATAGCCTATGAAGACTGCGCTATCTGTCTTAGTAGTCAATTCCCCATACGACATTATGGAGTCAAGCAGTCCTATCTATTATTAAGTTAGAAAATAGTGCTCTTTCAGGGTTCTGGCTTTTCAGAGAAGTGACTAAAGTGACAGTTCCTCTCCCTTCTGGCTGGCTCCTGTGACTCTGTTTAGAAACAAGGAACTGGACATGATGACTTCTTGAGAACCCACTCAACCCCAGAATCTTGTTCCAAGAATGAACAAAATTATTTTGGATCTCTGCTAAGACATAAGGCTTATTCTCAAGACAAAAACATCTCATGAGACTTCACCAGTCAATAAAAAAAATAACAAACTGGACAGAGACTTGAAGGGGAAAAGAATGGAAGAGTATAGTCAGCTATTTCTGTGTAAGAGGGAAAGGAATGTACTTCTGTGGCTGTCCTTATTACTATGCTATGCTGATTGAGTAGAATAAGGGTACCTGTTCTTCTCTTGCCTTTTCCCCTCTCCTCTATGCAGAGGCCTCTCTCTACCCCAAAAAAAAAAAAAGAGCCATAGAACCTAGCATTGAAGGTATGTGCTCAGAGGGAGACACACCACCCAGCAGTTGCAGAGTAGGTTTGAGGCTGAGGTCGAGAGAGCGGACACACAGTCCAAATATAGAGAGGCAGTCATTTGAGGCCAGAAGTAGCTTCCAGGAACACAACTTTTGGCAGCAGAGAAGAGCGCTAGCTAAGGACTCAAGAGAGCTCTATCCCTGGCTAGAAAGGGACGCTGCAAAGAGAAGCAGATCCTGAGAGACCACCTCAGCAACCCAGCCCACAGAAACATTTAGCCCCAGCGAAGGCTTTGCAAGGATTCCACAAGCAAAGGAAAGGCGTCACGTTCTTGCTGTTCTAAAGCTGTCAGTTGCCTTGGCCACATGTGTTCCTACATGTAAGCCTTACCACCACAATACTCTTAAGTTTATGCCAACTCTTTCCACAGACACTCTATATTTTGTGGCAGAGTGTACCCCTGGTTTCTGGGGAGGAATGTTTTATAGCTACTGTTATTTATTAGGACATTTACTAAGATAAATAACTTTGCCAAGAGCTGTGTCTATTAGCTGACCATTAATGCAAAAGCCACCAATTGAGGAACAATAAGATGTAATGACAGCAGCAGGTATTCACAGGATCCCTTTCCCCCGTTCCCAGAAATAAAGGGTATCAGCTGCCCTCCAGGGACTCAAACTGTGAGTTTGAGTGCATGTTAACTAACTATCCCAGAGTGTGTGTTACATTGGGAAGAAGCCAATGGAAGATAAGTGTAAACCTGTGCCTTCAACTCTGACACTTCTGGTGTGAGGAATGAGGATATGGCCCATCTAATGGGTATGCAAGCAAAGTGGAACAGTCTCTCCAAAAAAGCCCACCACATATCCCTGAGGCCAGAGTCCTCTGCCGTGTCCCATGACTTGGGCTACTGCTGTTCTCTTATTTTTAGGAAAAGGACAAACAGGGAGATTCCCCTACAGGCCCCAGAGCACACCTAAAGGGAACCCTTATGCTTCTGACGCCTCTCGCACTGGCTGGCATATAAGTAGCAGTAATGACAACAATAACTTCATGTTCATTTTAATCTTCGAGGTCTGCAAACACTTTCATCAAAACAACTCTAGGAAGTAGGTAGTGTAAGTATTATTATCCTACATATCATGGTGCATAGAGTACCAGGCCTGGAGTTAGAAAGGCCTGAGTTCAAATCCAACCTTGGACACTTAGTTACCAGCTGTGTGATTCTAGGCAAGACACAACTTCTGCCTCAGTTTCCTCAATTGTAAGATGGGGATAATAACAGCACCTACCTCATAGGGTTGTCTGAGGATCAAATGAGATATTTGTAAAATGCTTAGCACAGTGTCTGGCACATAGTAGGCAATATAGAAATGTTTATTCCCTTCCCTCTTAATAATCCTCATTTTACAAATGCAGAAACTGAGCATCTCAGAGGCTGAGTGAATTGTCCAAAGTCATTTGTTGCTGTTCAATCATTTAGTTGTGTCCTACTCTTTGTGACCCCACTTGGTTGTTTTTTTGGATTTTTTGTTTGTTTGTTTTTGGCAAAGATACTGGAGTGGTTTTTGCCATTTCCTTCTCCAGCTCATTTTACAGATGAGGCAAACAGGGTTAAGTGACTTACCGAGGATCACACATCCATCACAGGTGTCTGAGGCCAGATTTAAACTCAGGTCCTACTGATTGGAGGTGCAGCACTCTATCCACTGTGCCACCTAGCTATCTATGGTCATATAGTTACTAAATATCTGAGCTAGGATTCAGCCCCACGTCTTATCTTCTCTGGGCCTCAGTACTTCATCTATAAAATGAGGGTATTGGACTAGATGACCCCTCAGATCTCTTTTAGCAGTAAATCTGATCATCCCAACTCCAAAGTCTATCCACTACACAATACTGCCTTTCACACTTCCAGGTCTGCAGTCAGGGAGAGACAAATGAATACTCACAACACCATTCCATTTGACTTCCTAGATATGACCAAACCAAAGGGATTGTTCTCAAATGTCACACTGTAGAGCTGAGAAGGAGCCCTGTTACTGACTTTAGGGGTTTCTATAGGAACCTCGTAACGGTGATTGGCAGGATCTTTGATCTGTTAGAAAAGGAGAGATGAATTGTACATCCAAGTCATACACTCTTTTTTTTTTCATAGACTCTTGATGAGCAGGGAGATGCAGGGTGCTAACCCCAAAACCCATTCCCTAAACAATTACAACCAGTATATCTACCCTACCCCAAACCTGGCACTTTCACCTACTTTAAAGTGTAGTCGGCTTTCTGTCTCCATCCAGACCTCCAAATGCAGGGTGAGGATGTCCTTAGGGAAGAAGGTAGGCACTGTACGAGTCAGGGTGGCGGTGTAGCCTGTCCTTGTGGTGGTGAGGTTCTCCAATTTGTAACTAGGGTAACTGGGTGGGAAAAAGCACCATGGCTTCCATATCTGAGAGAATCCCTGCTGAGCCACTGGGACATAGCAGCAGCCTCGGGCCTCACACTGCTCCTGACTGAGGGTCTTTTCTGGGGCACAGTCAAAGCGGTAATCAGGAGAAATGTCACACTGCAAAGGAGCTCCAGCAGGGCTTCTAGGAGACCCCTGATGGGGCTGGGCCCAGGGCTTCCCTGTTGCCTCCTGGACAGCTCTGTAGATGGCCTGTTGTGCTGAGGAGATGTCTCTGCGTTCTCGAGGAACCACAACTGATACTTGAAGAAAGGAAGCCCCCAGGAGAGTAGTGATAATTAAGACAGCAGCACCACAGCCTCCTAGAATCAGCCATCGCAAGTGCCAGGGACGTGGCATCCCTTCCACGGTCATGACTTACACCTGAGATAGCTATGCTGTTTCTAGATCCAGTTGTAGCCTGTTGAGAAACAGAATTAATGAAGACTTCACAGCATGAAGAGGGTAAGGCCAACTCATAGGAAAGTAAGCTTGATTCGATAATTACTAATCCACAGACATTTTCTTGGTATCTCAAAGCATTCACCAAACATCAACTCATTATTCCTTCCAGACAAAGATGCTAGTGGTCTCGACTTTCCACAGTGAACAAATGAAGAAACGGAGGCAACAGGGTTACACTTGCTCAAAGCCAAGATATAAGGCAGGAAAGTGAAAGTAAGGAAAAAAAGTAAAGAAGACAAGGTAATGAAAGTAAAGAAAACTACTAAAGGCTGACTGACGTGACAAATAAGTCAAATTAGGAACAACAGGATGTTTTTAGTTGTAGGACAGAGGTCAATATAGTCAATAATAGCTAATAATAGCTCAAATTTACATAAAATATTTATGTGCCAAACATAAGCATTGAACTATATTTGTATATTAAACTATAGTTTAATAATTTTTACATAAACATAGTGCTTTAAAGTTTGCAAAAATTCTTACCTAATGTGAGCTTAACAGTAACTCTCTGAGATATGCATAATTTCTATTTTACCAAAGAAGATGCTAAAATTCAAAGAGATTTTATTCCTAGTCATATAGTTCAATAAATGGTATTCTGACAATAATAATACCTACTTGACAGGGTTGTTATAAAACATTCTATAAACCTTAAAGGACTATATAAAATATGCTGCTGCTGTTGCTATTTTGACTCCAAGCCTTTCCCTCAAACTGTTTCCAGAGCCCAAGATATAACATGACTCTGCAATGATACTTGAAAGCAGTCAAACCAAGCTGGACTGCTGGAATTGGGAACAGAAAAGCAGTAGGAAGGCACGTGAGAACAACTCAGAAGTTCTGGTTTGAAATCCAGGCTGTGCTGCTGTGTGATGCTGGGCAAATCATTTTGCTTTTCTCATCTGTAAAATGAGGACAACAATACTTGTACCACTTAACCTTATGGGGCCATGGTGAGAAATGCACTTAGCCCTATCATAAATATGAACGACTTTTATTACATTGCATATTGCTGTGTAGTGATTTAAGGGGCAGGTAGGTGACACAGTAAAGAGTCAGGAGTCAGGAAGACCTGAGTTCAAATCCAGCCTCAGACACTAGCTGTATGACCAGGTCAAGTCACATTTTGTCTCAGTTTCCTCATCTGTTTGTTGTTGCTGTTGTTATTCAGTCATTTCCATTACGTCCAACTCTTCATGAACCCATTTGAGGTTTTCTTGGCAAAGATATTGGAGTAGCTTGCCATTTTCTTCTCTAGTTCCTTTTATAGAGGAGGAACTAAGGTGAACAGGGTTAAGTGATTTACCCAGGGTCACATAGCTAGTAAAATGTCTGAGGCTATACTTAAACTCAGGAAGATGAGTTTTCCTGATTCCAGGCCCAGCACCCTATCTACTCCACCACCTAACTGCCTCATCTACAAAATGGGGGGTAATAACAGCACCTATTTCCCAGGGTTGTTGTGAGGATCAAATGAGATAATAATTGTAAGTTGCTTAGCACAGTGCCTGGCACATAGTAAGCACTATATAAATGTTAGCTATTATTATTATTATTACACTAATATGACCAAATCCCTCTCCTGTTCAAAATTCTTCCCATGGCACCACATTGCTTCTTGGATGAAATATTCACCTTGGCATTTAAAGCCATCCAGTCTGGTTCCAGCCTCTTTTTCCAGAGCCATTTTGAATTATTCCCTTTCAGACACTGCATTCTAGCAAGAGAGTCCACTCGCCATTCTCCGACCTGCATATTCCATTTCCCCTCTCTGGATTGCACAGGCTATCTGGTCCCCATGCTCTGAATGTATCCTTCTGTCTCACTTCTGTCTCTTGGAATCCTTGGTTTCCTTCAAGACTGACCTCAGCTGCATCTCCTACAGAAAGCCTCTCTTGATGCAGAGGACTAAGTGTATTCCAGGCATGGGACACATCCTGTACAAGGGCCTGATGTTGGGAGATGGAATATTGTATATAGGAAACCCCAAGGCCAGCCTGCCTGGAACCAGTACACATGAAGGAGAGTAATTACAACAGAATTGGAGGGTGTGGGAGAGGCAGAACTAACAACTAGGGGAGATCAGCAAAAGCCTGGGACTGGGCCAGGGCACAAGTCAAATCTTGAAGAAGGTTGATATTCTAGAAGATAGTAAAAGGGTACACTCCAGGCACTGGTGCAAAGACAAAGGCAGTCGATGGAAAGCCTACTATGAAGAACAGCAAATGGTTGTAACATATAATATTATCATGGATGGGGGGGGTGTTTAATGTGAAATTACTCTGGAAAGGAAAGCTGGGGCCAGATTGTGAAGGCTTTAAATATTAAACAGAGGAGTCTATACATGATCTGAGACTAGGTAAGAGGGAGTCAGCCACTGGAGCTTCATACTGGAGCAAGGGAGGGACCTCAGTCCAAGGACATTTATGAAGCACTTCTACAATGTGCTAAGCAGTGGGGACACAAAAAGAGGGAAAAGACAGTCTCTGTCCTCAAGGAGCTCACAATCTAATGAGAAAAGAAGCAAAATATGTGTTGTTGGGCCATGTCCAACTCTTTGTGACCCCCATTTGGGGTTTTCTTGGCAAAGATACTAGCCTGATTTGCTGTTTTCTTCTCCAGCTCATTTTACAGATAAGAAAACTGAGACAAGCACGGTTAGGTGACTGGCCCATAGTCACAGTTAATCTGAGGCTAGATTTGAGGTAATCCTGACTCCAGACCCTGCCTGCACTTTATCCACTAGGCCCAAATATGTACATACTCGAAGTACTACCTGTGAAGGACTGATAGGAAATAAACAAGGAAGGCCCTAGAATTAAGAAAGGCTTCCTGTAGAAGATGGAATTTTAGTTGGAACTTAAAGGAAGCCGTGGAGATCTGCAATGGAACAGAGAAAGGAGAGAGTTCCAGGCATGGGGGACTGCCTGAGAAAATGCCCAAAGACCTAGTGTCTTGTTGGTGGAACAGCCAGGAGGCCATGTCCTTGGATGGAAGAGTACATGGCTGGGATGAAGGTGTAAGAAGACAGGAAGGAAGGAGGGGGCTAGGTTATTGTATCTGATCCTAGAAGAGACAGGGAGCCACTGAGTTTATTGAGCTGGTTGTGGGGGTGATATGTTTGGACTTGGGCTTTAGGAAAATCACTTTAGTGGTTGAATGGAGGAAGGATTGGAGTGGAGGAAAGACATGAGACAGGCAGCCCCACCAGACTACTGCAATAGTCCATATAATGAGGGCTTAAACCAATTGTGGCAGAGTCAGAGGAAAGAAGGTGATGTTAATTGTGAGATACTGACAAAGGTGACAGGCTTCAAGCAACAGCTTGAATATGGGATGAGTGACAGTGAGGCACTGAGGATGACTCCTGGGTTGAGTCTGAGGGACTAGGAGGATGGAATTGCCCTTTATAGTAATAGGGAAGTTAGGAGGGGGGATGGGTTTAGGGGAAAAGATAATGAGTTCAGTTTCTGGACATAGTGAGTTTCAGATATCTACTGGACATCCAAGTCGGATATATCTGAAAGGCAGCTAAAGATGAGAGACTGGAGGTCAGCAGATAGACTGGGGCAGGAAAGGTAGACGTGATCAGAGCTATATTTTAGAAATAGCAATTTGGCAATTAGGGATTAATGTTAGGGATCTGGGCAGATAAGAAGGCAGCCCATTAGGAAGCGATGGCAGAAGCACCTCCAGCTGCGGAGGGAGGGCAGGGGATGGGTGAGAGCGCAGGCAGTGGGGGCAGCAACTGAGAAGTCTGGCGCAGGACCCATTCTCTTCCCCCTGCATCCCAGTGACCCCCTTCCCAGTTCTTCAAACCTGACTGGTCCAGGCGCTCTGCACGGGTTCGCTCCGAAGCTCCTCTAACCTCACTTAGAGGGTGTCTGCCCGAGCTCCCCTGAGGGCAGTCCCGCCCGTCTCCAGCCCATGCATACCACGTGACCCGGACGAGCCGCCCGCTCCCGGCCCCTTCTTCCCTCCTCCTCCCCCACCCACGTGACGAACGGCCAGCCTCGTCAGGTCTGGTCACGCGCAGTCGCGAGCGCCGCGCGGAGGGAGGTGGGAGGCGGGAGGCGGGAGGCGGGAGGCGGGAGGCGGGAGGCGGGGAGCGGGAAGCGTGCCGCCGAGCTCCTCTCCCGCCCTCAGCTGCCCCGCCACCCAGTGCGGGGAGGTGTGGCCGAAGGCCTCTCACACCCTGGCTCCGCGGTAGTGCTGCCTCTTCTGCCCCGTCCCCCTTCTCCCGGGCCCTCCCCTCCAGGACTTCTTATACCAAGACCCGGAGATGTGGCTGCGGGTGGCGGCGGCCCAGTGCCTCCAGGCCCGGCCCCTGAGCCCTTTCCGCTTCCTGCCTCAGTTGTCTCTTGGTTTGTTGGCTTCCTCGTCTGTCTTTTCGTGAGGGAGCGTGGTTCCGCGGGAAGAGATAAAAATAACTCGGGAGGTGGGGCCGGTGGTATCTTATTTCATTTATTTATTTGTTTATTTTTGCAGAGGCTTGGCTTTCGGAGCATCTAAGCGTGAAGAGCTGTTTTCTTACCGAAGTCCTAGCTTGGGGATGTTGGTGTCGATAAACCCTGCACTGATCCTTTGATTTAGGATTTTAAAAGCATGCATGTCAGCAACAGCATTCAACAGAAAAAAGTGGACTATATGTAATTAAGTGTTGTAGTGGAAATAAAAAGCCCCACTCCTTGAGGTCAAGGACCTTAAAATCTGGGTTGTTTTTTGGGGGGGGAGGGGGGATGAGGGGTCCGGTTCTCTTACTTTATTGGTGTCAGGAACTCTCAGGTATGGAAACTTAACACCAAGCAGCAGTTTCTCTGTAACTTAAAGATCGTGGAAAGTTGCTGTGGCTTTACAAGAAAGGTTAAATGGCTTGCCCAGGCTTGCAGTCTTTATCTTTCAGAGGAATACCTTGAAGCCAAGGCCAGTCCTCTATTCTCTACAAGTCACACTGCCTCTTTTACCATTTAGTAAGTTAAATAAAGCACTTTGAATATTTTATTTCATTCCTCTTAAGATCCTGTGAAGTATGTACTATGCCTGGTTTCCGCCAAACTGTTTTCCAGTTTTTCCAGTAATTTTTGTCAAATGTTGAATTCCTAACCCAAAAGCTTGTGTCTTTGGGTTGATCAAACATTAGATTACTATGGCTATTTACTACTATGCATTATTGTGTACCAGATTTATCCCACTGATCCCCCACTTTATTTCTTAGACAGTACGAGATTGTTTTGGTGATTACTACTTTGTAATATAATTTGAAATCTGGGAACTCCTAGGCCACCTTCCTTAATACTTTTTAAAAATTGATTCCCTTAGGTACAGCTAGGTGGTGCAGTGGATAGATCATCGGCCCTGGAGTCAGGGGGACTTGAGTTCAAATCCGATCTGCGACCAGACATTTGACACTAGATGTGTGACCCTAGGCAAGTCATTTAACCCCAATTGCCTAAAAAAAATAAAATAATTCTTAGGTAGTTTGATTGTTATGGCACTGAATAGGTAAATTAACTTAGGTAGGATTATAATTTTTGTACTGGCTTAGCCTACCCATGAGTAATTAATATTTCTCCAATTTTTTAGCTGTTTTTATTTGTGTTATATAATTATGTTCATAAAGTCCCTGGATTTGTCTTGGCAGGTAGATTCCCAGGTTATTTTATATTGTCTGTAGTTATTTCAAATGGCATTTCTCTTTCTATTTCTTGCTGCTGGATTTGCTAATAGCATATACTGATGACTTATGTGGTTTATTTTATATCCTGCAACTTTGCTGAAATTGTTAAGTGTTTTGACTAGTTTTTTAGTTGATACTCTGTGATTCTCTAAGTATACCATCATATCATCAGCGAAGAGTGATGGTTTTGTTTCCTTATGTTTGTATTTATTCCTTCAATTTCTTTTTCTTGTCTCATTGCTATAGCTAGTATTTCTAGTACGATGTTGAATAATAGTGGTGATAATGGACATCCTTGCTTCACCCCTGAGCTTACTGGGAAGGCTTCTAAATTATCCCTATTACAGTTAATGCTTGCTCTTGGTTTTCGATAGATGCAACTTATCATTTTAAAAAAAGGTTCCATTGATTCTTGTGCTTTCTAGTGTTTTTAATAGGAGTGGGTATTGTATTTTGTCGAAGGTTTCTTCTGCATTAATTGATAAAATCATATGATTTTTGTTGTTAGTGATATGGTCAATTGTGCTTATAGTTTTCCTAATATTGAAACAGCCCTGCATTCCTAGTATAAATCCCACCTGGTCATAGTGTATGATCTTTGTGATATATTGCTGTGATTTCCGTGCTGGTATATTGTTTAAATTTTTTGCATCAATATTCATTAAGGAAATTAGTCTGTAGATTTCTTTGTTTTTGTTCTCTCAGGTTTAAGTATCAAAACCATATTTGTGTCATAAAAGGAGTTTGTAGGACTCCTTTTATGCCTATTTTTTTTTTTCAAATAGCTTATATAGTATTGGGATTAATTGTTCCTTAAATGTTTGGTGGAATTCATTTGTGAATCCATTTGGTTGTGAAGATTTTTTCTTAGAGAGCTTGATGACTTGTTCAATTTCTTTTTCTAAAATAGGGTTTTTTAAGTATTTTATTTCCTCTTCTGTTAATCTAGGCAGTTTATATGTTTGTTTATATAAACTTTTCATCAATTTTACTTAAATTGTCAGTTTTACTGGCATATAATTGGGGAAAATAACTCCTAATAATTGCTTTAATTTCATCTTCATTGGTGATGCATTCACCCTTTTCATTTTTGATACTAGTATTCTTATTTTCTTCTTTTTTTAAATCAAATTAACCAATGGTTTATTTATTTTATTGGCTTTTTCATAAAACCAGCTCCTAGTTTTATTTATTAGTTCAATTTTTTTTACCTTAAATTTTATTAATCTCTCCTTTGACTTTCAGGATTTCCATTTTGGTGTTTAGTTGGGAATTTAAAATTTGTTCTTTTTCTAATTTTTTTTAGTTGTATGCCCAATTAATTAACTTTCTTCTCTCATTTATTGATGTATGAATTTAGAGATAAAAAATTTCCCCTAAGTATTCCTTTGGCTGCACCCTGCAGATTTTGGAATGTTGTCTCATTGTTGTCATTCTCTTAAATGAAATTATTATTTCTATGATTTGTTCTTTAACCCACTCGTTCTTTGCAATTAGATTATTTAGTTTATAACTAACTTTTAATCTTTGCTTCTACTGCCCTTTACTAAATCAAATTTTTATTGCATTATGGTCCAAAAAAGGTACATTTAATATTTCTGCTTTTCTGCATTTGGTTGTGAGATTTTTATGGTCTAATACATTTTTTGTGAAGGTACTATGTACAATTCAGAAAAAGGTATATTTTTTTCTATTACTGAAGTCTATCGTATCTAACTTTTCTAAGATTCTGTTCATCTCCTTGACTTTTAAAAATGTATTTTATGGTTAGATTTATCTAGTTCTGAGAGGAAAAAGTTGAGTTCCCCCACTAATACAGTTTTACTATTTCCTCCTGTAATTCTTTTCCTTTAAGAATTTGGATGCTAGGCCACTTAGTGCATATATGTTTAGTATTGACACTACTTCATTGTGTATAGTTCCCTTTATTTTTTATTTTATTTTATTTTTGATGAAATTGGGTTAAGTGACTTGCCCATGGTCACAAAGCTAGTGAGAGTCAAGTGTCTGAGGCTGGATTTGAACTCAGGTCCTCCTGATTCCAAGGCCGGAGCTCTATCCACTGAACCACCTAACTGCCCCATGTATAGTTCCCTTTAGCAAATTGTAGTTTCTCTGCTTATCTGCTTTTAATTAGGTCTATTTTTTCCTGACTATAGCTCCAATAATATTTGAATGATTTCTTTCTGGCTGCCTTAAGGATTTCTCTTTGACATGGGAGCTCTGGAATTTGGCTAGAATATTCTTGGGAGTTTTCATTTTGGGGTCTCTTTCAGGAGGTGATTGGTGGATTCTTTCAATTTTTATTTTACCCTCTGGCTCTAGGATATCAGGGCAGTTTTCCTCAATAATTTCTTGAAATATGATGTCTAGGCTCTTTCTTTGATCTTGATTTTCAGGTAATCCAATAATTCTTAAATTATCTCTCCTTGATTTATTTTCCATGTCAGTTGTTTTTCTGATTAGATATTTCACATTTTCTTCTATTTTTTCATTCTTTTGACTTTGTTTTATTGTTTCTTGATGTCTCATAGAGTCATTAGCTTTCACTTGCCCAATTCTAATTTTTAAGGAATTATTTTGGTCAGTGAACTTTTGTACCTGTTTTTCCATTTGGCCAATTCTGCTTTTTTAAGGTAGTATTTTCTTCAGTGTTTTTTTGTGCCTCTTACCAAGCTATTGTCTTTTCATAATTTTCTTCCTTTGCTTTAGTTTCTTTACCTAATTTTTCCTTTACTATTCTTAATTTTGAAAGTCATTTTTAGCTCTCCTGGGAATTTTTGTTGGGCATATGTCCAGTTCACATTTTTTTCTTCTTTGAGGCTTTACTTGTAGCTGTTTTGACTTCATTGTCTTTTTCTGAGTTTGTGTCTTGATCTTCCCCATCACCATGGTTGTTTTTTATGGTCAGATTCTTTTTATGGTATTTGCTCATTTTCCACCCTGTTTCTTGATTTAGAACTTTATGTTAATATTGGGCTCTGTTCCTAGCATAGGTGGGTAGAGGAGCACAGTCTCAAGCTTCAGACTCTTTCTGCACAATTTTCAGAGAGTTATGGGGGTTTGGAAGTTTTTGGTGTTTCCAAGGTAGTGTGGTCTGAGGAGACATGGTCACTGCTCTCTTGGTTTGTACTCTGGTCCTTACCCATGAAGACACCCTGATTTCCTAAGATTGCAATAGTTATTGCTCCTCAGGGTTTTTCCTCCCTTGGGACCAGAAAGGATGCTGTTCCTCAGAGTCCTTGATCCGTTGCGGCTGGAAAGGATACTGCCACTTAGGGCTTCCATTTCTTCTTGACTGAAATTGCTCCTCACTGCCCTTGAACTATAACCCAGAAGTAGGTATAGATAATGGAGATGTCAAACAGAATCAGTTCCTGTGTCCATGCTAGCATATGGGTCCCTTGTAATCTCTCTGTTGCTTCTGTCACCACCACCTAATCCCACCACTGGTATTTCATCCACATGAATTCTAGGCCAGCCTCCATCTCCACGTCATAGATCTCTTTGACCTCCTAGGTTTTCTTGGGCTGGAAGAATGTTTCATTCTGACCTTTTGTTGGCTTTGCTGCCCTAGAACTGTATTTGAGGTGTTATTTTAATGTTGTTTGGAGGGAAATGTTGGGAGAGTTTGACTGTTTTTCTAATCCACCATCTTGATTCCACCCCCAAAAGTCCACCTACTGGGTATTTCAAACTGGATATACTGGACATCCCAAACTCAACATGTCCCAAGCAGAACTCATTTTCTCCCTCAAACTCACCTCTCTTTCCAGACTTCCTATTTCTTTTGTGAATACCCCTATCCTAGTTACCCAGCAGCATAAGCTTGGAATCCTCAACAGGATCCTCACTCTCCCCCACTCCTCATATCCAATCAGTTGCGAAATTTGGTTGATCCATGTTGTTTTTTTTGTGTACAATACCTCATGCATCCTTCCCCTTATCTTTACTCAAGCCTCTTTGCTGGTTCAAGCCCTCATCATCTCTTGTGTGGACTAACTGGAAAAAATCTAACTGGTTTTCCTGCCTCAAGAATCCCTTTTCTAATCATTCTCCCAAACTGCTGCCAAAGTGATTTTACTGAAGCCAGTATCTAACCAAGTTACTCCTGAGTGAGATTGGTGAAGACCCCTCATAAAATTTAAACTTAAATGACTAAAATAAGATAAAGACCCCTAATAATAATATATGTGTACCCAGGTCAGGAAGCTTGCAAATAGCCCAGATAAATATATTCAAATTGTTGCAAAAGATAAGTATAACTACAAATTGTTCCAGGATCTGAAATGAACAAAACAGGATGTACTAAGAGGATACTTGAAAGAGGGGAAGGCAGGTGAAAACCATGTAACGATTCTGTAATTTGCACTGCTGTTGCTGGGGTAGTTTTGTCGTGTTTAGATTGTGCCCTCTGAAGCCCAGCCAATGGGATAAGAGGTAGGAGGCTAGGGAGGGGTAGCGGTTAGAACCTATAAAAATGCTTGCTTGACTGACATCACCTCTGGTCTTGCATCGGACTGCCTTTTGGTGCGAGTCACCGATTCTCGATATCGAAATAAAATCCTTTCTACTTTCTACCTGGAGAAACCTCTGAATTAATTTGGGTAAGGGTCATTGCTGTCCTACATACTCCCCTGCTCCCTATCATCTCTCTAAGATCAGATACAAATTCTTCGTTTGGCATTTAAAGTCTTTCACAACTTGGTTTCAACCTATCTGTTCCTACTTGTACATGTCATGTATTCTGTGGTAAAGACAAACTGGCCTGCCTGACATATCTTCTACAGGACATTCCATTTTAGAAACTTGGGTTTCTTTTAAGGTACAGCTCAAAACCCGCCTTCTATATGAAGCCCTCCTGATCACTCAGCTGCTATTTTTTACCTCTCCTTCAGTATATTGTATATACATATATGGAATAAATATACTGTATGTACCTATACATTTTTATGTCTCCACTGATAGAATTTGAGGATAGGAACTATTTCATTTTTGTGAAATAATTTTGTGATAAGTGGCACAGTTGATAGAGTGCTGGGCCTAGAGTAAGGAAGACCTGAGTTCAAATCTAACTTCTGATATTTACTAGCTATGTGACCCTGGGAAAGTCACTCTGTCTGCCTCAGTTTCCTAAAATGGTAAAACGGGGATAATAATCGTACCCTACCCCCTAGGGTCGTTATGAGGATCAAATGAAATAATATTTGTAAAGTGCTTAGCACTGTGTCTGACACATAATAGGTACTATGTAGATGCTATCATTATTCTTATTATTCATATATACCCAGCGCCAAGCATAGTACCTGGCATATAGTAGGTATTTTAAAATGTTTATTGATTGGTTGCTTCTGAAAATGACAAAAACGAAAGACAAATCCTACATTAATTTATTTATTTTGCTGCTGAAAAAAGTTTTAAAGAAAAATATCTTAACAGCATTTTCTCTTTGTGCTACACAGGGTTCAGAGTAGTGGGCAATTAGAAATTGAAAGGGGAGAAAAGCATCATAGCTTTTGATGTGGGGAAAATTAATGGGAGTATGTGGGAAAATACAACAAATATTTCTAACATAAAGACTATGTATGGTATTATTTTAGTTCTCATCTGTATTCATTAAGTAGTCAGTAAATATTTAATGGTAATTTAACGTATAAGCTTGATATGACTGAGGACTTTTTTTATTTTGCATAGTGCCTGTGGGAACTCCATCTATGGGAAGAAAGAATTCCTCAGACTTGTTGTATGGGCCTCCAAGGAGTAAAAATCATTATCTTCATTCTCATGAACATGAATAAAGTCCATGCTTTCTAATATTTTAAAGAAAGTTGCTGATAAGACAAAAGACAGAGTTTTTTAAAGGATCTTTGCTGTCAAGACATAAGTTATTCCTTTCTTCCTCATGCTGTAAGATTCTAAAATCTGTGATGACAAAAGGATAAATAACATTTCCTTGGGACTATTCCAATGTATAGAACCCTCCAAATCAAATTATGATTTCCTTTATTTTAATTTTTATAACTTGGACATTTTGGTTTTTATTTAGGGGATATATATATTTAGAATCAAAGAAGTGAAAATTTCATAGATTACTTGACTAAGGCTTTTTTAGAGGTTTTTTGTTTTTTTTTTTTTGAGATCGGGAGTAGAATTTGTTAGGGAAAAAAAAAGCCAGGGTATTATAGCGGCATTTTAAAATCTTACTCTATTGACTTGGTCATTTTCCTTAAAATAACTTTACTGTGCAAGTGTGGTCTTCGTTTACAGAGAAACAGTTAAAATATGGTTTTGTTTAGTTAAAATTCACAGATTTCCTCTCTGACATGCTCTTTAGGAGATGTAGCCTACCCTGTCCTCTAAGAAGGCAAACAGAAATCTGGCTTGGCTGACATTGCCTGGCTGAGCTTTTGGAGTGCCGCTTGGAAATGGGGATATTCTTTTTTAACATGGTCGAGAATGCTGCATATGAGGTTCATTCGGGCTTCCTGTTTCTGCCTTTCATTCTGCAGAGATTGTTTAGATCGGAATAGGCATACATATTTTCCATCCTTTGCAGTCTGGAGATACTTAACACGGTTCTGAAGCATTACAAGTTCTGTAAAGTTCTTAGAAAAGAAAAGAGAGATATTAGACTAGAAATAAAATAAAATACCTCAGCAAATAATAAACATGAGAAGATTTAGTAATTAAAGGAGTGATCACTGAATAATGGAGTCTTTAGACAATGATATATATTGAAATGTCCCCACAGATTAATTAACCAAGTGGATCTTGTCTTATTATCTTAAATAGACTGAAAGAAGAGGAATATATCCTATCACAGGTTCAGATCTGATTCAATGAAATCTAGTACATAGAGTGAAGAAAATGGCAGAGGAAAGAAGGCAAAAGCCAGACTTAGCAAGAGACTCATAAAAAAAAATATATGTGTGTGTATATATATATATACTGCTTTGTAAATACTAGAGAAGATTAAAATGGCATTTTTAATTTTTTTCCATTTTCACTTAAACTTCCTTTTACTACTACTATGTTGATGTCTCATTATGATATGGTGGTGAAGCTGGGTTGTTACAGACTATGCCAGTAGAGTGTGAGTTCTGGAAATGCTTCCACTATGACCCAGTGATAGAAGCTAACCACCCAAGGATCACCAGTGTTTTAATCTATATCGGGGGGAGGGGGGGTGGGGATCACAACAATAAAATTAAAAATTTCCTTTAAGTCTTCACCTTTATCTTCATAAATTTATTAACATTTGAAGGGATAATGTCACAGAAGGGTAATAGCTGATTTCTGCATAATGGTGATTACCATTTTTTCTTATATAAAGATAAATAGCTACTGACCAATCATTGAGAAAGAATGTATTTTTAATTTTTTTTAAATAGCATGAATCAATTTGCAGTGACTTTAGTGATTTAGTGATTGTCTCTTGGCCCATTCTCTTCGTGACCATGTATTCTCATGAAAACTGACTAAGGAAAGGGTGTCTTTGACAAAATGAAACCAGCTGGTCTACAGCATAGGAGAACTACAAATTCACCAACATCAGGTTCAAAATAAGTTGAAGTTTCACCAGCCACAGGGAGTTGGAATGATCAAATGAAACAAACACTCAGATGTTGCAGCTCCTCCAAGAGGACAAACTGCAATTTGCTGATTGGAGAAATTTGTTGTATTCATTCCAGAAGGGAAACTTTGTTCTTGAAACACACAGTTTATAAAGAAGATCAAAGTGAAAGCAAGAGGAAAGTTAGGGTGGGAGAGGCCAGGTTTTCAACAAGGAACCAGAAATGAGGCAATTAAAATTGCGTTTTTAGTGGTGTAGGACCTGTTAAACTATGACTTCCATGATTCATTTTATAGTCTCTGGCTTGTGGTTTCTATGAACTTTTTTATGCTATATATGAAGATGTTTGCTCTTAAAAATTTTATAACTGCAAGTATCATCCTTCCTCTGGGGAATAAAAAAGCATAGATATTACTTGCTTGAAAACATAGATACAAATATATTAATAATTAAGGCCTTTCCCCCTTTTGTTCAGATGTTTGTATATTCAAAATTTGTTCTACTACACCTAATATAATCTGAGTTAGTATTCAAATATAGAATCCCATTGCCATCAGAGGACCTTTGATACTCAGTTGTGAAAATAATGCCCTTCTGATATTGGCTATGTAATACAGAAGCAGAACTTTGGGAAGATTTGTGCCCATATTAATTGGCTACCATCCCAATACTGGTATATTTCTAATTGCTTCTCACTTTCTTTTGCTTTTAACTCCTAAACCCAGCTGAGGACATCTGTCCCTCCATCTCTAATTATATAATTCAAAGATAAGTATCCATTTGCATCCTAAAAATGGACTCATAGCACCTGGAATGATAAAGAAGTCCCTCTAAATCCCCTATTAGTTTTTTTCCCTGACTTAATATTTTTTAAATCACATTTTTTTTCAGTCAGCACTTTCTATCCTCACTTCCCCCTGCTACCAATATATAATGAAAGGAAAACAAAACCCATTACAAACATGTATAGTTAAGCAAAACAGATTTCTACACTGGCCATGTCCAAAAAAATATGCCTCATTCTGCACTTTGAGTCCTTCACCTCTCTATAAAGAGTTGAGTAGCTTGTTTCATCACTGGTCCTATGGAATCATGATCTTTACAATGATCAGAGTTCCTAATTCTTTTAAAGTTGTTTGTCTTTACTATATTGTTATCATTGTTCTCTTGGTAAAAATGTTCTTTTGGTTCTGTTCACTTTATTCTGGATCAATTCATTCAAGTCTTCTCAGGTTTCTCTGAAACCATCCCCTTCATATTTTCTTATAGCACAATAGTATTCCATCACATTTATATACCACAAATTGTTCAGCCATTCCCAACTGATAGATATTTCCTGAAGACTCATTCTTTGCAACCTCAAAAAGAGCCAGAAATATTTTTGTACTTCTTTAGTTTGTTCTGCTTAGGACTAATCCTTTCTTTTATTTATCTTCCCTCTAATTCCCCCTATTTGTCTCCCCTTTCCCTCCTATTTCCCTGTTGAGTGAAATCTATTTCTGTACCCAACTGTTTGTATTTGTTCCTTTCACCAGATGAATGAGGTTAAAGTGTCAGTTGTGCCTCTCACCTGTTCCTCCTACACTGATTATGTGAGATAATTTTCTAACATTCCTTTCTCTTTACTCCCTAATATGAATACCATAGGACTCTATTTTTTTCTTAAGATATCAAGACATAACAGAATTATTCCAAGGCCTTGTCTAACCAGACTTCCTTTATGACCCTAATGATTATAAGGTTCAGAGGGAACACATCATCTCCTCATCCTTTTTAAGTCCCTTAATGATCATTCATACTAACTTTTTTTTATGTTTCTCTTAACTCCTGTGTTTGAACTTAAGAATCTCTTTGGAGCTTTGTTCATTTCATGAGGAATGCTTGGAAATCCTCTATTTCACTAAAGATTCAAGTTTTTTCCCTCTCTATTCTTGATTGTAAACCTATGTCTTTTGCCTTCTGAAATATCATATTCCAAGCTTTCTGCTCCTTGATGGTAGTGGCTCTTAAATTGTGTGGACCCTGAATGTGGCTCCTTGGTACTTGAATTCTCTTTTTTCTGGCTGCCTGTAATATTTTTCCTTCATTAAGGACTCTATCTTTAATGTGTGTAGACCTCTCTGTCTGTCTCCTCATGCCTATCTAGCCTGAAAAAAATGACTCACTGTGACTTTTTCTTGGATTTTTCCATCAGGATTAAATCTGGTGCATTTTCTAGATCTGTTTGGAGGAGTTTTGGAGGAGAGCTCAGCTATACTTCTTCCTGCTACTGTACCATGTTGGCTCCACCTCCCTCTTGTTAGTTGACCATGATTAGATAGTAGAACATTTCAAACCCATTTCAAACCTCTTAACCAATTATACAACACTCAGTGACCCCAAAGAACAGTAGAAATTATCTATTAATATATTTGTTCTCTGCCAGTCACTATCCTAAAACCTCTGAAAAGGAGGAAACAACCATAACACGTTATCAGATATGGGATTTTTCTTGCACATAGTGGGGGAATTGAACAGAGATCCCTGGATAGGTTGAGTTTACTCAGCCTGTTTGAAATTACAGGATGTAACATTTTATCCCTCTTAGATGCCGAGTAGTTGCATTTTCCTCCTTATTTTCACATTAGCCTTGTGGGGAAAAGGCAATAAAAATAAACAAAGAAAAAAATATGTTTCAGTCCATACTCAGAGTCAGTTCTCTATCTGGAGGTAGATAGCATTTTTCAACAAGTCCTTTGGAATTGTTGTAGATCACTGAACTAATCATAGTCACGGTTGATTAACATTGCAATATATCTGTTACTATGTACATTGTTCTCCTGGTTCTGCTTACTTTACTTTGCACGAGTTCATATAAGTCTTCCCATGTTTTTCTGCAATCATCCCCGTCATAATTTTTTTATAGCGCAATAGTATTCCATCACAATCATATACCACTATCTGTTCAGCTATTCCCCAATTGATGAATATACCCTTGATTTCCAATTCTTTGCTACCACCAAAAGGAGCTGCTATACATATTTTCATACATATGGGTCTTTTTCCTTTCTTTTAATCTCTTTGGGGTATAGACCTAGTAGCAGTATTGCTGGATCAAAGTGTACATTTAGTTTTATAGCCCTTTGGGCATAGTTCAGAATTCTTCTCCAGAATGGTTGGACCTGTTCACAATAGTGCATTAGTGTACCTATTTTTCGACATCCTCTCCAGCATTTGTCAATTTCCTTTTCTGTCATCTTAGCCAATCTGAAGGGTGCCAAATGTAAAACAACTTCAAAGTTGTTTTAATTTGCATTTCTGTAATTGATAGTGATTTAGAGAAAATTTTGCTATGATATTTGCTACTGATAGCTTTGCTTTCTTCTGAAAACTGCCTTTATATCCTTTGACCATTTATCAGTTGGGGAATGGCTCATTTTTATAAATTGGGCTCAGTTCCCTATATATTTGAGAAATGAGATCTTTATCAGAGAAACTTGTTATATAATTTTTTCCCAGTTTCCTGCTTTCCTTCTAGTTTTGTCTGCATTGATTTTGCTTGTGCAAAAGCTTTTTAATTTCCTGTGATCAAAATTAATCCATTTTGTGCCCTTGTGGAGCTCTCTATCTCTTGTTGGTTATGAATTCTTACCTGTCCATAGGTCTCAAGTTTTTTCTGTGATCCCCAAATTTGCTTATGATGTCACCCTTTATATGGACCCATTTTGAACTTATCTTGGTATACAGTGTGAGATGTTGGTCTATGCCTAGTTTTTACCAGACTACTTTCCAGTTTTCCCAGTAGTTTTTTTTCAAATAGTGAGTTCTTGCCCCAGTAGCCTGGATTTGTGGGTTTATCATATGCTAGGTTACTATGTTCATTTGCTTCTATATATTGCATACCTAATCTGTTCCATTGATCAACTACTCTGTTTCTTATCCAGTTCCAGACTGTTTTGATGATTATAGATTTGTAGTATAATTTTAGATCTGGTACTGCTAGGCCCCCTTTCTTCTAATATTTTTTCATTGATTCCCTTGATATTCTTGAAGTTGTGTTCCTACAGATGAATTTTGTTATTATTTTTTCTAGCTTTATAAATTAATTCTTTGGTAATTTCATTGGTATGGCATTGAGTAAATAAATTAATTTAGGTAGTATTGTCATTTTTATTATACTGGTTTGGCCTACCCATATGCTGTTTAGATCTATGTTTATTTGTATGAATAGTAATTTGTAATTGTGTTCATATAGTTCCCGTGTGTGTCTTGGCAAGTAGACTCCCAAATATTTTATACTTTCTTCAGTTATTTTAAATGAAATTTCTCTCTCTCTTCCTTCTTTGTTTTATTGGTAATATATAGAAATGCTGATGATTTGTGTGTTTTTTTTATATCCTGCATCTTTGCTAAAGTTGTCAATTGTTTTGACTAGAATTTTAGTCGACTCCATAAGGTTCTCTAAGTATATCGTATCATTTGCAAAAAAAAATGATAGTTCTGTTTCTTTGTTGCCCATGCTGATTCCTTCAGTTTCTTTTTCTTGCCATATTGCTATGTATAGCAGTTCTAATACAGTATTAAATAATTTTTGATATCTTTGCATCACCCCTAATCTTAATGAAAAGGTTTCTAGTTTATCCCTATTTCAGATAATGTTTGTTCTTGGTTTTAGATAGATACGACTTATCATTTTAAGATAAGCTCCATTTATTCTTATCTTTTTAGTGGCTTTAATAAGAGTGGTATTGAATTTTGTCAAAAGCTTTTTCTGCATCTATTGATATAATCATATGATTTTTGTTGCTTTTGTTATTGATAAGGTCAATTATGCTTATAGTTTTCCTAATATTAAACCAGTTCTGCATTCCTGATATAAATCCCACCTAGTCGTAGTGTATGATCTTTGTGATATATTGCTGTAATCTCCTTGCTAGTATTTTATTTAAAAATTTTGCATCAATATTCATTAGGGAAATCAGTCTATAGTTTTCATTCTATTTTTGCACTTCCTAATTTAAGTATCAGCACCATAATTGTGTTGTAAAAAGAACTTTGTAGGACTCCTTTGTCTATTTTTAAAAACAGTTTGTATAGGAATTAATTGTTCTTTAAATGCTTGGTAAAATTCACATGTAAATTCATCATGTATTTTTTCGTAGGTAGCTCATTTGTGACTTGTTCAAATTCTTTTTCAAAGATAGGGTTATTTAAATATTATTTTTCTTCTTTCTTTTTTAAAATTAAATTAGCTAATGGCTGATCTATTTTATTGTTTTTGTTATAAAATCAGCTCCTAGTTTTATTAGTTCAATTTTTAAAATTTTCACTTTTATTAATCTTTCCTTTGATTTTTAAGAATTTCTATTTTGGTATTTAAATAGGGATTTTTAATTTGCTGTTTTTCTAGGTTTTTTTTAGTTGTATGCCCAATTTGTTGATCTGTTCTTTATCTTTTTTCTTTTTTGACATAAGCATATGGAGATAATAAAATTTCCCCTAAATATTGCTTTAGCTGCATCCTACAAATTTTGGCATGGTGTCTAATTGCTGTCATTATCTTTAATGAAATTATTGTTTGTTTCTCTTATTTATTCTTCAGCCCATTCATTCTTTAGGGTTGTATTATTTAGTTTCCAATTAATTTTTAATCTATGCTTCAAAGACTCTTTACTGAATGTGATTTTTATTGCATTATGATCCAAAAAGGAGGCATTTAATATTTCTACTTTTCTACATTTATGTGAGATTTTTATGCCCTAATACATGGTCAGTTGTTTGTTGTTTTGTTTTTTTTTTAAAGATGCCACACACAGCTTAAAAATGGGTATGGTCCTTTCTATTCCTATTGAATATTATCTAGAGATCGATACTATCTAACTTTCCTAAAAGTGAGAAAAGAAGCAAGCAGCAATAGTGTGGCTCAGATACCAGGAACACAGCAGAGTCTCAGTTCCAGCTTCTAGCCCTATGTATATTTGTGGGGAAACCCCCAGGTTGTGAAGAAATGCTTTGTATTGCTGCTGTAGTATGCCACTTAGTAAACGCCTTTGCCTTGAGTTAATTGTGTCCTCTGGCTATGAAAGGGAAGCTACAAAGCCATCTTAGGAAGCTGCCACATTCATTACCTTAGTCTGGGTGCAGATTTGGAGGACTCAGTCAGCTCATTTAAAGTACAAATCTTACTGTAGATAATTTTTCCTTTTTCCTTCCCTAAGTCACTGAGTTATCACATAATTATTCAGTTGGAGAAGCCTTTGCTGCCAAATGTAGGAATTCAAATGAGTGGGAGAAACTGATTGATCTCTTCTCATTTTAAAACTCTTAGAAGTCACCCACAGGGTCCTCAGTCTAATAGCCATAGTCAGGGGATCTATTTTATCTAGTAAGATGTTATCATCAAATAAAATCTGTGCGGCCTCAGACCAAACACTGGACACTTACTAGCTGTGTGACCTTGGGCAAGTCACTTAACCTCAATTGCCTAAAAACAAAACAAAAAAAAAATTGAAATAAAATCTGTGTAGTACCAGGTAGCTATCAATAGCCTGAAGTACATAACTTGTGTTCTCACCATAGCAGGATTTGTTTTGGGTTCTGCTAACCTGTGTTAATCTATTTGACTGAATAAAAGAATCTGTTTACCTGTCTCTTAAGTTCTGTGAGTTTACTGATACTGATGTCCATTTGGTCAGTCTCTTTCTGCAGGTTGGTAAGCTTTTCCTGCTTTTCTACAAGAGACTCACTTAGACATTTTTGAGTTTCTTCCATCTCAGAGATGCTTTGGTTGCAGTCTTCAGTGAACTATGAAAAGAAAATGAATTCTGAGATGAAAACTGGACAAATATATTCTCTTTGCTCCTGACAGTTATATGAAAGTCACACAATACTTGATCAATGAATCAGTTAACTATATCAAATATTAAGTATACAGTGTGTACCTAACAATTCCAGGCACTGAGAGGGATACAAAGGATTGTATAAGATAGCCCTCATCTGCTAGGGAGACAAAATTAAAAAATGAAATAATGAGGGAGCAAATATGATGTTATTCTATATAGTGCTAACTCTAAATGCAATAGAAACTTCAAAGGAAGAGATTTCCTTGTAGGCTGGAGTAGTTGGGAGAAAGCTTCTTGGAGGACTTGGGATAAACCGTAAGATAGAGGTTGTCAAACACATGACCTGCATTGAGTCACAACACTCCCTGAGTGTGGCCAAACCAGATTAAAATGTACTTGGGAAATATTTAACAAAATAAAAAAATAGAACAGAGATAATGTTAATATGTGGTTTTCTAAGTCAATATGCAATTTAAAGGGAATCTTATGTGTGGTTTAGTAGCCCCATTTCTATTTGAATTTAACACCACTACCTTAAGGAATAGGTAGGAGTTCAGGAGATGAAGGAAGTAAGACATACCTGTGCAGGAAGCAGCATAATGAAATAAGAAGTAGTTTAGGGTAGTAGAAAACATGCTGTAGAGACCCAAATCCTGCCTATATGACATTGAGCAAATGACTTACTCTTTTATTCTGAGTCTGTTTCCTAACCTGTATAATGGGAATAATACAATAACCTGCTGTATTTCTTAGGAATGTGGTGAGGATCAAATGAGATAGTGGATATAAAGAAAGCACTTTCCAAACCTTAAAGCACCATATAAATGCCACTTGTCTTGGCAAAAGCATGGTGGCAGAAATGCATATGGAATGTATGGAGAATAGCAAGAAAACTGGATTGACTTGAACAGAGTAGTGTTGCAGAAAAATAAGAAATAGGGTTGGACAGACAGTAGAGCGAAGTCAGATAATGGAAGGCCTTGAAACTATGAGGAGTCTGGACTTGACGTAGGGAACCACTGTATGCTCTTCATGCAATTAATTCAACATGTGTTCAGAGGACTAGGTGCTGGGGGAGATATAATTAGAAAAGAGTGGTAGAGTGATATAGCAGACAGAGCATTGGACTTGGAGTTACTCTGGGTTTAAATCCTACCTCTGACGCTAGTTGTGTAATTTTTGGGCAAGTTACTTAAATATACTCTACTACTCAATTTCTTCACTTAAAAATGGGACTAATATACACTTCAGCTCTTACCGTATAAAGTTGTGAGGATTAAATGAAATAACTTAAAGTACTTTGCAAACATTAAGATACTCCGTAAATGTCAGTTGTCATTATTAAGACATCATCCCTACCCTCATGGAATCTACGACATAGGAGGAAAATGAAACTTAAACGTAGTTAACTACTGAGAGCTGGGACTGTTTTTCTGCCTTTCTTTGTAACCCCAGTACTTAGCACAGTACCTGGCACATAACAGGTGCTTAACACATACTTATTATATAACACATAATATAAATGCAATAGAGACATGCTAAATAAGGAGGAAAAGTCATTACTCACTGGGGAGTGGAAGAAAGAAGTAGCATTTGAAAAAGACTTTAAAGAATGAGGACAGAGGGCATTCCAGGCATAGGCAAGACCATGAGGAAAGGAATGGGGTTGGGAGATTGTAATATATGTTTAAAGGGCAGAGCTATCCAGTTTGGCTGGAGTATAGGATAGGTGGAAAGGATTAATAAGAGAGAAAGCTGAAGGGGTAGATTGGTGTTTGCTTTGGCGGGGCTTTGAATGTCGGACAGAAGAATCTGAATTTTATTTGGTAGGCAATAAGGAACCTAAAAGGGAGCAACTAAGTAGCACAGTAGATAAAGTACCAGATCTGGAGTCAGTAAGACTCATCTTCCTGAGTTAAAATCTGGCCTCAGATACTTACTAGCCATGTGACCTTGGTCAAGTCATTTAACCTCTGTCTGCCTCAGTTTGCCCTGTTATAAAATAAGGATAATAAAAACACCTACTTCACAAGGTTGTTGTGAGGATAAAATGAGATAATATTTGTGAAAAGTGCCTGGCACGTAGTAGCACTGTATAAATGTTTATTCCTTCCCCTTTGTATAGGTTGCCTCTTATAATCAAAATGCTGTCACCTCTGTCTCTTAGAATCTGTAGCTTTCTTAGAAGCATACCTCTGATGTAAGACTTTTCCTGATGGCTCTAGCTGCTAATGCCTTCCCTGGAAATTACTTTGTATTCACTACATATACATGTGCATATGTGTACATACATGTATACATGTGTGTATACATGTATATGTGACATACATATGTTATATCGTTATTTAAACTTACATATGCAGTTATTTCGCCAATAGAATGAAAACTCCTGAAGAGGAAAGTGACAGTTTCATTTTTGCCTTTGTATTTACAGCACCTAGCACAATACCTGGCAGATAGAAGATGCTTAATAGATACTTGTTGTTTGATTGGCAGTGGTCTAGGGGACAGAGACAGATTTGAAATGAGATTGTAGAGATTGATAAACTTATTATAAAGTTACTGAGAGGTAGAGGAGTCAAGATGGTGAAGTGAGAGGAAGCATTTTTGCCCAGCTTACCCAACACACCTCTTCTACAGCAATCTAAAAATCACGCTATACCAAATTCTTATTGGGAAAGCCAAGAAAAAGTCACAATGAGTCATTTTTCCAGTCCCATAGCATCTTAGGAAAACAGAGAGGTCTTCAAACACTGGGGTAGTACTGGTCAAGAGAGCAGCGCAGCAGCAGCAATAGCAGAGGTAGCAGAGACAGTGTTGGGGGAACATTCTAGCAATCAGGGATAGTAAGTAAGACTGAACACCAAGGCTGGAAGCAATGGTGTCCCAAGGGACTCCTGAAACAGCACTGAGCACGGGAAAGTGTGCCAGTTGGCAGCTCAGTCACCCGTTACTCAGTGTGGAGAGGAGCAGTCACGTCCCAGGGGTTCTAGCTGTATACAGAGGAAGGAATAAGTTCCAAGAACTTAGGCATGTGGCTCTGAGCTCAAGAGTAGAGGAACAGACTCATTTCTAACCTTTAGCCCCACACATAAATGCTGTAGTAGAATAACCAGGTCAGAAAAACCAACACCAAAGGAGAGTCAAGCAGTTCAGTCACTTTGAAGCTATAGAACCTCCCAGCAGGCTAAGAGTAAATGAATCCAATAGCAGTCTACTGAAACTCAACCACACACAACTCAACAGACCCAAATCTGGATCAGGAACTTTCAGAGTTCATACTAAGTAGTGAATAAACCTCTCGCCAGATGACACTACAGTGGAAACACTGAAAACTTTCAGGCCCCCAGACTGAGTTATGAAAACAGCAGAAAGCTATAAAAAGACTCAGGCTAGACATCATCATAGAACCCAACTCTAACATAAAGTCAAGAAGTAGGCTAGAAGAACCCTACCATAAAGAGCTACTATGATGACAGAGAAGTTTAAAACACAAACAGAAGACAACTTGAAAACATCTACAAGCAAAGCCTCAAGGAAAAAATGCCTCAGATCCCTCATCTGTTAAATGAGCTGGCGAAGGAAACTTCTCCAGTATCTTGCCAAGAAAACCCCAAATGGAGTCACAAAGAGTTGGACGAGAGTAAAATGACTTCACTAAAATGACTTCACAACAACACAGGTGAAAAAACCGAGGCCATGAGATATTAAGTGATTGCCCAAGATTACACAGCTAACAAATGTCTGAGGTCAGATGAACACTATCCACTAAGCCCACCTAGCTGCCTAAAGGGAAATAAGAAAGGCAGGAGGCGGCTAGGTTATGAAGGACTTTGAATGCCAAACAGAACATTTTGTATTTGCTCTTGGAGGTAATAGGAAGCCACTGGAGTTTATTGGATGGGTGGGGTGGGGTAGTGGTGCCATGACCAAACCTTCATTTTAGGAAAATCACTTTAGTGGCTGAGTAGAGAATGGATTGAAGTGGAGAGAGAGTTGAGGCAGGCTAAAGAGCTAGTGAATACTGAAGTTTGAGATTCTTTTGTACCCAAATGGCACAAAGTCATGGATTATGGAAGCAAAATCTTAGAGTCTTAAATTTATAGATAATTGAAATTAAGTAATGCATACTCTTTAGCCAAAACTTATTAGGGTGTTAAATTTTTAAAAGCTCCTAGTTTCTTATAAAAACAAAAGAGCCTCTGTGCAAATAATGGAATGCGTAGCAAGATAGCAGACAATACTCTTTTTAGATGACAAGAAAAAATTAAGTCTGTTCTCATAAAGCTATTGTCTGAATAGTCATGATTTGCAATATCTTTATCTTATCATAGAAGTCTTTGGAACATTACTGTTATAATCTAACATCACAAATTGCATTTTTGACTTGTTTTCTCTTTCTTTTTGAGAAACATTCTGTTCTTGATCTGTAACATTAATGGAAACTCCTTAGGGTGAGGTAATTTCTAGAATTATTTCCATAAGAGTATACAAGAACTATGTTCAAAGGGCTATAAAACTGTGCATACATTTTGACCCAGCAATACCAATACTAGGTCTGTATCCCAAAGAGATCAGAGAAGGAAAAGGTTCTATAAATACAAAAATATTTATAGCAGCTCTTTTTGTGTTTGCAAAGAATTAGAAATTAAGGGGATGCTCATCAATTGGGGAATGGCTGAACAAGTTGTGGCATATGATTGTGATGGAGTACTGTTGTGCTGTAAGAAATGATGAGTAGGGTGGTTTCAGAAAAACATGGTGAGACCTATGTGAACCAATGCAAAGTGAAGTGAGAAGAAATGGGAGATAGCTGTGTACAGGAACAGCAATGTTTGTGATGATGGTCAACTGTGAAAGACTTGGCTGTTCTGATCAAGATAGTGATCCAAGACAATTCCACAGGACTCGTGAAGAAAAAAATGCTATCCACCTCCAGAAAGAGAACTGATGAACCCTGACTGAAAACTGAAGTATTATTTTCTCTTTATTTTTCCTTCTAATTTTGAAATGTCTAGTATGGAAATGTGTTTTGCATGATTTCACAAGTATAATGGATATCATATTGCTTGCCTTCTCAGTGGGTGTGGGAGTGAGGGAAAGAATTTGGAACTCAAAATCTTGTGGAAGTGAAACTAAAATAAATATAAATAAATAAATTGGGGGGAAAAGAATGTTAAAATAAATTAATTAAATAAGGTGTTTTTTAAAAAAATTAATCAAGACTTAGACCTCTTGTTGAAGTAGGTCACTTGATTAGAGATCTCTTTATCATCAACAGCCCTCCCAACAGCTGTTTGATGTAATATATATGTGTGTGTATATATATAGTATAATTTTTTTATTAATCTGAGTACTGAACACAATACTGACTCACTTTATTTGCTATGACCCTACAGTAGAATGGTTTACCTTGGACATTTTCAAATCCTCTGAGCCTCCCACTTACAGAATCACAGAATATTAGTTATAGAGGTATCTTAAGAAACATCTAGTTCAGTCTCTTCATTTTATTGATGGGGAAACTGAGTTCCAGAAAGGTGATTTGCCTAATACCACAACTAGTTGATGTCAGAGCTGAAACCTGAATCCAAGTTCCTACATTCTGTTCCATTTACCACAATTTATTTAACCATTTTCCCATTGCTGATATTTAGATTACTTAGATTTTTTTCCAGTTACAAATAGTATTGCTCCAAATATCTTTGGACAAATAATCTTTAAAAAACAACACTTTCAGAGTATATTCTGTAAGAAAAATTATTTAATATATTGTTTGAAAAAATTATTATACTGTTTAAATCCAACATTATGTGATTAAAGGTTGTCTACAACCAGAATCTCACCAGACAGTAACTCTCTAGGAATGTTGGAGATGGCTATAAGGGATTTTGGATTTTCACAGGTCCTGGATCTACCCAAATCATTCTTGTTTTGGGTTATCACACGCAGTTCTTGTGATGGGTCCACCTAAGCTTGTGTTTGGGGTTCCTCTGTGTTTTGGCTTGTGTGGTTCCAGTATTCCCTATGCTGTGCAGCCTTGCCTAAATACCATATAATGTAAAACTTTCCAGAGCCTGGACAAGAGGGAGCCACACCTCCTTACTAGATCATTTTCCTCCACCAAATGACCTAATAAATTTCTTTCTAAAACTATTTCAGATTTTGGGGTCTGTTCTCACGAACATTAAAATGGTGGTAGTGGTGGGATTCCCTGGTGGTCACCTGAATAAACTAAACCCAAAGGTTCTCTTGGACCATGAAAGCTGAGTCTCTGTGATTCTCTGTGATTGAGCATGGGCAGGACTGACCAATATAGGATCACATAGACCAGAGCAAGAATCTGGTAAGTCCCCTTGGGTTCGGGTTGTACACAGTCCAGGCCCCAACTCTTAGTGTCCAGAAAATTAAGAAATTATACTTGGCCTTAGCCCATAGAAAGACTCAGGTGGGGTTAGAATTTGCCCAGGCCTCCCTAATGAGCAATGACCCTTTGATTATGCAAGGGTTTCGTAAGTAGCTGCTAAAATCTAAAAATTTAGTTAAAATTAGACTGGAGGTCATTTGGTAGAACTTTTCCTTTTTTCTCCTCTCTCTGTCTCTGTCTCTCTCTGTCTCTATCTCTCTGTCTCTGTCTCTTTCTCTGTGTTTCTCTCTCTCTCTCTCTCTCTCTCTCTCTCTCTCTCTCTTTCTCTCTCTTTCTGTCTCTCTCTCTCTTTCTCTCTCTTTCTGTCTCTCTCTCTCTTTTTTCCTCCCGCCTTTCTCCTCAACTTTCCCTAGATACCTGGTCAGTGACTGGCTAGTAACCACGTAGATGTTCTCATGAACATGGGTATTAGTTACACACTCAATCACTTAGGATGGCCCCAGGTTAGTGAGGGAAACTTGAATTTGGAGGTGGGTTTTGATCGGGACTTCTACTTCAGAAGTTCTCTAGAACATACAAGGTCTTATTTACCAGGGAGAGAACTTTGAAGGGGAACACCTCTTCACCCATAAAAAAACTGCTCTTAAGACTGCACAGAAAAGGAGTTTAAAAGGGTGGGGAAAACTAATGAAGTCTTAAAACAGCTCTCCCAGCTATCTGTAATATTGATCAGGAACTAATGCTGATATTTTGTTTAGACTTTCAGTGGGAGATATGGAGGAAAACTGGGAGATTTTTTCTTTCTCTCTGCTTTCACAACCCTGTCCAGGTTGGAAATTGCAGAGATAAAGACAGACAAGAAAAGGAAGGAAATATTTTTTTCCTGGTTTGTGGAAATATATGGCATTATAAATTAATTACAAGCTAAAATTTGTAACTGAAATGTAATATCTTTACTGTAGTTTCCTAATTATGATAATATCTTAGTGGATTTTTGGAGGTTTGCAACTAGGATTAAAATGCAAATAGCACTCTACTTCCTGGAGGGAGATAGATGTATTATTTTAGTTGAAGGTGATTTCACCTACTAGAGAATAAACAGAACTAAAGCTAGATTGACTCAATATAATTTAATTTTTAACGTAAACTAGTAGCAGAGTCACCTAAATTGAAACAGACTATGCAACTCCCAAAGTAAAAGTAGGGAAATTAATTGGTATTGTAAAATGAAATCTGTACAGAAGAGATTTGGTGGAATGTTAGATTAGAATATGGTTGGGAAATAAGATGAGATGGACTTAAAAAAAGTAGCTATGGTAAAGAGAAGTGAGGAATCAGAGTGTAAAATGAAAGTTTAGTTTCAAAGATGATAGGCTGTAATCAAAGTCCACTGTAAGGAAAAACATTTGCAAGAGAGAAGGTTTAAGGAAAGTTAATGTGAATTGGAGAGTTTAAAAATCTAGGGTTGGGAGTTTTGGAAAGAAATTTGAGAAGGTTTTTGATTCCTCTGAGATAAGATGGATTTGTGAAATTTTTTAGGGGAGTGCCTATTAGCAGTTTCAGATAGACAATATTCTATCAAGTTATAACATTTACCAAATGGAAACAATAGAAATAAATTTGTGGCATGAAATTATTTGAGTATGCATACTAAAAATCTGTCCTTGAAGGACCATTAGAAGGGCATGTCCCAATCCTCAGAGTCTCATGGACTCCAAAATGAGGGGAATGGAAATATGAGACTCATTATGAATCTTTGAAAGTGAGCTAATTGAAAGCAGTGGGCTCTAAAATTTGAGGTGCTGGCAACTAATGGCCTTTGGGAAAATTGAGATTTTGAACATTGCCATTTGTAATTATAAATCCAGATTTGATTTGGTTGAAATTTGTCCTGAAACCAAATTATAATGTGGTCTCATTTACAGTGAGATGTGTTTTCCTATTAGGATAATTGTGATAAATCAGAACTTAATGCAAAATATATTTGATATTTGGCATTAAAGCAATATGCTTGGAAACTGCATGGATCAGGAAAACCTGAGTTCAACTCTGGTCTCAGAAGTTAGCTGTGTAACTTTAAGCCAGTTACTTTACCTGTTTGTCTCAGTTCCCTCATCTATAAAATAATAATAGTACCTACATCCTAAGGTTGCTGTGAGCATCCAGTGAAATAAATTGTGAAGTGCTTAGCACAGTGCCTAATACATGGTAAGCACTTTATAAATGTTAGCTATTATTACGTTAATTAAGTGAAATTACTCTATACTGATTTTTAAAATATGATTGGTATAGAAAGCCAAATTGATAGATGGTGATTTTCTATATGAGAGGATTTAGAAATGCATTCAAATGAATTGATATGATTTGATTGATAAAGAGTTTTGGGTTATGTTTTAAAAATCCATAATATTGTTTAATGTTATTGTTAGGCTTCTAATTTTTCTTGTATTATAATTTTTGGCAAAACCATTGTATAAGAATTGCTGTTACTTTGAAAAATGATACCCAAAGAATGTTGCAGTTGTTTCATTAGGAAAGTGACTTCTTTTTTAATCTGGAGCTGTTAGATTATGAATTGAGCTATTAAAGAATGTGGTCGCAATGTTTGAAAACTTAAGTATTGGGCATATTTTGCTTTAAAATGGAAAATAATAACTTACTTTTTTGGGGGGAAAAATAGCAAAGACCTCGTAAGCTGCCCTTATCTGTGAAGTTGTTTCGACTTTCTATTTGGGCAGGGTCATAAAACTTATCAGTCCCGCTGACAGCATATTTTAAAGTTCTAACTTGGAATATGAGAAACTAGGACCACTGCCAACCAAAGTGGGAGGACTTACAAGTTTGCTTCTAGTAAAAAGTGAGTTTCATCTGATATTGTTTGGCCATTGGTTATGAAAATTATGAAATTGTTCCTGTTAATAAATAATATGTATTGAAGTTACAGCTTTGAGCCAACTTAGTATCAGTAGACCTTACATTCAAAGATTTCATTTCTGCCTTGGGGGTTAATAGGCAATATGGATATCTGTTAGTCTGGAGGCTTATAGCAGCCATCATTTTTCAGGCTTTTTAAGATTCTTCCTTCAGTCTGTTGGTGACATTGTCCATATCAGGTACAGGTACAGGGTTCAAGTAAAAATAGAACAAGTGGTATGTAAAAACTGAAATTCTTTTGATCTAGCAGTATCACTACTAGGTCTATATTCCAAAGAGATAATAAAAAAGGGAAAAGGACCACATGTACAAAAATATTTATAGCAGCTCTTTTTGTGGTGGCAAAGAATGAAAAATTGAGAGGAATGGCTGAACAAGTTGTGGTATATGAATGTAATGGAATATTATTGTTCTATAAGAAATGACGAGCAGGCAGATTTCAGAAAAACCTGGAAAGACTTACATGAACTGATGCTAAATGAAGTGAGCAGAACCAGGAAAACATTGTGTGATTAACAATGATAGACTTAGCTCTTCTCAGCAATACAATGATCCAAGACAAGTCCAAAAGACTCGTGATGGAAAATGCTAACCACATCCAGAGAAAGAACTATGGAGTTTGAATGCAGATCGAAGCATACTATTTTCACTTGTTTTATTTTTTGTTTTTTTCTTTCTCATGGTTTTTCCCTTTTGTTCTGATTCTTCCTTTATAACATCATTAATGTGGAAGTAAGTTTAACATGATTGTATATGTATAACCTATATCAGATTGCTTGTTGACTTGGGGAGAGTAGAGGGAAGGGAAGGAGGGGAGAAAAATTTCGAACTCAAAATTTTACAAAAATGAATGTTGAAAACTATCTTTACAAAGTAATTGGAAAAAAATAAAATACTATTAAGGAAAAAAAACCTAAATTCTCCAAACTTTCAGGCGAATTAAGGGTTTCTAATTTGGCAGCTAGATGGAGCTCTGAGCCTGGAGTCAGGAAGACCACAGTTCAAATCCAGCCTCAGACACTTAATAACTCTGTGACTGCAAGCAAGTCACTTAACCTCTGTTTGCCTTAATCCACTGGAGAAGGAAATGGCAAACCACTCCATTGCCTTTGCCAAGGAAACCCCATGATGGAGTTATGAAGAGCTGGACATGACTAAACAAGTGAACAACAACAATTTGATGTTCTTACAGCTCTATTGTTAATAGGATTAGCCCCATAAGGTTTGAGCTGGTTTTTACGACGTGAAATAATTTCCCAATAACTGTTTCCGAAATTTCCAAATTTAGGATGTTGTGCAAAATTGTATTTAGTCTCATTCCTGAAGATTTTAGTAGAATTACCAAAGGTAATTCCCTGCTTCCAGGAAACCAGACAAACACATGGGACCTCTGTGACTCAAGATGAAATGTGCTGATTAAATGGACATTGGGAGCAAGCTACAAGGAAACTTGATGCTATTTAATATATATGATCATTACCTTGATGATCTGTAAATCTCCCCCTCTTAAATCAGTCCATTGTGAACCCTCTACAGTAACCCTTAAAGTTTAATCTGTAACCTGACTTAGTTTACCTAAAGAGTCTGTTTAACAAGGTTTGACTCTACTTAATTATGTTCAACTATTATGATATTGAAGGAAACATGAGATTATGGTTTTTGTGATACTCATGGCCACATTACACTTTGTTTT
Source organism: Vombatus ursinus (assembly GCF_900497805.2). NCBI lineage: Eukaryota > Metazoa > Chordata > Mammalia > Diprotodontia > Vombatidae > Vombatus > Vombatus ursinus. Next base: position 3,797,955 of record NW_020948774.1, read on the forward strand.
CTGAGTTTAAGTCCCCTGACTTAACAACTCCTGAAATTTAACTCAGATTGATCTCCCAATGAGACACTGGGAAAACTTTGTCACCAAGATGGCCCCTACCCCTCCTTAAATGAATTATATCAAGCTTTAGACAAGATGGATAATAAGGAGGCTACTTCTATTGATTCATGTTGTTTTAATGAACTCCGTTTGATACTTTAACCCAGCTTTTTGTTTCTGTAATTATGCTTTCACTAATATGATAATATTGGGCTTGCAAAAGCCCCAATGGAGGAATTTCTAGGGAAAATTATTTATTATATCGTTTGGAAAAATTATCATACTATTTAAGTGTGATTAAAGGCAACACACAGAATATCGCCTGACCCCAATAACTCTATAGGAATGCTGGAAATGGCCACAAGGTATCTGGAGTTCCTCCAGGTGTCCTGGATTTACCCAAATAATTCTTGTTTTGGTTTACCATACTCAGGACTTATGATGCATCCACACAGGCTTCTGTTTGGGGTTCCTCTATATTTTGGCATGTGTGGTCCCTGTACTTCCTGTGTTGGGCACCCTTGTTTAAATCCTGTATAATGTAAACCTTTCAGAGTCTGGACAAGAAGGAATCATACCTCCTTATTGGCTCATTTTCCTCTACCAAATGACCTAATTAATTTCTTTCTAAAACTATTTCAGATTTTTAGGTCTGTTCTCGAGAACAACAATTCCCAACCATGGAATTAATGGGTATGATTACTTTAACAGAATTAAACTTTAATGGGATTCATGGCTATTATTACTTTTGTAACTTTTCCTGCATCCTATCAGATTGCTTTCTAAAAAGATTAGGTAGTGGGTCCTCTAGGTGGCGCATTGGATAGAGTAGTAGCCCTGGAGTCAGGAGGACCTGAGTTCAAACCAGCCTCAAACATTTGACACTTACTAGCTCTGTGACCTTGGACAAGTCACTTAACCCCAATTGCCTCAGTTTCCTCATCTGTAAAATGAGCTGGAGAAGGAAAAGTCAAACTACTCCAGTATCTTTGCCAAGAAAACCCCAAATGGGGTCACAAAGAGTTGGACATGACTGAAACAATGACAACAAACTTTTCTTGCAGCCTGCCAGATTGCTTTCTAAAAAGACTATACTGTACAGAGATAGATAGATAGATAGATAGATAGATAGATAAAGGGCACAGGGTGAGCCGAAGATGAAGGGGTGATATCTGGAGAATAAAATTAAGGAGTGAGAGAGGATTATACTGGGAGAAGGAGAAAGGGTAAGTTAGAATGGGGTAAATTCATCTCACATAAAATAGACAAGAAAAGGCTTTTACAGTGGAGGGGAAGCAGGGGAAGGTGAGAGGGAATGAGTGAATCTTATTGTCATCAGATTTGGCTTAAGGAAGGAATAACATACACACTCAATTGGGTGTGGAAATCTATCTTACCCTACAAGAAAATGGGGGGAAGGGGATGGGGAGGGGAGGATGACAAAGAGGAGGGCACATTAGGGGAGGGGGTAATCAGAAGCAAACACTTCTGAGGAGGGACAGGGTCAAAAGAGAATAGAATGAACGGGGGGGGGTGATAGGATAGGATGAAGGGAAGTATAGTTAGTTTTTCACAATATGACCACTATGAAAGTGTTTTGCATGACTACACATGTATAATCTGTATCGAGTTGCTTGCCTTCTCAATAAGGGTGGATGGGGAGGAAGTGAGAAAATTTGGAACCCAAAGTTTTAAAAACAAATGTTAAAAATTGTTTTCACATGCAACTGGGAAATAAGATATACAGGTAATGGGGTATAGAAATCTATCCTGCCCTACAGAAAAATTGAAGGGGGAGGGGATAAGAGAAGGGGGTGGAGAGAAGGGAGAGCAGATTAGAGGAAGGGGTATTCAGAATGCATGCCATCTTGGGGCAGGGGGAGGGACAAGATGGGGAGAAAATTTGGAACTCAAAATCTTGTGGAAGTGAATGTTGTAAAGAAATGTTCATTAAAAAATAAAAAGATTATACTACTTTGCAACTAAACCAATAAGGAATGAAAATACCTTTCCCCAAAACCCTCCCAAAGAAAGCACTTTTACTTATTTTTGGCAATTTGATGAGTATAAGGTAGTATATCAAAGTTATTTTAATTTGGATCTCTTTGATTGTTAGTGAAGCTTAGCGTTATTTTTAGTGGTTATTTACAATGTTTCCTCCTTTGTAAACTGTTTCCTCTTATCTTTTGATCTGTGTTCACCAACACCAGGGATTGGTGTTGCCTTTGAATATTTTTAATAGCTTCTTACAGATTTGGGTATCGAATTTTTAATCTAACATGTTTAGTATAAACATTTTTACCAATGTCTTATTTTTCTTTAGATTATATTGTTTTTTGTTGTAAAGAAACATTTTATTTTTAAGTAATCAATCAGGTGGTGCAGTGGACAGAGTGCTAGACTTGAAGTAAGGAAGATCTGACCTGAATTTATTAAATCCTGCCTCTGATTCTTATTAGCTCTGTGTCTTTGATTAAGTCTACTTGACCTCTGTCAGCCTCAGTTTTTTCATTTATAAAATGAGAGTGATAATAATAATTATCTCACAGGTTATTGGGAGAATCAAATGAGATTATATGGAAGGTGTTTTGCAAACCTTAAAACACTACTATATGAATGTTAGCTATTATCATTACAATCCCTTTTGTCCCTGAGAATTTCTTTTACAAAATAAATAGGACTTTTGCAAATGATTATTCTTAGAATAATCCTGGATCTTGAGTAAATATTTGAAAAAATACATGATTATATCTGAGTGTGCCTTTTCTCCAATGATTCAAATCACAACCCCTCCATTTCTTATTAAATGGATTTGTGAATAGCAAAAAAAGAAAAAAAAAAGCCAACACCCAAAACAAACCAAAAAAATTCCAAACCTAAAACAAAATGAACCATCACCTAGTGATCAAACTTGTCAATACAGCTCTGTAAATTTATCTATGCTTTTCCTAAGACTAGAGACACACTGTCTGTCATCAGGCTCATACTTGAAGCCTTTCCAGCGTGGTGGGACCAGCCAGAACTTCCTCTGAGGACTCAAAGTCATGACACAATGAAATATCACATTAGGAATTTAGCAGAAGAGACTGGGTCAATGTCATATAAAATAAAAATACTATTTAAGTTTTCTCCTTTCTTTTAGTTGTATTGCTTACCTACCTTTTGAGTTTCTCTGATTTTCTTCCTAAGCTCCATTTGTTGATGGTGAAAATTGGTTCTGGTGAGTAGTTTCTTGTCAGTTTTGCTTTGACCTTCTCCCCGAGTCACAAAGGAGTCTCTGTGAGTGATAGCTGCTTCCATTTCTCGAATCATTTTCTCTTGCTGCTTCTTCAGTTGTGCATGTTTAACCTGAGGTATGTAAAGAGAGACAACCATGATTTTCAAGTACCATATAATTATGCAGATGTAGTGCCAGGTAAAATATACATGGTACCAGGTTCCATGGTTATAGCAGCCTGAATTTCTCACTTTCCAGTTTCATTCTTGTATTAAACCATACTCTGGACAATGTGCACTTTTCTTATGTAAAAAACAAACAAAACAACTTATGAAACTTATGTAAAAAAAAGCAAAACATCAGCTTAGTAACATGAAGAGAAACTAGTAAAGACAGCTGAGTAAGAAAACCAGTGAAATCAGTTCATCTAAAGCCTCTTCTCTGATTATGGAATAGCATTCAAACCCCTTCTTTCACCCCATTAAGAATAATAAGGAAAGATTTCAGAATGGAAACACACACAAAAAAAGGTAGAAAAAGCTGGAGGAGCTTAGACTAACTGCTACCTTCAAAACCATATGGATCTAATAACCCCTACAACAGGCCCCTCCCCAAATAAGACAGTAGTCAGTAGATGAAAGTGGCCAGAACTCTGTGCTGTATGGCTCAGCTTCATCCCTTCCTTCTTTCCCCTGGACCTGTGCCAGAAGTACAGGATGGAGCTCTCCAAGAGCCCTACTTGGTATTGAAAAGGTTTCAAGTATAAGCTGGTTTCCCTCCTTGGAGAGGAGTTAAAGGCACTTGAACATCTTTCCACACTGCCGATGATCAAGAATAACGAAGTATTAAAACAACAACAACAAAACCCGGAAGGGAGAAGGGGGAAAGGGAGAAGTTAAGGAGGGAAAACTTGACCCTTGGCCAGAAAGTGGGAGAATGGCAGGATGTTGCACAAAGGGAAGGGACAGGAGGGAAGGAAGAAAAAAAAAGACAAGTGTCCATTTAGAACTAAAAAACAAATCTGAAGCTTTTCCCAAAAAAATTAGGGACCTAGATGCTCTACAGAGGAAGCAGTAGCTTGTCCTCTTAGGAATGATGTAGTAGAGGCCAAGAAGCTATGAGGCAAAATTCCCAGCATTTTTTGGTTCAGCAAACTCCTTTCAACAATAACAACAAAAAATGTGTTGTGAACTCCCAGTGTTACTTAATATACTCATAATATTCTGCAATTATTTACTGCTTAAGGTACTATTAAAGGATTTTTAGTGTGAAATGGTTCCCTTGGACTATTGTTGGGCTTTGCAAACAACTAAATGGGGCAGCTAGGTGGTTTAGTGGAAGAGACCACCGGGCCCAGGAGTCAGGAAGACTTCGGTACAAATCTGGCCTGAGACACCTGGGCAAGTTACCTCTGTCTGAATTTCCTCTTCTGTAAAATGGGGATAATAATAGCACCTACCTAGGTTGCTGTGAGGTCAAATGTCATAATAATTGTAAAGGGATTAGCACAGTGCCTGGCACATAGTAAGCACTATATAAATGTTAGCTAATGTTGTTGTTGTTCATATTGTGTTGAATGGAAACCACTGAAATAGAAGATCATCAGGGAGAGTCAGAAGGAGTGAAGAAGGGGTAGTTTGTGATCCTTACCCCTGGAGGACTGAGGCACCTATTTGTTAACCTGATAACAAGAACAAAAGAGAAGTCTGTTGTCTTCCCAGGCATGTCTCCAAGGCACAACAGAGAACCTCCAAAGACTTATCAAAACAGATCGCAACTACCCCCTTCTGGTGATCTGTGAAAGTACCAGAAGAAACCAAGAAAAGTATTACTGGTATCTAAGAAGTTTTAGCTAAGGAACTGAAAACTCCAGAAGATCCAAGAAGATAAAATCCAAGAAGGAAGCAAGTAATAAAACCTGTGGCTTCAAAAACAAATGCCTACCGTTTAGGCAATGAGAGAGAGAACTGAGAGGTCCTTCTGTTAGGAGGGCATAAGTCTGACCTCATGAGTATTACTGAGATTTAGGATGAAACCCTTAAATAGAACATGGCTCAAAAGGAACAAGATAAATAAAGAAGAGAGGCATTGTATGTTAAGAAGTATATTAAGTTTATACTTATATAAAGAAATCAAGGAACCAGAGGGGGAAGCATGGTAGAGGACATTTAGGTCAAAATCAATGGAGGTAGAGACAGAAATAATGTTGGCAATCAATCAACAAACATTTATTAAGCATCTACTAAATAAAATAGTCCTTGCCCTCAAGTTATTTATATTCTAGGGAAGAGAGATAACATGCATATACACACACATAATCAACACAATACATATAAGATGATTTGGGGGAAAGGCGCTAACAGTTGGTAATGCCAGGAAAGCTCTCATGTAGAAGGTGAGCTTTAAAGAAAACTAGGGATTCTAATAGGGAGAGGGAATAGAAAGAACATCTAAACATTTTGGATAGATAGCCTACACAAAGGCATAGAAATAGGAATTGGAGTGTGAGTATTGAGGCTAGTTTGGCTGGATAGTAAAGTTCATAAAGAGGAGTAATGTATAATATCATTGGAAAGATAGTTTGGAGTAAGCTTAAGAAGGATTTACAATGCCAGAGGAATTTGCATTTGACCCTAGACATAATAGAGAGTTTACTGAGTAGGTATGTTGGAGTACACTCCCTAGGTAGAAAGAGGAAGTAGATGAAAAAGTGATCAGGAAAAATACCATAAGCTTCTCACAGAGGCATTGATATAGTAGTAATTGGAGACATCAGTTATTCTGGCACTGGCCCTCTCTGCCAAAAGCTCTGCTTAATAATAATTATTAATAACTAATTACTTTCTGACTCGATTCAATGATAATTTTTATCCTTCAAAAGATGGAGCAAGAAATAAGAAGTAAGTCTATACTAGATCTTATTCTTATTAACAGGAAGGAGTTGGTTGCTAGAGTGGAAATGATGAGACCCCTGTATAGGTCTGCCTCCTAGGATTTGTGTTAAAGGAGAGAAAAACCAGCCATGGTCCTAGATTTTAGAAAAAGATTTCAAAAGATTCAGATAGGATCCAGTGGACTAAAATTCTATAGGGGAAGTCAGCTCAGGATAAATGGGAAATTCAAGAATGAAATTACAAAGATACAAAGGAAAACAATTGCAGCAAAGAAGGGAAAAATGAAAATTGAAGAAAATGTGTATGCACAGGCAACTCACTTGTGTCTAGAATGCATTTCTAACCAATGTTGATTTTTAAAAGATATATATAGAGAAAATGGAAGCAAGAGCGTGTAGCAAAGGATGGATGTGACTATGGTATTATACAAATAGTGTTAGATGTGTTAGAGCTCAAAATGAACTGAGTCGGAGAAGTAAAACTAAGGACGGACAACAAAAAGGTATTTTTTTTCTTAGTTATATTAGGTGAGAGAGCAGGATCAATCAATAATCGAGCATTTATTATGTACCTACTATGTGCCAGCTACTTTGTCAAGCACAGGTGATAGGAAGGCAAAAGTGAAACAGACTCTGCCCTCAGGGAGTATACATTCTAATGAGTGAGGCAACATATACATATATAGATATATGCAAAATAAAAACAAGGTGATTTGGATGGGGGTAAAGACAGAAGATGGGATGGGGGAAGATTGGTAGAGGCTTCATGTGGAAGGCAGCACTTGAGCTGAGTCTTGAAGGAAACTAGGAATAATTACAAGAAAGAGAAAGGTAAGGAAGGAGGGCATTATAAGCCTGAGGGAGAGAGTCAGTGCAAAGGCACAGAGATGGTAAATATTGTCATATATGAAGAACAGCAAGAAAACCAGTTTGGATTAACCATAGAATATCTGAAGGATACACACACACACACACACACAGTGTGTGTGTGTGTGTGTGTGTAAAAGCTTTTTGGGGGGGCCAGGTTGTAAAAGTCACAATGGGAAGGGAACAAGCATCTATTAACCTACTATGTGCCAGGCAATGTGCTAAGCACTTTACAAATATTATCTTATTTGATCCTCCCAACATCTCTCTGGGAGGTAGGTGCTGTTATTATCTCCATTTTACAATTGAAGAAACTGAGGCAGACAGAGGTTAAATGACTTTCCCAGGGTCACACAGTGTCAGAGACCAAATTTGAATGCAGATCTTCCTGAGTCCAGGCTAGGGAAAGGAAAGGAAGGGAAATACTCCATCTACTGTGCCACCTAAGTGACCAGATCACTGCTTTGGATGGATAGGACAGTGATACTGACAACAAAAAGAAAGTAGAGTTGATCATTTATTATTTTGTTTCTGTTTTCTCTGCCAAGGAGGGTGACCTCTGCCCTGAGAATTAAAGATCAAAAATAGCTACAAGACAGCACCTAATTACCCTTGATAAATGTCATCTGACCCAGATGAACTGCTTCATCAGATACTGATGTGTAGGGCACATAGTAGGCATCTAATAAATTCTTACTGATTGACTGGTGGGATTGTTCAGTCACTGCCAGTAGAAATGTCAAAGAAAATGAGAGATGTATCATAGGCTTGGAGTGGGATGAATGTCCTCCCAGTTTTCAAAAAAGGGAAGAGAAAAGAATCTGTACACTAAAGGGCAGGGAATTTGACCAAAAACCCTAGAAAAAGAACAAAGCTCCAAAAGAGGTATTAAAGAGAAATAAGTCATAATGGGGGCAGCTAGGTGGCCCAGTGAACAGAGGGCCAGGCCTGGAGTTCAAATGTGACTTCAGACACTTACTGGCTGTGTGACCCTGGGCAAGTCACTTAACCCTGCTTACCCCAGTTTCCTTATCTGCAAAATGAGCTAGAGAAGAAAATGGCAAACCACTCCAGTATCTTTGCCAAGAAAGCCCCAAATAGGATCATGAAGATTTGGATACAATGGAAACAAATCAACAACAACAACCACAAGAGTTATAATGATAAGAATAAAAATAAATAGAATAAAGTTTGAAGGAACCATTGAATTCATTAATAAAATCTTGAACCTTTTAAAATAAAAGACCAACAAAACTGATACATCAATAGCAAATTCAGTTTTTAAAAGAAGAGAAACTGCAAATCACAAATTACGAATAAAAAAGGAAAGATCACAAGAGACACAATGGAAATCAATAATATTATATCAACCACTACACACAACTATACTCTAGCAAAATAGAAGATTTAAAGGAAATAGAGGATCAGCTATAAAAAACAGAAACTACCCAAAGTGACTTGTTAGTAAATCAATCATTTAAATAGATCAATTTCTTTCTTTTTTTTTTTAAGGCAATTGGGGTTAAGTGACTTGCCCAAGGTCACACAGCTAAGTAAGTGTTAAGTGTTGGGTCTGAGGCTGGATTTGAACTCAGGTACTCCTGACTTCAGGGCCGGGCACGCTTTCTACTGCGCCACCTAGCTGCGCCCTAAATAGATCAATTTGTATAGGAACAAGTAAGACATGTCAAAAATTTACCCTATAAAAACCTATCTGAATTCACAGCAGAATTCTTTCAAACTTTCCAAGAGCAAGTAATTTCTTTATTACATAGGTTATTCATAAATAATGAAAAATATGAAAAATTGCCCAATACCTTTTATGAAGCAAATATGGTATTAATTTTAAAACCAGGTCAAGCTAACATGAAAACACTTCATGAATGAATACAGATGTAAAAATTTGTTGTTGGTGAGTCATGTCTGACACTTTGTGCCCCTATTTGGAATCTTCTTGGCAAAGATACTGGAGTGGTTTGCCATTTCCTCCTCCAGTTTATTTTATAGATGAAGAACTGAGGCAAACAGGGTCAAGCAACTTGCCCAGGGTCACACAGTGTCTCAGGCCAGATTTGAACATAGAAAGATGACTCTTCCTAACTTTAGGCCCATCACTCTATCTAACTGTAGCACCTACCTGCAATGCAAAAATAGTAAGACAAATATAAGCCAGTAAAATACACCACCACATTAAGAAAATTATTCATTGGGACCAAGGTGAGTTTATACAAAGCATGAAAGATTGCTTCAGCATCAGGGGTAAAAATGATGAACATAATCAAAACATATAAACCAAAAATCTAAAAAAAACAGTGATTTTATCAATAGATATGGGAAAAACCTTTGGTCAAATCCAATATTCATTAATGATAAAGACACTAAAAAGAATAAATATTCAAGAATTTTTCCTTAATGAAAGAAAAAAAAGGCAAGAGCCACATAATATGCAATGAGTACGCATTAGAAGTATTCACAGTAAAAAAAGAGCAAGGAAACATACTCTCACTGCTTTTATTTGACACAGGATTGAAAATTCCAATTAATTACAGGAAAACAGGAAAAATATATTAGAGGTATTAATGTTGAAGTTAAGAGGGATTAGACTATAATGACCGTAATAAAGAAAGATTTAAATTTTAAGTTTAGGAGATGTTCGATGTTCATAGATAGGCCAGTTTAATATAATAAAAAATGAAAATACTTCCCAAATTAATTTATATATTTAATGTAATACTAATTAACATATGCAGGGACTTCTTTACAGAATGAAAGAAAATCATAAGGAAATTCATATTGAAAAATAAGCAGGAAAAATGTCAATGAACACAATGAAGAGAAAGGCTGATGACAGCGATTTTGTACTCGCAGGCTTAAAAACACGTTACATAATAGTTATTGCAATTATTTAATACTGAAGAAAACATGAAGAAATAGATCACTGTAACAGAATGAATGCACTAGATAACCACAAAATGTATAGAAAAGATTAGCGTTTGATAAATCTATAGAAAAGAAAACCTGGGGAAAGGAATCTTGGGTTTATTAAACCCTATTTTCCCTCATCCCTTTTGTCTTTACATTGCTTACAATCTGCTCATTCTCAACCTTGTGGTATTTACATTATCTACCTCCTCCACTGCTACTCTGATAATGTTGGACATAGCTGGAGGAAATCATTCCATCTCACCAACTAAGCTTACTACAGATTCCTGTTATCAGATTCCAATTGGGTCTTCACGACAACAAGGCAACCCTTTTATTCTTTCTTGATTGACTCTCTATCACACTACCCTCAGCAACTGTTCTAAACCTCTCTCATGAAGCCACCAATGCTAACCCTTACCCTTCTCTCAGCTAATAACATAAAAACTGCGAAATGTTATAACATCTTTATTCCACTATTGCTTAATTCATCCCCCCCCTTAAACCTATAAAAACGTAAAGCTGTGCTATATAGAATTGAAGCAGTATTCCAACTGTTTTCCTTTGTTTAAACAAGTAAAATCTCCTGGCTGATACGATTTCACTCCTTCTGAATTTTGTTTTTTGACATAAGAAAAATCTATCATGTTTTAGTTTTTTAAAATACAAATAGATAATTTATCAAGAGCATTTTTTGTGTATATTAATATAATTATTTTAATGTTTTTCTTTATATAACTTACTATATTATATATTTTCCTAATATTAAACCATTCTTTTTAGATCAGTCCTGCTATATACTTAAAAAACAAAACAAAACTGTGGTCAAGTACTTGTATCTCTCTACACAATGTTGTCTAGATCCAAATGGTAATGACAATGTTATGTACAGCATCTGATAGAAGTAAACCACAAATTCCTGAAGAAATGATATAAAAATTCCATGGACTAGCACCTTTATTTGCATTTATTTTTCTTCCTTGTCCATAATTTTTTATTTTAGGGCCTGAGACTTTGAACTGATAGCTTTAGTATAATAGCCAAATTTATGTTGTCTCTTCCTAGTTATGAGGATTTAGGCAAATGAACTTAGAAAAAATGACAGCAGAGAAAAAAACAAGGTTCTAAGGGAAAGAATGTGTGCCCTTGCATGTGAGTAAATTTTTTTTGAACAATTATATCAGGCCAGAGGTAAGTTAAAGCCACATATTTTGCATTTGAGTAAGCTACATTTCTTTTCTTAGAAGAGTCTTATTTGAATTCCGCTGCTCGGGTTAAGATAAAGGTGTAGTGGTCTTAATATAAACAAAGCAGCTCAGTTCAGATTTTGTTTCTGTAGATCTTTTAGAGACATATGTAGATGTCTTGGGGAGGGGCAGAAATGATAACAGATTGTGCTGTATTTGTCTTTGTAGGCCTCTGTTTTGGTGTGATTTACAAGGTTTGATTCATCAACTTGTGCATTTTTTTCCCTCTTCATCCATACTCACCTGCATCCTATGAATTTCTGCTCTCATGGTTCGGATCTCAGCCTGGCCAGTTTCTGAATCCACTGCATCTCGCATCTCTTTTGCCAGTTGGATTTTTTTCTCCCAAAGCATAATCTGATGTCTTGAAAGGTAAAGGAAAAAAAAGGAATGAGAAAAGAAACAGATTGAAAGGTACCCTCTCAGTTACCTCAAAGGATATGAGTTTAAGCCTTTCCTTTGGAGGACTCACTGTGAATTTAGAACCAAAACATTTTACAGCTAAAATTAGAGAACTTGGGAGTAACTAAATGTAGTATCTATTATTCTGCTGCCACTATACAGGGTTTAAAGTTATGTTAAAGTTTTTGTGTCATAGTAAGAATTCCATAAAACAAATTATTCTATATTCTCTATGTAGTCTATATTCTAAATCCTATAAAACAAGAATTCTCCAAAACAAGTTATAAAACAAGAATTCTATAAAACAATATGAAAAAGTCTGTTGCAGCAAGGTCCTCTAATAAAGGTCTCATTTCCAAGATATATAAGGAACTATTTCAAATTTACAAGAATAAGAGCCATTCCTCAAAGCTATTAACAACCATGTTTTTAAAAAAAAGTTCTACAATTTGGAACTATGCCCAAAGGGCTATAAAAATGTGCATACCCTTTGATCCAACAATAGCACTTCTAGGGCTATATCCCAAAGAGATCATAAAAATGGGGAAAGGACCTACGTGTGCAAAAATATTTGTAGCAGCTCTTTCTGTGGTGGCCAAGAATTGGAAATTGAGGGGAGGCCTGTCAATTGGGGAAAGGCCGAACAAGTTGTGGTATATGAATGTAATGGAATATTATTGTGCTATAAGAAATGATGAACAGGCAGACTTCAGAAAAATCTGGAAAGACTTGTATGGACTTATACTAAGTGAAATGAGCAGAATCAGGAGAATGTTGTACACATTAACAAGTACGTTGTGTGATGACTAACTTTGATAGACTTAGCTCTTCTCAGCAATGCAAAGATCTAAGATATCTCCAAAAGTCTCATGATGGAAAGTGCTATCCACATCCAGAGAAAGAACTATAGAGTTTGAATACATATTGAAGCATATTATTTGCTCTTTTTTTTCTTCTGTTTTGTTTTGTTTCCTCTTTCTAGTGGTTTCTCCTATTGGTCCTAATTCTTGCTTATATCATGACTAATGTGAAAATATGTTTAATAGGAATGTATATGTAGAGCCTATATCTGATTGCCATCTTGGGGAAAGAGGGGAAGAGGGAGGGGAAGAAAAATTTAAAACTCAAAAGTTTATGGAAGCTATTGTTGAAAACTAAAAATGAATTAATAAAAAATGCTCTAGAATACTAATAATTAGAGAAATGCAAATTAAAGTAACTCTGAGGTTTGTGTCTTATACCCATCAGATTAGCAAAGATGACAAAAAAAGGCAGATGGGCAATGTTGAAGGGGCTGTGGGAAAAGTGGCGTATTAATTCACTACTTATAGAATTGGTCCAGCTATTCTAGAAAGTCATTTGGAAATATATTCTAAAAGTCACTAAATTGTGCATATCCTTTGTCCCAGAAATATAACTACTAGGCCTGTACCCTAAGCTTAAAGAAAGAAGAAATGAAGTCATATGTGCAAAAAAATTTATAGCAGCTCTTTTTGTAGTGGCAAAAAACTGGAAACTTACAGGGTATTCATCACTTGGGGTATGGCATATGAATGTAATGGAATACTGTTATGTGGTAATAAGTGATGAATGAGATGATTTTAGAGAAATTGGCAAGCTTGTTTGAACTGATGCAACATGAAATGAGCAGGACCCAAACAATTTATATCATAATATTTTAAAGACAAACTACTTTGAAAGACTTAGAACTCTGATCATTGCAATGACCAACCATGTCTCCAGAGGACTAATGATAATGTATGCTGCTCACCTCTGATAGAGAGATAGTGAACTCATGATGCATGGTGAGATATACATTTTTGGGCATGACCAATATGGGAATCCTTTTCTTCTTTCTTCTTCTTCTTTTTTATTTTTTTGCTTATCTGTGCCTATTGTTGTCAGGATTTTATTGTAGTTTTTTTTTTTAATGGAATAGGGCAGAGGGTAGAAGAGAGAGAAAACTAATACTTGTTCATTGAAAAATAAATTTACAAGAGAATTCAATATATCCTAGTTGGCATTAATTTTGTTCAGGAAAAACCTCTGAGGGTCAGCTAGGTGGTGCAGTAGATAGAGCACTGGCCCTGGAGTCAGGAGAACCTGAGTTCAAATATGGCCTCTGACCAAACACTTGACACTTACTAGCTGTGCGACCCTGGGCAAGTCACTTAACCCCAATTGCCTTTAAAAAAAAAACACCCCCCCCCAAAAAACAACTCTGAAATAAAAACTATTTATTTTATCTCTGTACTTACTTCTATCCCTCATTTGGTTTAGAATTCACCCTCTATCAATAGATATGAAAGGTACTTGATCTGTCTCTCTTCTGCTTTTAAAATTCTGTGATCTTTAATTTTAGGTCATGTATCCATTTTGAGTTTATTATAGTATATGGTATAAGGAGTTGATCTAAAACCAATTTTCTGCCAGGTTATCTAGTTTCTTCATAAATCTTGTGAAAAAGAGGTTTTTCCTAATTTATATTTTAAAATTCATCAAATATTTTGTTATTGAGTTTATTTTTATTCTTCCTTGTCTATTCTCTCCCATTGAGATACTTCTCTATTTTTAAAACCAGTACCAAATAGTTTTGATGATTACTGACTTGAAATATAATTAGCGATTAGGAAGTGCCATTTCCCCTTCATTCATTTTTAAAAATTATTTTATTTAGATTTATTATTTAATTAGATTATTAGGCTCTCAATTATGTTGTTAAGTTAGATGGAGTCCTAAGGACCAACAATAATACAATATAATGCCAAAAGGCTGCTGGGGAAAATAGTACTTAAGATAATAATGTTACCAGTTAACATTACAGAGAGTCAAGGTGGGGGGCTTGGGCATTCTGGTCTTACAAGTCATATTTCTAGCAAAGGACTGAGATTTTAGCAACCAAGGGATAAAACAAAATGCCACATACTCACTCTGCTTCTACCAGTTTATTCAGGAGGGTCTTTTTCTCTTCATTCAAATGGACCAGCTTCTCTTGCAGTTCAATGGATTCCCTCTCAGATGCCTATGGTCGGGAAACCAAGCCAACTGTTACTTTAACAGAACAGAATTTAACACAGAGCCCTTTACCAAGACCTCATCTTCCTCAAATTAGAGTGAGAGATATGGAGTTTTCCTCCATTCTCTCGTAGACAAGCGATCAGCCTGCAATACCTTGAGTGAGCGAACAAATTCATTCTCCGTCACCAGGTTGCCCTGCTGTAGCTCCTCAGTGCTGCATCTGTTCTTACAGATCAAAGTGTTAAATTTTTTCAGGTCATTGTCCATGTCCTTCATGTGACATTCAATCTCCTTGATCTCATTCTTCTCCTGGTTAATCTTGTCTGTTAACAAAACAAGAAAAGAGCAAAATCCCAGAGGAGGTCCAAAGCTGATACAAAACAAAACAAACAAACAAAAAACCCAACACCTATGGAAGAACAAATCAAGCTAAGCCAAAGTAGGCTGGTTTGGTGGTCCCTGAACTCTCACCACCATTAATGGTTTTTCCTAGCATTGGAATGTCTTCTTTCTTGGTGGGAAGGATACTATCTTATAATATTTCCTCCCAGGTGGCCAATGGAAATACAAACCTTTGATTTGGATGAAAAATAGGAGAGGCATTATAAGATATACCAATTTTTAAGAAATGGATAAGAACAAAGTCTGTAAACTATAGGATAGTGAGCTTGACTTCAATTCCTGGGAAAATTCCAGAAGGGATACTTTCATTAAAGACAATACAACAATGAGACAACAAACCAAAATTTATAGCATGCACAATCCTTAGGAGAAGATTTATATTTCTAAGAACTTTCATCAACAGAAGAGAGAAATAACAGATCAATAAGATGGAAAAACTTTAAAAACTGACACAGTTTAAAAACACAAACATCAAAATAAAAATTATGAAAAATTTAAGAAGTTGAAAAATTTCAATTAATAAGTTAAACTAGGTTTAAAAAAATAGTACAATGCATAAAACATTAACTAATTTGCTTTAAAGGGAAACACTAAATTATCAGTATCAAAAATGAAAAAGAATTTACAACAAATAAAGAAATAAAAATATTTGAAATTATTTTTTCAAATATGTGCCAATAAATCCTACAACTTAAGTTAAATAGATGAGTATTTACAAAATATAAAATATTCAGGTTAAAAGAACAAAAAATAGAGAATTTAAATATAAACAACCCAATCTAAAAAAAAATAAATTAAGCAAGTCAATAATGAATTCTCAAATTAGAACCCTGAGACCAGATAGTATTACAAGTGAATTCTATTAAACATCCAAAGGACAATTCCAATATTATACAAAGTATTTACAAAAAAAGGATCCTGACAATTTCCTTTTATGATGCAAATATGGAAACAGTACATAAACCAAGGAAAATCACACAGAGAAAGAAAACTATAGACCAGTATCCCTAATGAAAATGTTAATACAAACATTTAAAATAAAATATTAGCAAAGAGGCTACAAAAACATATCACAAATATTATATATTCTGATTGGGTTGGTTTTAGATCAGAAATACAAACTTGATTCAATATTAGGAAAACTATAATTATAATTGGTCATAATAATAACAAACTAATATGATTATATCAATAGATGCAAAAAAAAGGTTTTTGACAAAATACAATACCCATTTCTGTTAAAAAAAAAATACTAGAAAACATGGGAACAAATGCACCTTTTCTTAATATAGTAAGTAGAATATATCTACAACCAAGGGCCAACATGATAAGTAATGGGGACAAACTATAGGTCTTTCTAATAAGATTAGAGGTAAAGTACTGTCAACACTAATGTTTGATTTAGTGTTAGAAATACTAACTATAGCAATAAGAGAAGAAAAGCAGTACCATTAAAAGAAAATATGCTCACTATTCAAGAAAGACCTATTGAACTCAAAGACAGGATGAGGAGAGGCAACCTAAAGATCATAGGCTTTCCAGAAAAATATGACAGGACAAGAAACCTTAACACTATAATGAAATAAATAATAAATGCCCAGAACTTCTCAACATAGAAAATGAAATTCCAATTGAAAGAATTCAAAACAAACAAGTAAAAAAACAACAAAAACAAATTCATGCTTGCAAACTCAATGGTGGTGAAATTTAACAATTTGATTCAGAAACCACAAATTTTGTGAACCATGATAACAAAGATCTTCAAACACAAAGGAAAGAACATTTGAATAATGCAACTATTCCACACTCACTAGAAAAAAAAGAGGAGGGAATGGAAATAATGTGGTTTGTAGAGTAGTGGAGCTCAGGACACAGCCCAAGGTGACCTGTCTTTCAAATCTGAGTTTAACTATACAAGACAAAAGATGGTTGCTCAATAATAAAGAAGAGTTTGAAACATTTTTAGAAAGAAAACCAGGACTGAAGAGATTATTTACTTCTCAAAAAACCCAAATAATAGAAATGCAGAAGTGAATAAATGCAACAGCCAAGGACAGCAACTACAAACTGGACAATAGAGGGATCAGTAAGAGACTTCTTTCTAAAGATACATATGGAGACAAGGGTGAAGGCAGAAATCAGGTAGAGATAACAGTGAAGAAGCAGACAGGGGGTATTATGGACAGAACCTGGCAATAATACCCTGCCTACAGATAAATGCTTCTTTTGTGAGACTATACATAAAAGGAGGGAGGAGAGCAGGAGTATAGACAGTAAGTAGCGTGTGATGCTCTGGGATCAAATCGAGGATTAGCAATGGGCGGAAGGTGACCTTTGTGGTCTCAGAAAGAGAAGAGCCTACAGGTTAGTGGGTAAGGAGGAAAGGGAAAAGAAAGAAAAAAGAGGAAAAGGAAGGAGGCCTGACTTTGGAGGTGAGAGAGGATTCCACTGATGAATGTTCCTATGAGTGAAAAGAGATGGGCAATGAAGAGAAATGAATATCTTACACTAAATGAGGTCTGGAGGATTTGGTGCTTGTCTGCTTGTCTACAAGTCTATTTGTCCTTGGTGGATAGGGCGGAGTTGAAACCTCTGGGGGCAACTGGCACCTGGAGGAGTGAGAGAGCATCGACACAGGGAGGTGATTTCCAGGCAAATGTAGGAAAAAAAAAAGGTCAACAAGAGATGATATAGATCAATGATGGGTTACATAATCAGAGGCGTGGTATGAGAGGGACATATGTACCATGGGGCTGTGCTAGGTGGCACAGTGTGCTAGGCCTGGAGCCCAAAAGACTTGAGTTCAAATCTGGCCTCAGATACTTACTAGCTGTATGACCCTGGGCAAGTCACTTAACCTCCATGTGCCTCAGTTTCCTCATCTGTAAAATGGGGATAATAATAGCACTTTTCTCCTAAGGATCAAATGAGATTGTAATTGTAAAGTGATTAGCACATAGTAAGAACTATATAAATATCAGTGGCTATTATTATTCATTATCATTATTATTATTACTACTACTAATTATAATCATCATTATTCTGGAAATGAGGCACAATGGAAAAGGGAAATCCATGGAGTGAACCCTTACAAGTGAGTGGCAGAAAGCATCTAGAGGAGAGACCCTCAAGTGGACACCTTGGAAGCTTTGATAGCATGAAGAATACAGAGAAAAGGGAGAAGCCAGATAATTAGAGGAGTCACGAATCAGAATGAGAGTCTAGAGGAAACAGAAAGAGAAGATGGATAACGATAAGAATGAGAGGTAAGAGGTGCAAAAAATGAAATTTAAAAACCAAGGAACAGGACCAGCTCATGGGGAGGCGTGGAAGGGGGAATATTAAATGAGAAGAAAATATCAGGGGTAAGGAGAAGAGAACTAATGGAAACAGAGCCACCCCAAAGGAATATAATACATTCTGTTTACAGCAGAAGAGACAACTTGAAACTGAAAAGCTTCTGCACACACAACATTAATGCATCTAGGATAAAAAGGAAAGTGGTTAAATGGGGGAAAAATTTGTATTCAAAGGGGCTTTAGGATCCAAGATATATAAAAAATCCATACACACATATAGGACTAATAGTCATTCTCCAAAGGATAAATGGAAAAGTATATAAACAAACAATGCTCCAAAGAAGAACTGCAAAGTATTAAAAACCACATGAAAAAATTATCCAAATAACTAATGATAAGAGAAATGCAAATCCAAACAAACTGGAGATTTCATCTCACACCTTACAAATTGTCAAGAATGACAAAAAATGGCAATACTCAATGTTGGAGAGGTTGTGGAAAGGACACTGATACATTGTTGGTGCAGCTGTGAAACAGAACAACCATTTTGGAAAATAATTTGGAATTATGCAAATAAAGTAACAAACATGTCTATACAATTTGAACCAGAGACTGAGGTTATTCCCTATGGGAGCCATTGACAAGAAAAAAAGCCTCTGTAGATTCCAAATCATTTATAGCAACACTTTTGTCATAGCTGGAGTCAGGAAGACTCATCTTCCTGCGTTCAAATCTGTCCTCAGACACTTACCAGCTATGTGACGCTGGGCAAGCGACCTAACCCTGTTTGCCTCAGTTTCTCATCTGTAAAATGAGTTGGAGAAGGAAATGGCAAACCACACCAGTATCTTTGCCAAGAAAACCCCAAATGAGGTCAATAAAAATCAGACATGACTGATAAATGAGTGAACAACAAAAAACTGAAAACAAAGTAGATGCCCATCAATTAGGGCATGGCTAAATAAATTGTAGTATATGAATACAATGGAATATTACTGTGCTGTAAGGAATGATGTTTGTGAGGGAGAGATTTATATGAATTAATGCAGAGTGAAGTAAGCAGAACCAAGAAAACAACATACACAGTAACTCCAACAATTTAAATGGAAAGAATGGCACATCTAAAAATAAAAAATAAATGTAATAAAATTATAATTAAAAGTTGGAGATGAAGAGATATGAGAAGACATTTCCAACAAACCCCTTTGTGGAAGTGGAAGGTCCACAGGTGTTACACATTGCAAATATTTTTGAACTTTTTCAATAGATTGGTCAGTTGTGCTGATTTTTTTCTCTTTTTCCTTTCCAGAAAAATATTAATTGTCACATGGAATAGCTCTCTGGGAGGAGAAAGGGTATAAATATATGGAATACTATGATGAAACAGAAAATATAAAGAAAAACTTCTTAAAAGGGGGAGGGTATTCTTTATATAATGTTGCATGGTATAGTTTATTCTAATGTGATCACATATAACCACATTTAATAGAAATTGATTGTATCTCTAAATAAAGTTTAGATGTAGACACAGTTTACTAGAGTAGCCCTCAGCAATGATCTCTATATTAATGGAAGTCTTATAGTTTCACTGCATAGATGTTGCTGTGGTATTGTTCTCATACTGAGATTGCATATTGCAGTTGACATTTGAGAGCCAAGTTGCATGCAAAGGAAAAACTGTAATTTAGAATCATCTGAAACATAAATATTCCATTTGTTTAATAGCCCACATGTCTGAGATATACATGAAGCAAGCCAGTGTGCCCTTAGGGAGAGAGGCAGTTTTAGACAGCTAACTTCCCATCTTTCTCTTCTACCTGGGCCCCAGTTCTTGAGTCCACTCTTCCACGGACTCCTCTTTATTTCTAGGTAAAACTCATTTTAGATCCTCACCAAATTACCCGGACATATTGAACCCAAAATTTAGATCCCAAATTACCTAGATTTCTTCAAATCCAAAATTTATTTTTTTGGTCAGTCAGGGTTCAGCCATCTATTTACCTTTTGGGAATTTGTCCAAGTGAAAGAACTCAGTGTTCAGTGTTGGGGAACCATTAAGTGGTTTGCCAGTTCTGGTCACCTAGATCCAGTCTGGTTATTCATCCTCATAATTGTTTATTATCAGAGAAAACAAGGAGTGCCTCCTTGCAGAATCACAGGTTTCCCCGTATGGTCTGTGAAGCTACAAGTATTCTAAAGGTTAATTTCAGATGTGGCTATCTAAGATAATATAGGATATGGGACTGACTCAGCTTTCCTTACCACTTTGAGAAGAATTGGGCTAAGCACCCCACCCCCATCTCTGTTACCATGGCAGGGTTGCTGACCTAGCAGCAGTAAGAATAGTAGACCAAGTAGGATAATTTCTGTCCAAACTAACAAAATCTTTCTGATAACTTATTCAGAGACTTGGTCGATAAACAATGTAGACTCTCAAAATAGCAGACTTTTAAGGTCTTTCCTGAGCTCAATTAACCCAAATTTATGAGCAAAATTAACCTCAGGCAAAATTGATCCCATAGCTCATAAGGATGTTACTTAGGGAAGTAGGTCCTCCACTAATGCCAAAATAGAGAACTTTTTTTTTTTTTTATTTAGGCAATTGGGGTTAAGTGACTTGCCCAGGGTCACACAGCTAGTAAGTATCAAGTGTTTGGTCTGAGGCCAGATTTGAACTCAGGTCCTCCTGACTTCAGGGCCAGTGCTCTATCCACTGCATCACCTAGCTGCCCTGAAAATAGAGAACTTTAAAAGAAATGGAAAGCTGAGTAACCACTAGGGTTTGGGAATTAGGTGGCCCCCTACCATAGAATGCAGAGTCAGTGAGCATTAGAAATCTTAGCAGAGCCTCCAAGAATTGTGGAATGAAGTGACATTCAGTCGATAAGCATTTATTAAGCACTTACTATGAGCCTGGCATTGTGTTAAGCACTAGGGATACAAAAAGAGGCAGTAGACAATCCCTGACCTCAAGGAGCTCACAATCTAGTAGGGGAGACAATATGCAAACAAATACATACAAACAAGCTATATACAGGATAGATAACAAATAATTAACAGAAGGAAGGCACTAGAATTAAGGGGGGTTGGGAAAGACTTCCTATAGAAAATGGGATTTTAGTGGGGATTTGAAAGAAACCAGGGAAGCCAGTAGGCAGATGTGAGAATAGAGAGCATTCCAGGCATGACAGATATGTCTGAGCTGAGAGGCGGAGTGTCAATGGATCAAAGAGTACATGGTAGAGAGTAAGGTGGAAGAAGAGTGGAAAGGTAGGAGGAGGTCATGAAAGGCCTTGAACACCAAACAGAGGATTTTATATTTGATCCTGGAGGTGATGGGGAGCCACAGGAATTTACTGAGTATGAAGGTAACCAGGTGGGATTTCCACTTTAGAAGTTTTTATTAGAAAGCCAGCTAATTGGGAGACAAAAAAATATTGTCATTCCCTTAGCCCTTTGGATTCTCATATAATGGTCAAACTAGGAAAGAAAAAAAGGCGGGGCAAGGGGAAAGGCCATTCATCAGGAGTGGAGAGCAAGATGCATGAAAGTCACAACTTCCCGAATATAGAAAGCAGGATATCTCATGGGTACTGAGGCCTCCGTGTTTACTGATTCCAGGGCTGATGGAAGTCAGTTTTCGAATATGGAATTATTATGTTAAGCCTGGTTCTACAGATAACACTTACTCTCTATCCGAAGTCTCTTTTGTTCCATGATTGTTATCTGTTTCTTAAACATGTCCACTGAGGTCAACTGATCTTCTCTGTCTTGGGTCAGTTTGACTAGATCTTGCTGTAGTCGAAGCCACTTCATCTGTTGCTGAAGGAGGGTTGCATTGTATTCATCTATCAGCTTGTTCATTCTTCTAATTTCTACTTCAACTGGTCCTAATTCTTCCCCCTGAAGAAGAAATGTTATTGAGATAGTGTCCACAAAGCTTTTTGTTTTCACCTTAAGGGGTAGGATACAGAAGCTTTTGAAGCCGAGTGCAGCATTCCCTAAGAGTGTATAGCATTAGATTTATAGAGTATTTTTATCCTGAGCCACTCCAAATAGATCAAGCAATGTAGCTCTTACACCTGTGACCTTGGCATATTTTTTTATCATGTTTCTAACCAGAATCTCAGCCCTATATTCCCTGAAATTTTATTGTAGATACCCTAACCCCTCTGGCGCTACTCTCCTCAATGTAAAATCATGTTCGTGGCTTGGGGTCTCCAGAGGACAGATGCTTTCTACCTCTCAGTGTTCTAGGGGTAATACTGATAGCATGAGTTTCTACTACTATCGCTCACAAGGTCCCACCAGTGTGCTTCCCATTAATAACCAGCCAGTGACTTCAGTTACCTTTTAGCAAAGACATTTACTAAGGTGGTATAGTAAGAAGCTGACATAAACATTCCCCCTAAAGCCTGGGGCACACTCTCTCACAATTCCATGGGAAGAGTGGACTTCAAACACAAGAGTACAATGATAGTGAGGAAGGTTATACATGTGACAATGGGATATTTCACAAGTCTTGATGCTTTTTGGCCCTTTTCAAGTCTATAAGTCATTCTTCTCTTGTAGAAAGGATCATGTTCTTTGAAACTATCTCCATCCTTGGGTGGCTGTCTTTCTGAATCTATTTGTTCTTGGTGTGTTACTCTAATTTTGGCTGAATGTGCTGTCTAGTCTCTCTGATCTCAGATGCACTCCAATAATATGATCAATGAGAAAGAGGAGGAGAAGGAGAGAGAAAAAGAAACTTCCCAATAGCAGTTTCTTCTGAGAGGTTTGACTCCAACTTGGAAATGAAATTCTCAACTTCTGAACTTAGAGTTTTCCACTACTGGACTGTCCTAGCACCAGACTGGCACACTGTTGAAATGCCTCTAGTTATTTACTACACCCAGAGGCATGGTTAGCTTGTTTGGTTAGCCAATCAGTTGTTATTGATCTAATAGAAGAGGTTCACACCTCATAAAGGTATCATTAAACTCATCTTACTGACTCTTTTTAAAAACTTCATCATTTGTGGCTATATTCTGTAATAACATTAGCTGATGGGGAGGAAAGGAGGGGAAAATCACTTTCCTCTTCCCTTTTGCTGGAGAGGTTTCAAAAGGATTTACATTTCTCCCCAGCCTTTCCATAGCTGTAAGAGTTATGATCTTGTTTGAAATTTTCTAGGGCGGGGAGCAGCTAGGTGGCACAGTGGATAAGCTCTGGCCTTGGAGTCAGGAAGACCCGAGTTTAAATCCAGCCTCAGACACTTGACACTTACTAGCTGTGTGACCCTGGGCAAGTCCCTTAACCCTGATTGCCTCACCAAAAAAAAAGAGAAAAGGAAAAAAGGAAAGAGAAATTTTCCAGGAAACCTTGGCTCAAGAGGGTGTGAGGCAAAAGGGATAGATATTCTCTGTCACTTTGAAGGGGACTATGGGAGTTTACAAGGTCCACTCTCTAATAGAAGAATGCTCTTGTTTCACAAGTACTAATATAAAAACTAAAACACCTAATGAGACTCAGTGCTATGGGGACAGTTGACAAGGTTCAGTGAAACAGCTTTCATCTGGGGAGCTTCTCACATAGCCTTCTGGCCCTGTCACCATTTGGTGGGGATGTAATCTTTTAATAGCACTCAGTCTCCCAAACAGGTACAAAACTATCTGCCTGCAGTGTGTCGAGCTGTTGAGACCTTCAGTGCCATAAGATAGTATTTGTCTTCAATCTGTTTTCAGGTAATCACTCTGAGCAGATAGCACAGGTTATGACTCACTTTGGTCTTATAACCTGGCTCCGACCTGCCTTTCCAGGATCATTTCATATGTCTCCCCTTCACGTAGCCTGTGATCTAGCCAGACTGGTCTTGCGATCCCTCACAGGTGCTATTATTCCATCTCCCATCTCTGTGACTTTGCTTAGGCTGTCCCTGTCATGCATGGAATGTATTCCCTCCACATCTTTGCGTCTTAGAGAACTTACTTTCTTCAGCACTTGCTCAGATGCCACCTTCTAGGAGAAGCCTTACTTGATCCCTTCAGCTTCTAGTGCCTCCCTCCACCCGAAGAAATTAGATGATATTTACTTTGTATATATGTTGTCTGCTTATAGGAGGAAGGGAACAAGCATTTATTAAGCTCTTACTTTGTGCCAGACACTGTGCTAACATGTTATCTCATTTGATTCCTACAACAACCACCTTGCTATTATAATCCCCATTTTGCAGTTGATGAAGCTAAAGTAGACTGAAGTTAACTGACTTGCCCAGGGTCACATAGCTAGTAAGTCTGAGGCTGGATTTGAACTTAGATCTTTCTGACTTCAGGCCCAGCACTATATTTACTGTGCCACCTAACTGCCTCTATATGCCTTATATGCCATAGTATTTTCCCCAATAGAATAGATGGCAAGGACTATTTCAGTTTTGTGTTTGTATCTCTTGGAGTCTTGCATGGTGCCTGGTATATTTTGTTGCTGGTGGTGAGTTGGTTCAGTCATGACTCCATTTGGGGTTTTCTTGGCAAAGGTACTGGAGTGGTTTGCCATTTCCTTCTTCAGCTCATTTTACAGATGAGGAAATGGAGGGCAAACAGAGTTAAGTGCCTTGCCCAGGATTACACAACTAGTAAGTGTCTGAGGCCAGATTTGAACTCAGGAAGATGAGTCTTCCTATCTCCAGGCCTAGCACTCTATCCACTGTACTACCGAGCTACCCGCCTGGTATATAGTAAGTGTTTAATAAATACTTCATTGATTGATTTACCCTCAGGGAAGTGGGTAGGGGAAAGGTTTATTATTCTTTGTTTTATTTATTTATTTATTCATTAATGCATTGCTTTCTGTATATAAGAAGACGCTTGAATGACTGGGGATTATATCAAGGAAAATGCCAATCATGGCTAGCCTGACCAGGGTTATGGGTTCTTACCCCCAATTCAGAAATAATCTGATCTACTCTCTTGTTGAACACATTAATGAGCCCTTGCTTGCGTTCAATCAGTATTGTTCGTTTGGCAATTTCACTTTCACTGTTGGTGATGAGTTCATTGATCTTTTCCACTTCCTTGTCCAACTCCTTGAGTGTGGCTTGATATTCTTCTTTTCGGATATTGGTATTTGTGATATTAAGAGCAGTCTGTGCAATGTCACCATCAATTTTGGAAAGATGTGTCACCTGAATAGTTAGAAGAAATAAGTAAGAAAAATTATATTTGCTATATTTACTGCTTTCCTCTGTAACAACTTCTGAAAAGTTTACTTATAAGAAGTTATAAATAAACATGGGCTTTCTCATATTGTATAGCTAGCTTATACCTTCTCACTTTACATCTGGATGTGCAGCTACAGAAATTCCAAATAAATAACCAGGGGATGATATTCCAATTATAATTATAATATTAATTTCAAGGATGAGAGCAAATTTGGCCCCATGAAAGACCCAATTTGTCAAAAATCCAAGGACCACTTCCAGTTTATATCCAGCTAAGTAGATCTTTCACTATAAAGCAACAGTCCTAGAAATTGAAAATCATAGTTGACATTTGGTTCAAGGAATACTACAATGCTTGGGACCAAATGTCAGTATCAGATAGTTTGTGAAGTGGGCCATTAGAATATTGTGGGTCATAAGGAGAACACTGGAGGATATATCCCCACCACCATGGTCCATTCTTGTTCATCAACCTGTCTTAGAATGCTCTGATTTATCCCTTTTTCTAACAATAATCCCAAGACCAAACTTTTATTACTACAATGTCAACTTTATTAAAGTCAGAGCTGAATTTGACTTACAACTGTAAGACTTGGAAACATCATCCTATAAAGAAATATAAGGGCAAAATAGAGATATGACAAAATCAACTAAAGGATGTGAAGTTATGAAGCTGTATGTTAGCCTGAAGTATGATACAGTGAAAATAGCATGGGACATGGAATCAAAGGACCTACGTTCAAATCCTAGTTCTGATACCTACTACCCATACAGAGTGTCCCAAAAGTCTTAGTGCAGTTTTAAGTTATTAAAACTTAAAAATTTTGGGATACCCTATGAAAGTTTAAAACTTCACTAAGATTTTTGAAACACCCTGTAAAACTTAAACTTAACAGGACCTCAGTTTCTTCAATTTGTAAAATGAGGGAATTGGACTAGAAAATCAGGCTTTCAGGTCTAGATCCTTTTGAGACCTCATAGTAAACACTAAACCTTTAACCCTGACTCTTCCTGATGGGCCAAAAAATAATGTGTTACATGAAAGACAGTAAAAAAAAAATAAATGCTAGTCTCTTATGAGGCATGGTGTGGAATGCAGCAAGAAGGCAGGAACTGAGACACTTTTAATTACAAACCAGGCATAATAAGACATTTTTGAACTGGGCAGGATGTTAGTGAGGAGAGCCCAGATGAGATGGTACCACCATTCTTGCCTATAAAGGGGTAATGCCAGAACAAGACAAAAGGAAAAATACTCCCTAAACTGCTGATGACTTGGAAAGAATTGCCTCACCATGTCTGTCTTTTTCTTCTGAAGCTTATTCACTAGAAGGCTGAAATATTTGGTCATCTTGCCAGACATCTTCTGATCCTGTAGCTTCTCTAGGATGTTCTTCTCCTTTTTCCTCTTGTGGTCCAGCTCATTTTCTATGTTTTGATGGACATTATGCAATTCATTTGTGCACAATGCCCGCTCCTAGAAAGAAAGAGAGAGAGAAAGAGAGAGAGAGAGAGAGAGAGAAAGCAAGGATTAGAGCCATGCTGCAAGATGTAGGTCTTAGTATTTATAAACAATTTCTCGACACCCAAATATTCCTGCACTGTGCTTTGGGTCATACTGAATAGGCTCGAGTGAAGGCTTCTTCAGTACTGTGCAGTGTGAGCGTATAGGTAGTAAACTCTTTTTGCAGGGCTTCGTGCTTAGACATCGACTGGGAGATCAGCTTCTGGTTAACATTAGCGTCATTCTCAGCACGGTTTAAAATGTTTGCCAGGAGTTCGTTCCTTTCTTCCTCTTTCATAATAGATTTCTTATAAGATTCAATTTCACCATCCAGGGATTTAGATTGATGCTTGGAGTCCCTGTGAGTGGGAAGACAAGACAGAGAACTAATGGCAAAACAGGCAATTTTTAATATAAGTGTACTTGACCTGAAGGAAGCCACTATAAGAAAACCCATTTTTATAGAAATTAGTTGGAGGACTAAATGTCTTATTTGTAACTGATACCACCATGCCTCCAATTAGCATAAGACCCTCACTGCTTTTTAATTTTTTTTAAGACTGCATCTCCCTATCTTGCCCAGGCTGTAAGTTCAGGGATTACTCATAGGCCAGACCCCAGTCTTATTAGCATGGGAGGTTTAGCCTGCTCTGTGTCTGATCAGGGTCAGTGCTTCCCTCCCTAGACAACCTGATAGTCTCTCACTTCCAAGGACATAAATGATGAGTTTTTTTTTAATTTTTATTTTTGGTTCTAAATTCTTTCCCTCTTTCCCTTTTCCCACCCATTGAGAAGGCAAGAAATACAATATCCATCATACATATGAAGTCATACAAAACATTTCCATAGTAGCCATGTTGTGGGAAAAAAAGAAGCAAGAGAAAAAAAAAGGGTTTACAAAAACAAAACAAAGTCATACTTCAATCTGCCACTCACAGTCTATCAGTTCCCTCTCTGGGGGTAGAAAGCATTTTTCATCAAGAGTTCTTTAGAACTGTCATGGATCATTGTATTAATCAGAGTTGCTAAGTCTTTCACAGTTGATTATCATTACAATATTGCTCTTACTATGTACATTGTTCTTTCTCCTAATTCTGCTCACTTTACTTCATCTAAGCATTCTCAGGTTTTTCTGAAAACATCCCCTTCATGCCACCTATAGCTGGTGCCGCTTCCACCATGCCCTATACCACACCCCTAGCCCACCTCCATCCCAGTGTCCATAGATCTCTCTTTCTGTCTTCCTAAAGTACCCTGCGCTGGAAAAATAACTCACTGTGACTTTTGTTGCCTTTTCTGCTCAGAATTTGATTTGGTGTTTTCTCTCTCTCTCTTTTTTTTTTTTGTAGGAGAGTTTTTGGGAGAAGTTTGACAGTTGTGACCTTTCATTCAACCATCTTGATTCTACTCCATATCCATAATGTAAATGCTGAACTTAATGCAGGGACTAGTCTCTTTTGAGGTAGTTCCTTTGTTAAGACACAGACAATATAAGCTCTCCTTTAGATTTCCAACAATGAGGAATAGGAGAGGATTTCTCTCCCCTTTCCTGCTCTAGGAGCAGCTATAGAAGCTATAAATACATGACAGTAAGACTATGAACTTTCTGGGATAAACCTGGTACTTGACTTCAAATCTAGTGGGACAGCATGTTCCAGTGGATAGGGCACTGGACTTGGAGTCAGGAAGACCTGGTTTTAAATCCCATCTATGACTTATTAGTCTCCTTAGTTTCCTCATATATAAAATGGGGGAGGAGGGACTGAACTTGAATTCTAAAGTTGCTTCCAGCTCTGAATCTATGATCCTTGGTGATATCTTCTGCTTTATGTTTCTTTAAGTACAAGAAACTGAACAACGATCCTAAGAGATGGTTGTTTTCAACCTCAATAGAGTTCTAGAGTCAGGTGCCAGTTGCACTACAAGAGGTAATTTCCACAATAACTTCCTGGAGGAACTGAAGAGAATACCACTCCCAGCAAGATTCTATAAGCAAGGAGCTAAATAGCTGACCAGGAGATATAGACTTGTGAGTTGTCCAGGTAGTACTGATATAAGGTGAAAGCAAATTACCTGTTCAGTTGTCCCACAAAGTGTTTCATGTTTCAAGTATGCACTATTGCACACTTATAATTCTTTTGTGTTTTAAGCATTTTTTGGTGGTAGAGAAAACAAATACTGTCCAATACCTGACATCCATTACTTTTTTGTTTTAAATAATTTTTATAACATGGAGCTTGTTAATAGAGGAGACCCTAGACAGTAACCATAACTAAACTTTATTTAAGAGATTTTTCCCAGGACTCCAGGATAGAGGCATAATGAGCAAGTATAAGGAAAAGGCTGAATCTCCTCTTCAAGGTCAGGCTTCTTGACAACTAAACCCAGTTTACCTGAGTCCAGTGGCTAAAGTCCATTGTATAAAGGGGATCCCTGGGCTACAGATAACACAACGATTAAGTATAAGCAAAGAAAAACTCACTAAACTCCTTCATTACATCTAGGATCATCTTTGAAGCCAGAACAATCTCATCTGGGCCTGCTGGTAGGAGTCTAACTACAGGAAGTGGTCTGAAGCCCCAATCCTCCCATTTGGTGATTGCCCAGAGGAAAAGAATGGGATTAGGGTCATCAGGAGATATCTTGGGGGGACGGAAATAGTCAGGGATCATCAGGAGACAGACCCAGGGCTTCCATAGTAGTTTTCTGGCATGAGACAGCTCTAGGGAAAGGGGTAGGGAGTAGCAGTGGAAACTTATGACTAGAAAGAAAGCTTTGAAAGGAAGAGCTGAATACTTTTGGAAGGAAGAGTCTCAAAACGTCAAGGTCCTACCTACATGATGGGACTACTCCAAAGAGACAGGTCGAAACCTGTGTATCCTGTTGATGTAAGGACCAAAGGAAATGGCAATGGATAGGACCTGTTCTTCTCTTTGGGGACCCAGAAGCTCCATATCCAGCCCAGGCTTATATCAGAAAATAAGGCCTCGTCTAAGAAATTTTCTATTCAGGGGTTAAAATAGAAGGAGCACCAAGACCTAGTCACCTCATCTAAATACCAGAATGGTACTAACATCTGCACTGGAGAAGAAGCAGGCTTCATCTGAATACAATGGAATCTCACTCCAATGCTGCTTTGGGAGACAGGACCTGGGCCTAATCACCTCATTTAAGATTTCACAAGTGGGCAGAGTCTGGACCTGATATAAAGTCTCAATCAAGAAACTAAGGATGAAGACATAAGTAAACAGAAGAAAACTCCTAATACAATGAAGAAATACTATAGATTAAGAGAATAATATTGAGACAGAACCTCAGAATAAGAAAATTACTCCATAATAATTACAAGTAGAACCCAGAAAAAAAAGGATAGATTTGTCACAGGGACTCTGAGAATGGAAGGAAGAGATGAAGGAAGAACTGAGACATGAGAGGAAGAATAAAACTAGAGTACTTGTGAAGAGAATAAATATCTTAGAAGAGATGACAGAAAATCTTACCCAAGTAGTGGACACTGAAAAACAGAATGAAGTAAATAGAACTTGTTGGCAAAAATAAATACTAAAACAAAATCAAAAGAATAAAAAATTAGAATAATATGTGAGGTATCTGCTAACAAAAGCAGCTTACAAGGAAAATGGTAAGTGATTAGGGCTAGATCTGAAATCTTTCTGAGTCTAGTCCTAGTACTCTATTCACCATATATCCTAGCTGCCTCCTACGTAATGGGGAAAAAGAGCCATTTGCCTATTCCTGGAAGCATTTGATGGTGAAATACAACAAAAGTACATGGCAGACATAGATATGTGTTTGCAGGCCTGAGAGGGGCCTGTTCAGACACTTCCTATCTGTGTGACCCTGGACAAGTCACTTAACCTCTGTTTATTTCAGTTTCCTCATCTATAAAATGAGCTGGAGAAGGGAATAGCAAACCACTCCAGTATTTTTGCCAAGAAAACCTCAAATGGGGAGTAAAGGATAGCACCTACCTCCCAAGTTGTGAGAGTCAAATAAGAGAGGGAGAGAATAAATATTTATATAGTGCCTACTATGTGCCAGACACTGGCTAAACACTTTTAAAAATATTATCTCATTGGATCTTCACAACAATTCTGGGAAGTAGGTGCTATTATTATTATTATCCCCATTTTACAACTGAGGAAACTGAAGAAAACAGCAATTAAATGAATTACCCAGGGTTGCACAGCTAGGAAGCATCTGAAACTGGATTTGAACTCAGGTTTTCCTGATTCAAGTCGAGCCCTCTATCCACTGTGCCACCAGCTATGAGACAATTAGCACTTAGAAAAGTGCCTGGCTAGGCAGCTACTTGGCACAATGGATAGAGTGCCAGGCCTGGAGTCAGGAAGATGAGTCTTCCTGAGTTCAGATCTAGCCTCAGACACTTACAGCTGTGTGACCCTGGGCAAGTCACTTGACCCTGTTTGCCTTCGTTTCCTCATCTGTAAAATGAGTTGGAGAAGGAAATGGCAAACCACTCCCATATCTTTGCCAAGAAAACTCCAAATGGGGTAATGAAGAGTTGAACACCACTGAAAAACAGCAAAGTGTCATAATAGATGCTTAACAAATGCTTGTTCCTTTAGGTTCCTCTTACCACTCAGCAGCTTCTCCCTCCTTTGAGGTTCACCCCATCCAAGTTTATCATCCCATGTAGATTCTGGTGAAAGTTTCTTCAGTGAGTCCTGTTTTAGTCTCTCTCCACCCCAATCCTCATCCCAGAAAACTTGAGGTACATATTGATGTTGCCTCAAATGCCCTAACTTCCTAGTTCTTCAGTCCAATAAATTTCCATGAGTTCTTGATCTTGATCATCCTTTTGATCTTGCTACAACTCGCAAGTGTTGCATGTTCTTGTTCTGCACTCCAAAATTCCTTTATCTGGCCCTAATCTTTTATTATTATTATTATCATTATTATTAGTGAGGCAGTCAGGATTAAGTGACTTGCCCAAGGTCACACAGCTAGTAAGTGTCAAGTGTCTGAGGACAGATTTGAACTCAAGTCCTCCTGACTCCAGTGCCAGTGCTCTATTCCCTGTGCCACCTAGCTGCCCCATGATGAGGGCGTCATTCAGTTTCAGAAGCCGAGACCTTTATCACTTTTCCCTTTGCCCCTTTTCTCCAAAAGGAATTTGGCTCCCATTTGTTGAAAACCCTTAAATTTTTAGATTCCCCTTACCTCCCTTCCAAAGCCTTGGCCTTTTGATATGCATCTTTCCTCCCTGGCCCTAAAAAGAACCTGGCTTCAGTTTGTCTAACCTAGAAAAACCTTAAAGTTTTAGAAACTGCCTTTATTTCCCTTTGAAAGCTCTCTTTATCTCTCTTTGAAAGCCTTAACCTTACCTTTTAATCTTATTCAAATGCACCTTTGCCCCTAGCCCTAAAAAGAAGTTTGTCTACCAGTCCCAGCTCCCTTTGAGAGCAAACTTCTACCTTCCAGTTCCCTTCATTATCTATTCTCATTGTTTATTCAAATCTCTCAGACCTTCCAAACAAATTCTCACTTGGACCCTTTTTCCCAACCACCTCCCCCCTTCAACTGGCCTTTTCATTGTGGCTACACCTAATCTCCCCTCCACTGTTTTACCTTCCTATGGCCCCTGGCCATTTCCCACCCTTAATCCTAGCTAGGTGCCATGAGGTCCAGGACCCAGGAGTTCTGTTCACCCCAGCCTATTAGCCACTCCCATCCAGATCTCCCTAGGCCCTTCCTCCCATCACCCCAAACTACTTGGCCACTCCTAGATCCCTCCCACAATTTTTTACTGTATTTAAGATCCACCTTAGCCCCCATTCAGTTGCTGAGCTGTCCTCACGCCTAGAGGCTGAGACTCTCATGCCCACTCGTCCTTACGGGTACCACCTAGCCTATCCACCTTAGCCCCCATTCAGATGCTGAGAATCTCATGCCCAAAAGGCTGAGACTGTCTCATGCCCGCTCGTCCTTACAGGCATCACTGATGTTTGGGATCCTTGGGAGTCTGGTCTATATGCTATATCTTTAATAAACTTTTTCTCTGGCTGGAAGAAGATTTAGGTTGAATTCATTCAGGCAGACCCGGCACCGCGATCTTGGGGTGCCTCTGTGCATCTATGAGCACCTCAAAACCTCTACACCTCTTCACCCAGACCTTACTCTTTTATCATTCCACCTTTCCCCATGCCTTATACCCTTCTCCCCTATTTTTTTTTCTTTCCCTCCAAGTACTTCCCAGTACTTTCTGAGGTCATTAGCCCTAAGTTGAACTTTAACATTCTCCTCTACTTTTAAGTCCCTTGTCCCCTGCCCCTATTGCCAATAATAAGATTTGGCAGGTACTTCTATTGCCAAGTACTTCTATTCCTGTGTTGCTGAAATATAAGAAAATAAACAAACCCATCTTATTGGTCTATTGCAAATTTATGTTTATTAATCTCATCTGGGCCCTCCTGGCAGCAAGGCAATCCTTTTACAACTCCCTACTCAATGGACAGCATTTGGTGAGAACAGCTCCTTCTTCTCCCCTCCTCCTAACTTCACATTCTTCTGAATGTCTTCTCCTTCCCTTTAGTCTCCAATGAAAAGAAAACCCTTCTTGCCAAGTCCAAGGACTTTGCAGTCCTTTATAGTCTCCCTTTGCCCTGTCCCTTCCAGTCTTTTCTAAGCAATTGTCTCCACTACCACCTCTTTTTTCTCTCTAATCTTCAGTCTCTATCTACTGCCTGCTTCTCTGCTCCCTTCAAACATGCCTATGTCTTTCCCATCCCTAAAAATCCCTCCTTTACTCTCTGCCAACTATTTTCCTATATAACTACTTCCCTTCTCTGCTAAATCCTTGGAAAAAACTTTCTACACTCAGTACTTCCACTTCCTCTTTTCATCATTCTCTAAACCTTCGGGTATATGGCTTCCAACCTCCATCATTCAATTGAAACAACTCTCTCCAAAGTTACTAAAGATCTCTGAATTGCCAAACTAAATGGCAATTTTCTTTTCTGTCTTCTGCCTTTTTGTCTTCTCTGTAGTATCTGGCATTGTTGATCACCTTCTCACCCTGGAAATCTCTCTTCTCTCAGT
The DNA here is from genome assembly GCF_900497805.2 of Vombatus ursinus. Taxonomy (NCBI): domain Eukaryota; kingdom Metazoa; phylum Chordata; class Mammalia; order Diprotodontia; family Vombatidae; genus Vombatus; species Vombatus ursinus. The sequence continues at coordinate 3,832,043 of NW_020948774.1, forward strand.
GTTCATAATAGTGCTATCTCTTGTTTCTCATCTTAACCTGTATGATTGTTCTTTTTCAGTCTTCTTTGCTGAATCTTCATTTATGCTATACCTATTAATTTGGAGTATCCCTTGAGACTCTATCCCAGACCTCTTCTCTTTTTTTTTCCCATGTTGTGATCTCATTATTTCTTGTGGGTTCAATTATAGCTGATTCACAGATCTATATAACTAGTCCTAGCCTCTTTCCTGAGCTCCAAGCCCATATCACCAACTCCCTATTGGACATTTCAAATTTGATAGCCCAGAGACATCTCAAGGTCAACATGTCCAAAACAGAACTCATTATCTTAGCCCCAAACCTTCCCATTTTCCTGACTTCCACATTACTATCAAAAGTACCAGGGGCAGCTAGGTGGTGCATTAGATAGAGTACCGGCCTTGAAGTCAGGAGGACCTGAGTTCAAGTCTGTCCTCAGACCAAATACTTGACACTTACTAGCTGTGTGACCTTGGGCAAGTCACTTAACCCCAATTGCCTTAAAAAAAAAAAAAGTGAAAAAAAAAAGTACCACCATCCTCCCAAACATCTAGGTTCACCTCCTTGGTGCCATCACAGACTTCTTACTTTCACTCACTCCAAATATCCAATCAGTTGCCATATTCTACCTTTAGAAAAGTATGACTCTTTCTCTATCCTCAGTTACCACCCTAGCTCAGGCCCTCACAGCCTTTATTCTAATAGTTCTCTAATTTACTTCCTTCCCTTCTCTCTCCCCACTCCAATTCATCTTCCATACAGCTGCCAAAGTGATCTCCCTAAGCACAGGTCTGCCTAGGTCATGCTCCCTACTCAGTAAACTCTAGTACCTCCATATCATCTTCAGGATCACATATAAAGACATTTGTTTGGTCTTTAAAGCTCTTTACAACCTGGCCCCTTCGTGTATTTCCAGGCTTCTTATACTTTACTGTCTTCCTCAAACTCTACAATCCAGCCATACTCACCTATTTGTTGTTCCCTTGCACATGACACTCCACCCCCCATCTCCTGTGCCCTTTCACTAGCTGACCCCTATGCCTAGAATGTTCTTCCTTGTATCCTCCATCTCTTAAAATCTCTGGTTTCCTTCCTTCTGGCTTCAGTTTGTCTAACCTAGAAAAACCTTAAAGTTTTAGAAACTGCCTTTATTTCCCTTTGAAAGCTCTCTTTATCTCTCTTTGAAAGCCTTAACCTTACCTTTTAATCTTATTCAAATGCACCTTTGCCCCTAGCCCTAAAAAGAAGTTTGTCTACAAAATATACAGCCCTCAGCCCTTCAGCCCTCAGCTCACACAAGTTCTGTGGAAGATCCTTCCCATATCTCCTTTCCCTTTAAGGTTACCTTCCATCTACTTGGTAGGATCTCATGTACCTATTTATTTACATTTTTTATTCCCCATTAGAATGTGAACTCCTTGAGGGCAGGGTCTCTTTTTGTTTTTCTTTGTATCCTCAGCACTTCACAGTGTCTGACAGGTAGGAGGTACTCAATAAATATTTGCTGACTAATTGTTTGGTATAACCAAAAAAAATTTATCCTTTCCTTCTGGCCCTGTCTGCCTCCTGCCTTGGCCACTGGCTGACAAGTATTTAAGCATTTACCGTGTCAGGTACTAAGCTAAAAGCTGGTAATATAAATACAAACAAAAAAACGATGGCAGGTCCTGCCTTGCAAAAATGAGGAAGGAGCAAGGGCATGATGGAAAAGTAAGAAAGAATGAATCCCCCATTAGAAATAGAGAGATGGCTGGCCTGGATATCCTTCTTAAATGGAGGAGCCTTACAATCAAAGGGAGGAGCCCCAGAGGTCAAGGGTACTTCTGAGATGTGAATTCCAGGGCTGAAGTGATCTTCCAGGATAAAGAATTTTCTGGGGCTTAATGGAGAAATCTGGAGGAGTATAGCTTGCTTTGGCCTTACCTCTCCCATCCTTGGGGTAATGTAGTTAAAAGATGACTCAGCACGTCTGACACACTGCCTTACAAAGCCACTAAAGATGCTTGGCTTAATGAGACTTCCAAATAATGTACTTAGCCTCCAAGGTGCTGAAGGGAGCCCAAATTACTGGCTGCTTCCAAATGACTAGTAATAATAATACATAGCATTTACATAGTACTTTAAGGTTTGCAAAGTGCTTTACATATGTTATCTCATTTTATCCTTACAAAAACCCTAGGAAGTTGGTGCTATCATTATCTGCACTTTACAGATGAAGAAACTGAAGCATAGAGAGAGGTAGGTGACTATCCCAGGGTCAGATGGCTAAGAAATATCTGCAGCAAGATGCAAACTCAGGACTTCCTGACTCCAAAATCCTCACTGAGATGTTGGTGGTGGCCCTGAGTGCTGAGGTGCAATGATCCAGTTATAACATTTTATCTACACAGGACCATGTGGCAGCTATCATTGCCCAAACCGACGTTCCTGTGTATGCCTGGAAAAGGGAGACAGATAAGGAGTATCTCTGGTACATTAAGCAGACCCTGTACTTCAAAGATGGGAAACCATTCAAACATGATCCTTGATGATGGTGGGGAATTTCATCAACCTTGTTCATACCATTAACTCCTGCAGGCATCTAAGAGATGACTACTACAGGGATCCACAGTCAATATAAAATGCAGGTTAATGGCATTCTGAAAGTGCCAATCATCAATGTGAATGATTCTAACACCAAGAATAAGATTGACAATCTATATGGCTACCTTAGTCCCCCAGTGAGGGCATCAAGAGTACTATACACAAAGTGACTATGGTGGCAGGATATGGTGATATAGGTAAGGGCAGTGTTCAGACCCTTTGGGGTTTCGGGGCCTGAGTCATCATCATAGAGATAGATCCCATCAGTGTATTGCAGACCTCTATGGAAGGCTATAAGGTGACCATCATGGATAAGATTTGCCAAGAGGGAAGAATCTATGTCACTATCACAGACTGCATAGACTTCGTATTGGGCAGGCCTTTTGATTAGATAAAGATCAACACCATAATATGTAACATTGGACACTGTGATGTGGACATAGAAGTGGTTAAATGAAAATACTGTTGAGAAAATGAACGTGAAGTATGAAGTAGACCAACATCACCTGAGGCCAGAGACTGCTGACTGAGGGCTGGCTAGTCAACTCTGGCTGTACCATGGGCCATGCCAAATCCTTCAGCAACTAGGTGCTGGCTTAGATTGAGCTGTAGACCCATTGAGACAATTGCCCCACAGAGGTATACTACATGTGCAAGGTAAGGCTGTAGCCAAAGCTCTCCTTGGCAAGCTTAACATGAAGTTGACAAACCCCATTTCTAGGGCCTGCCCAAAGGAAGATCACTTCAAACTTGAACACTACTGGTACTGAGGTCTACTGGCCCTAAGTCTCCAAGTGACAACACCCATCTATCTTCCTAACTTTCCAGTTCTGCATAGACTAATAAATGGTATCTGGTTGGGGAAGGGGAGAATTACTAGTCATGCAAAACTGAATATAATTCTAATGGGTAGAAAAATTTCCTGGGAAAACTGAACTGGGTCTTTGAAACAAACACAATTGAAAAAAAAATGGTGTAGTCCCATGTCAGCCCCATGGGCTGCTGGGAAGTGTAGTTTTTCTAGGTTGAAAGAGAGGTTGAAAGATGATAAGAGTCTGAAGCCCATGATGTGGTCAAGGATAATTGGAGCTCCGTGATGGGGTGGAGACTCTGGCCAGAGGTGGGAGCTGATTGAAAATGAAGGCTCTGATTGATTTATAATTGGGAGCACTGGAAGCCTTTGCTGGCTTATCGATCCACTTAAGGAGTGATTGGACTGGACAAAACTAGCTGTTTGAATCTGCCTGCCTCTGAGCATTGTTGTAAATTGATGAATTTACCTACCCTTGGCTTCCCTCCACTCTCTCCTGCCCTCATTCCTGCCTTGGCAAAGCAGCATTTTGGAGTTTTATTTAAAGTCTTGTATATTTGCTTTTTATATTGTCGTAAATTAGTTCTGTCTACAGATAAAGATAAGCTGACTTTTATGGGGAAATGAACAAGTGCTTTTGCTATCTGGAAAAAATACAGTGGTTATCTGAGACTTTTTTTTTCCTCCCAGAATGTACTATAGAACAGATGGGCCAGTCAGTTCTTACTTAGTGGCTAGGGAAAGAACAAAACCTCTTCCCTAGTCTAGGGGCTCCAAATTTTCTGAATTCCAAGAATGTACGGCATAACTAACTCCCTGAAATAACAGGTGGAAAGAACAAATATGAACCTGTGTGAACAACTGCCCTAGGATTTAAAAAGAAAAAAAAATCTATAAGCCTATATTAATTTCTTTGGTGACACAAAGTAGGGCTTCAAGTTGGAACCCAGTCTTGGGGAAAATAAATTTTTTTAGTCTTTTCTCTATGTAAGAGTACACGTACTTAAGAAAAAAAAAACCAACCTTGGCTTTTTGGTTTTCTAAATTTTATTTGTGTCAGCATCTACTTCTTTGACTCTCCACTAGAAAAAGCTGTCCAGGGACAGCTAGGTGGTACAGTGGATAGAGCACCGGCCCTGAAGTCAGGAGAACCTGAGTTCAAATCTGGCCTCAGACACATAACACTTACTAGCTGTGTGACCCTGGGCAAGTCCCTTAACCCCATTGCCTAGCAAAAAAAAGAAAAAGCTGTCCACATTTGTTGTCTCCACTTCACGTCCTCTCACTTATTCCTCAACCCTTTGCTATAAACTCCAAATGGATATGTGACTTAAATATAAAAGATCATATTGTTTTAAAAAAACAATTAGAGAACTCTATAACTCTACATGGCTAGGGGAAGAGTTTTTAAATAGGGGACAAAGGTGAGCATGAAAAAGTAAAATGAATAATTTGAATTACATAAAATTGAAAGGCTTTTTCACAAGCTTTTTCACAAACACTGAATCACAAGCACTGCTTTTCACAAGCTTTTTTCGCAAAAATTAGAAGTGAAACAATTGGGAGAAGATCTTCATGACTAATTTAACGTCTCTAATTAAGGTCTGATATCCCAGATATTTAATGATTTGATACAAACATGTAGGAATAAGAGCCATTGCCTGATAAGTTAAAAAGTATATAGATATAGATATATAGGCAGTTCTCAAATGAAGAAATGCAAAATATTAACCATATAAAACAATGCTCCAAATCATTAAAAATAAGAGAAATATAAATTAAAACTACTCTGAAGTCTCCACCTCACAGTTATCACATCAACTTTAGTTCATGTATTCAGCTCTGGGCCCAAAAAGAGAAAAGCAACTCAAATACTGATAATACCAAAGCAAACTTCAGAAAAGCAAAAGTGGAAGGACATTCATTTAGCCTCTCCTCAAGCCAAAGATACAAGAGCCTGTTGCTTTTCTGTGGTAAGTCCCATCTGTGTCTTTACACTGGAATAATTTCCTATTTAAGTTAATCTTCAGTCACCCAAACACTTTGAAGTTAAAGGCTCTATGTGAACAGCTATTTTTTCGATACTTTTATTTTTTTTAATTTTTGGCTGTTATTTTAAAATTATCTTTATCATTTTTTTCTCTGATATTCTTAAGCATGGTTGATCTTTGTGATTGCCAGGTACCCATAAGATACAGGAGGATATTAGAATGAGATCACACCAGCTCATGAGCCCTTGTTAAATTTTCAGTGTCAGCATTTACACTGTGGAAATCAGCAAATGCTACAAACCAGGGCTTGTTTATTTTGCTGATTGACAAGACTTGAGAAAGAGATGGAGAAATGTTAAAAATGCATTTTAGACTTAAAAGTGTATCCTATTTAACTGTTTTTCCCCCTTTGGAGAGCTACTTGTTAACTATTTATCAGCACACCATGCCTATGTCTATAGAAGACCATTGCCACAGTCTTATGCAGTCTTCTGTAGCAAATGCAGTGGAGAGTTACAGATGCCAATTTAAGCTGAGGTCCCCACTGTCCTTCTGCATTCTTCATCCATGTCACCAACTTCTGGAGGCCCTTTCTTACTTCTTCTCTTGGCATGTGATCAGATGGGAGTTATGTCTTCTTCCCTTAACCATAATTCCCTTGTTCTCCTTCCCTTCTCCTTGTCTTTCCTGATATTACAGTTAATATACGTGGTTATCATGCCCACTGTATCACTAAGCATGAAGGCAAGTGTTGTAGATAGGGTAGAAGGACAAATCGCTGGATTTTTCATTATCTCTAGTTACTAGCATTAAGGAAGAAAGGAAAATATAAAAATTCTAGGAAAGACAGGGCCAGATCTTTACCCCTCATGTATGGGTATCATTGAATTAATTCACATTGAAAACAGAAGCACCTATTTCAAGTTTCCTTACTGCTTATGGAGCATAGTGGTCATGCAAAATATTAACGGAAACCTGTGTTCTCACAGGAAAAAGCATGTAGCAAATACATGCCTTTTCTTAAAAATGTATGTGTAGCAAACTTTGCTGTTCATTACATGACCTAAAGATTAGCCTGCACCGTAATAGTTTCAGTACATTTTTGTACAGTACAGTGCTACAAACTTTTATATAGAAAAGAGGTGAAAAATAGATTCCATTTCCACCTGTGTTAAGAGTAACTGATCAGGGGCAGCTAGGTGGCGTAGTGAATAGAGTTCTGGCCTTGGAGTCAGAAGGACCTGAGTCCAAATCCAGCCTCAGCCTAGCTGTGGGACCCTGGGCAAGTCACTTAACCCTGATCGCCTCACCAAAAAAAAAAAAAAGAGTAACTGTGATCTTTGGATTTATCGAATCCTATTGATGGACATCTCTGTTTCTCTCTCTCTTTTCTTTTAACTAGTAGCAAACTGTCTTAATGATTACTGCTTTGTAGTATAGTTTGAGATCTGGTACTGATAATCTTCCCTCCTTCCCACTTTATTTCATTATTACCTTTGAGACTCCTGGCATCTTGTTCTTCCATGTGAATTTTGTTATTTTTTTCTGGATCTATACAATATTCTTTGGGGACTTTAATTGATGTAGCATTGAATAGGTAAATTACTTTAGGTGTTATTAGTTTATAAACTACCCATAACATATTAATGTTTCTCCAATTCTCTTTATTTCTGCAAAGAGTGTTCTATTCTTGTATTCATATAGTTCCTGGGTACATCTTGGTAGATACAGTATCGATTTTTTTTTATAGCTTTTTGTATTTATTTCGAATGGAATTTCTTTTTCTAGCTCTTCCTGATAAATTTTGATGGTTACATAATACAGACAAGAACACCAAGATGTAGATGAATTTATTTTATATCCTATAGCTATAATGTTTGGTAATTATTTAAATTAATTCTGGGTTGAATCCTTAGGTTCTTTCAGTATACCTTTGTTTCATCTTCAAAAAGTGATAGTTTTATTTCTTCTTTGCCTATGCTTATTCTCTCAATTTCTTCTTTCTTATTTTATGCTATAACTACTAGTGATACCTACAAAGCCAGAACCAAAACAGACAAACAAATTGGCAACTTCCCAGCACAACCAGAGATGAGCCAGAAACGTGTGTCTGCAAAATCCTTTGTCTAGAGGAAACAAAACTGGAGAGCCTTCCTGAGAAAGCACTGAAGTGGTGAGAAATCCCCAGAGAGGAGTCAACTGGAAACCACTGGGATCTGCAGAGACCAGGGTATCATGGCAGCAAGGCTCAGACTGGGACATCCCAGTAGTCGAGGGGCTTTGAGGTCCTTAGTCTTTTGTTGTGAAATGCCATAGAGGACCCCTGAAGATCAAGAGCTCTGAACTGCAAAGATCTAGGGCAGTCTAACTCCAGAAGATTAGCGATCAATGCAGGAAGTCAGGTGATCTAGGGCATGAAGGCCCAAGAAGGGCCAACAACACTATCCAAAAGCACAGCAATGAGTCAAATCTGGTCCTGGCTAAAGCCCCAGTTTAGGAACTAAGGCTGGAGAGATAAGCAAACCAAAGAAAACACTGACCAGTATATAAAAATCACTGTAGACTGAGAGATTCCCTCAAAGAAAAGGAGTAAATAACTCCGTAATAACTATAAGCAGAGACAACGGAAAAAATTATATTTCACAAGGACCATAAATAAATATCTAGAAGAAATAAAAAAACAGGTTTTTTAAAAAGTTCGGGAAGAAAGAATTGAAAGGAGATTAAATAACTTAGAAGAGAAAGTGGAAAGCCTTAACCAATTAATGGACTCCTTGAAAATAAGCAATAGATCAAACATAAATTAATAATTCCATGATACTGCAAGAAATATTAGGAATAAAAATCAAGATTGAAAAAAAATTTAAGATATCTGATATTGAAAGCAAATGACTTGGAAAACAAGTCCAGGAAGGAAAATTAACGAATCTTTGGACTTCCATGGTAGCTGTAAAGTACCTGAATTAGGTTTAGAGCAACATCTCACACCTTATACCAAAATAAACTATAAATGGATGTTGTTGTTCATTTTCAGTTGTGTCTGGCTCTTTGTGATCCCATTTTGGGGGTTTTCTTGGCAAAGATACTGGAGTAGTTAGTTTGCTATTTCCTTCTTCGGTTCATTTTACGGATGAGGAAACTGAGGCAGACAAGGTTTAGTGATTTGCTCAGAGTCACACAACTAGTAAGTGTCTGAGGCCAGATTTGAACTCAGGAGGAGGATTCTTCCTGACTCCAAGATTTATCCACTGTACCATCTAGTTGACCTAGAAATGGATACATGACATATATTAAAAGTTGCATCATAAAAAATCAGAGGAGCAGGGGAGAAATTACCGTTTGGACCTATGGAAAGAGGAGGAGTTCATGACAGAGACACAAGATAAAATGGACAATTTAGATTATGTAACACTAATGAGTTTTTGCACAAACAAATCTAACATCGTAAAAATTAGAAGGAAAACAGGTAACTGGGAAAAAAATCTTTGCAGAAAATTTCTGTAATAAAGTTCTCATTTCTAAGGCATATAAGAAACATTCAAATTTATCAGAAACTAATTCAAATTTATAAGACTAAGAAAAATTCTTCAATAGATAAATGGTCAAAGACTATGAACAGACAGCTTTCAAAGGAAGAAATCTAGGTTATCAACAATCATATGAAAAAGTGCTGTACATCTCTAATAATTAGACAAATGAATATGTCAGTAAAGTCAAAACACTGCCACCATCATCTCCCCTCAGTCCCTAACGGGATAGCCCATGACCCTGAACCCAATATTCTTGAGAACAGCAGTGCGCCTCAACTACCAGACCTGTTCCCTGTCCATCTCCTCCCACAGCATCATCACTGACAGAAGAAATCATTGTGAAGAAGAAGCCCACTTTCCTCATTGCCACAAACAGCAACTGCTGCCCAGCTGTCACTAATAGCGAGCCCTGTGAGTGTCAGCACCACCCTGACCACCAGTCCTACTTTCAGTACAACTCTGCTAGCCATCATCGGAGAAAGCAACTCTTGTGGGAAAAGGGCCAGACAAACCCTCTAACTGCCAATAAATATTTTAATGTTCATGAGCATACCAATATTGTTGAATGTCTCCCACCCTTATGAGTTTTGGATGCTTTCTTCAAGATTCTTTCTATTTGTCTCTTCTTTGAAGACATAATGGGTCAGATTCCAGATCAGATATCTATCTATAACATACATAGACCAGCCATCTTTATAGTACATGGCCCAATCACATATATTCTATCCAACTATTAATACCTAATCTCAAAATAATCTGAACTTACAACCTGACTTTCAAATCATTCTATCACAAAGCATTATACCCATATTTTCAAAAATAATGAAACATATTCAATCACGTTGCTCTCACTAAAAATATTGTTTTTAGTTAAAGCAAAAAGTTTTTTTGTACAATTAATAAATAAAATAGTATCAGTGAGTCAATAAAACAACATTTGTTAAGTGCCTACTGTGTGCCAGGAATTAGCTAAGAAAGGCAAAAAATAGTCCTGGCTCTCAACAAGTCCACATTCTAATAGGAGAGACACTATGTATGCAACTATGTGCAAACAGGATATATACTGGATAAATTGGAAGTAGTCTCAGAGGAAAGGCAATAAATTAAGAAGGACCAGGAAAGGCTTTTTGCAGAAGGTAGAGCTTTAGCTGAGTATTTTTGAAATATTATTTCATCTTTATATTATCCTTTTTAATGTCCATTTTGGTTAGTTGTATAATATCTGTGATTAGTAGTACAACAGTACATGTAAATAATTTATAAGTAATCAAATATACACTAATGGGAGCTGTGTACTCAAAAATTCTTTACTGATGGGGTATGCAATCAAAAAATTTTGGAGACCCCTGGACTGGATGATCCCTGAGGTCCCTTCCAACACTAACATTCTGTTTTTCTGTGGAAAATTTGCCCTACTTCCTTTATCTTACAAATGTTAGTTGACCATAATCACATTATTTTGTCCCCAAAAGTATGCTTTGGCATGCTCTCCTGGAACCATGAAATCCAAAAAAATATATATGCAAACATCCCCAAATAGAACCTTATCAGGGACTCAGTGATTTGGGGAGGAAAGAGAAATAACAATAGGGCTTTTTCATTCCTTTCAGCTCAGAGATTAAAACAAAGAGAATGAATAAATGTGAAGGTATCAAACAGATGGTAGAAATGAAATCAAAAGAAGAGCTTTATTTCCCCAAACGAGTATTTTTTCCTCTTTTAATCCTCCTAGGAAATTTGAGTATGAAAGCGTTTTGCTGATTATGCACAGTATGCACTTTTAAAGAACTTAAGAATAAATGAAATCTTGGAAACCAATTATGGGGATTTTCTCTGTGGGGACTCGCTAGGTGGGATGAAATTGTCACTGCCAGGGACTAAAGTTGTAGAGGGCTAGGCTGCAGCTAGAAATAGTGGGTCAAAATTCTACCTAGAATTTTAAACAAAGTTAGAAAAGCCTAAGCCCAGAAAAATTGTGCAAGGTCAGGCTGTATTTTGTAGTCCAGAATCTAACCAAATGCATCCATGGTGTGTTTCTACCAGCTGTCCATTTCTTCCTCTTACAATAAGTGGTAGTCCTAAATAAGATTATATTATATCACATTATAATTATTTTTGTACAGCTATCTAATTAGCATACACAGAAAAAAAATTTGTGGAAGGAAGAAGCAGAGAGAGAGCCAAAATGAGAGGAAGAAAGCTAGAAAGAGAGAGAGGAAGTCTGAGGGAGAGAAGAAGAGAGAAAAATGAATAATGATTAACACATCACTGCCATGGAAAAGTGAGTATGCCAGTCTGTCAAGTAATGATGACCTTATGTTACTTTACTGTCTTTACTATAGAGATAAAGAAAAACATTTAGGAAGACTTTTCCCAGCCCCACCCTTCCCAACCTAACACCGAGTAATATTTCTACATGTATAGTCTTTTGTCTTGGGAGATCTCAATACAGAAGGAATCAAAGAGTTAGTACCCTCAACTGCCTAGTCACTAGATGATATACATAAAGAAGGCTCAGATTAATCTTTAGTTATGTCCCATTCTTATTAGTATTTACAGTGTACCTTATGTTTTCAAAATGCTTTAATTGGTTATACCATATTACTTAATATTTTGTTTGGTAGATGAGAATTACTTTTATATTTAGATAAGATTAGTTAAAGTATTCATTTAGCTCTTTCTATGTACCAGGCACTGTACTCAGTAGTGGGAATGTATGCATGAATAAAAGGGACAGCCTTTGCCCTTGGATAGCTTACATTCTACCTAAGGGTAGGAGGTGGGGTGGGACCTATAAAGCAAGGAAGGAACAAGGTAGAAAGTAAGCTGGAGGGTCAAGGGCTAAGCTGGGTTAGAAGTGAGCATAGCTGGCAGGGGTATTTGCTCAAATGGAGGTTCCACGGAAGAACTCACCAATAGAGGGAGGAGGTACTAGGGTGGAGGCATCACCAACGCGAGAAGGCCATTTTGTGATATTTACAGAACAGGATACAGAGTTAAGGTGTCTTTTGTACCATTATCCTGCCAGTATGAGGGCAGCTAGGTGGCACAGTGGATAGAATGCTAGGCCTGGAGTCAGAAAGACTCCACCTTCACCTTCCTGAATTCAAATCTGGCCTCAGACACTTACTGGCTGTGTGACCCTGGGCAAATCACTTAGCCTTGTTTGTTTCAGTTCCTCATCTGTAAAATGAGCTGGAGGAGGACATGGCAACCCACTCCATTATCTTTGCCAAAAAACCCCCACCAATGGGGCAGCTAGGTGGCGCAGAGGATGGAGCACCGGCCCTGAAGTCAGGAGGACCTGAGTTCAAATCCTGCCTCAGACCAAATACTTGACACTTACTAGCTGTGTGACCCTGGGCAAGTCACTTAACCCCAATTGCCTACAAAAAACCAAAACAAACAAACAAAAAAATCCCACCAAAATGGGATTGTGAAGAGTCAGACATAACTGAAAAACAATTCAACAACTGCCAGTGTTGACCCTGAGTGTGATAGGAGTTTTTGTTAGGCTAATAACCGTAGCGTGATAGAGGAGATCTGCTGTTTCTTAGTCGTAATCCCTACTAAAACAGCATAAAGAGATTGATGTGTGCCTTTTGCTAGTCCCCATACCTGAGTGCTTCTAAGATAGCAGTGTAGGCTTCATCTCGGTGTTTCATGCCTATCAAACTGGTTGACCAATTCTGTAACAGGTGCTTTTTCTCCAAGTTGATAGAATCTATTTCTGTGCAGGCCTGCAAAGAGATAACATCAGGAGATAGGAAGTTTAGTTTACAAATAGAGTTTAGATATTCATTTTACCTAAGAATAAGGTAAAAATAAACAAATAAATAAATAAACAACCATTCTGAACTCTTAACATATTCCACTCTCTGTTTCTCCTCCTACGTGTGTCACCACTCCTCAGTCTCCTTTTCTGGCTCATCAAAATCCATCATGGTCCCTAACTGTGGGTAGTCCCCAAAGTTCTGATCTGGGCCCTCTTCTTTCCTCTCTCTATACTTTCTCTTGATGACTTTATCAGTTCCCTCAGGTTTAATTATCATTTCTATGCAGATGCCTCACAGATCAGTTTATCCAATCCCAGTCTCCCCTCTAAGCTTTAGTCCTGCATCTAACTACCTTTCTATTGCATATTTTAAACTATTTGTGTGGGAGACATCACAGACTCAACTTGTACAAAATAGAACTCATCATCTTTCCTTTAGATTATAGCCTTTTACGTAAAAAGGATAATTTATGGAGGCAGGTAGGTGGCCCAGTGGATAGAGCACCGGCCCTGAAGTTAGGAGGACCTGGGTTCAAATCCAACCTCAGACCAAACACTTGACACTTACTAGCTGTGTGACCCTGGGTAAGTCACTTAACCTCAATTGCCTAAAAATAAATAAATAAAAAAGGATAATTTATCTAACATTTTAGTTGTTGACATCAGTCTTACTATACCTTTCCATGTAGTAAAATACCTTTCAAAAGATAAATCTAAAGTAATTTGGCAAGAAAACTATGCAATACAGTTTAAATGTGCAGATTCATGAACAATAGCTTGATAGCATTGACTTTCTGACTTCTGAGTTCATCTAATATTAAAAGAAGGGACCAAATACACTGCTTTGGTCACTTATACAAGGTATTCCAAAAGACTTAATGCAGTTATTTATATTTGTGGTGTTGGAGTGCAGTGAGAATAGTAGAGCTACCATTCAGAATACTTGAAACCCATTGAAATCAAAATGTCCAGAACTGACTTTATTCTCTAGCACAAAACAGGATGAAATCTACATAGCCTGCCTGCTCTGATGAGAAATCATTGTTTTATCACTTCTTTAACATTACTTTTCACTTTTGCCTATTTTTAAAATAAATTTATGATGTTAAATATGGCCATGTTTACACATATACAGGTAAAACCAGATACATGTGAAAGATCAGATAGTCTATAAAGGATGCTTCAAGAGAAGATACTGGTGTTTTTAGGTTTTCTGTTTCCTGTGGGTCTATCTAGATTGACTGATAGTAAATGAAACTAGCCAAGTCTTTCATTTACATCCAATTCTGCTACATGCATGTAGAACCTGCTTATGTCACTTTCCATGACTAATAATATGACTAGGGAACCATGATCATACCAAAGTTGCTCACTCCAAACCTTTGTCATATCAATTAGCAAGTATTTATACCATATCTTTCCTGTATTAGCTATTGTTAATGTCCAAGAATTGTATTGTTTGTGATGCTTGGGTTGATCAGGTCACTGTTAAAAAATGAATTGCCTGTTATTTCCTCTAATATTGTATTCAAGTATTTTCAATGAAATTGTGTTGCAAATTGCTCCTTTAAAAAAAATTGCACAGTGGATAGAGCACCGGCCCTGGAGTCAGGAGGACCTGAGTTCAAATCCAGCCTCGGACACATAACACTTAACTAGGGGTGTGACTCTGGGTAAGTCACTTAACCCCAATTGCCTCACCAAAAAACAAACAAACAAACAAACCAATAACAATAAGAAATTATAGCCTTTCCCCAAACTCCCCTATATCTGTTTAGGACATCACTATTTTACCCAAGTTTGTAATTTTGACATTCTCCTTTCTTTCTCACTCTTACCCCACATATCCAATTAGTTGCCATATCTTGCCATTTCTACCTCCATGAAATCTCTCAAATCCAACCCCTTCTTATCTACTTACATGACCCCCCTTAGTTCAGGTCCTCTTGCTTAGATTATTGCCACAGCTTTTTAATTGGTCTTTTTGCCTCTAAACTCTCACCACTCTAGTCTATCCACACAGTCTCCAAAGTGATTTTCCTTGAATGCAGATCTGACCATGTTATTCCTCTACTTAATAAACTCTGGTGTCTACATATTACCTTTAGGATAAAATCTAAACACCTTTGTTCAGATTTTAAAGTCCTATAAAATCTGGCCTCAGGCATATTAGACATCATTTCCTCCTTCCACAATCTATGATCCAGCCAAACTGGCCTTCTCTCTGATGCTCACAAATGGCTGTTCATCTCCCATCTTCATGCCTTTGCACTAATTATCTTCCATGCCTGTAATGCATTCCACTTCTATTTCATAGAAAACTTCTCTATCTTCTTTATGAACTCTTTTCTGATTCCCTAGCTACTGATGCCCTTCCTCCCTTCCTAACTACCCTTTATTTAACTACTTTGTATTTATGCTCTTTTTATTTATTTTATACATACTTATACATGTACTTATTGTCCTCCCCATTAGACAATAATTTTCTTGAAAGTAGGGACTATTTCCTTTCTGGTATTTTGTACCCTCAGAGCCCAACACATAATGAAGAATTCCTCTGAACAGTAAGAAATGGAATGTCCTAAAGAATACAGTATGTTCCTTTGCCTCATACCCTGTGGCTGTCAAGGTCCTTTGGAATCCTGACTCTGTCACCCAGGCAAATAGCAAAAATAGCGTTTTGCTATTGTCCCAGCTTTGTGTCATCTGCAAGTTTGATGAACATGCCACTGATGCCTTTATCCAAGTTACTGATGAAAATGTTAAAACAGCACAAGGCCAATAACAGATCTCTGAGTTCCTCCATCGAAAAATTCTTGCATTAACGACTATTTTTGAAACCATCTAACCCATTTCAAATCCATCTGATGGTATTAGCATCAATTCTGCATCTCTCCATTTTCCCACATGAATTGTATGAGATACTTATTAAAAGCTTTCCTAAAATCAATGTAAACTATATAAACAGTTTTCCCCTCACCCACCGCTAAAAGAGGAAATTAGGTAATTATGGCATGACTTGTTCTTGATGAAGCCAGGCTGGATTTTTGTAATCCCTGCCTACCTATCTAGATATTCACCAATCAGCCCTTTACTGTTCTATTCTAGAATTTTCCCAGGAATTGAAGTCAAGATTACTGGCTCAGAGTTTGCAGATTCTCTACTCTTCCCTTGTTGGGACCTCCTCTTGGGTCCTGTGTTCACTTCTGATCAGCCAGAGAGCATCCAGAGGAGGGCAAACAGGATAGTGACAGCCTTTGAGTTCATGCCATATGAGGACTATTTGAAGCAATGGTCATGCTTAGCTTAGAGAAGAGGAGATTTGGGAGTGAGTTGCTAGCTGAACTGAAGTATTTGAAGGGCTGTCTTATGGAAGAGGGATTTGATTTGTTTTGGCCCCCTAAATTTTCCTCTTTGCAACGTCCACCCTTTGTTTTAGGAAAATCTTCCTAATAATTAGAGCTGTCCAAAAGAGGAATAGGCTTCTTTGGGGGAGAATGAGTACCTTTACTTAGAGGTCTTCAAGTAGAAACTGGATAACCATTTGTCAGGTGTATTATAGCAGGGAGTCCTTTCATGTATGGGCTGCACTACTTGACCTCTGAGGGCTCTTCAGCTCACAAATTCTGCCAAACTCTTCCAACTCACATATTGTTGAATTCTTATTATATGTAGGGAGGACACTGTGCTAGGTGCAGTGATAAAAAAAATATAGAATTCCTGCCACATAAGAGTTGATTGGGAAGACAAAAAATTATTAAGACAATATATATTGTGGACTTAGAATATGGAAAGACTTGGACTTATGAAGGAAGAGGTTATCCACCCTCAAAGAAACTGAGGACAAATAAGTATAGTATGGCTTTACATAGATGCATATGAATGTATATGTCTACATGTGAGTATGATTATATGCTTATATATTATCTTTGTGCATATGTTTGTACATGCATATATGTATGTGTGTATGTATATACATATATATGTATATGTATATCTCCACACTTAATTGTAGCCTTCTTGGGGTAGAGGAGGAAGGGGGAAAAAAGAACAAAGTAAAAAGTACACATCAGAGAACAACAGAAAACTTACAAGGAAGCAAAGAAAAGATGGACCGTTCTGAACACAATGCACAGTATTTATTATGTAGGCTTTCTTGACATGGTAATTTATTGCTGTATATTTTTAATCCTTTCTTACATTTTGCTATACAGATGGCAATGCTTTTTTTCTTTTCTTATTTTGTATTTAAGTTTTAATATTTAAGTTTATAATATGTTTCTTTTCTTACTGTGAATTTAAGTATTAGTATTTAAATTTAAAATAGTAATAAAAAAGACAATACATGTTCATGGCATAAGAGCTAGAAGGGCCTTTAGAGGTCATCTAATTCAATCTCTTTATTTTACAGTTAAGGAAATTGAGGCCTAGAAAGGTTTAAGCAATCTCTCCAGTGTCCCAGAGGTAGCAAGTAACAGAACCAGGATTTGAATTGAGGACCTCCGAGTCCAAATTCAATGCTCTTTCTATGAACCACATTGTCTCAGGAGAAGATGTACATATTAGAGTTTAAAAGTGTTATGTGATCTCTTACCTCACTTACTGCTTGTCTTACTGTTTTTGTGTCTTCAGACTGAGCAGCTAATTGAGCTTCATGTAAAGCAATATGCTCTTCTAACTGGTTGGCATTCCTAGTGAGCTGGTCCACGTACAAGTCCTGAAAATTAGAAGAGAAGATATACAATATAGATGTATGTCCTAGAGGAGACATTAGAGCACTAAGATTCAGAGTAGGGTTAGAATCCAGGTAAGAAGGAATATCTAGTATGTGATGTTTGTCTTAAATCCATCAAACCAGACCAGTCTAGTGAGATCAACAGCTCTTCTCTCTAGGAGTCATGTTATTAGCAAACTTAAGCTTTCCTTGGTAAATTTCATGTAGGAAACAGTAATGGTTACATATATGTTCAACTTGTCAAATACCTGTTTTTTCTTCTCAAGTTCTGCATTCAGCTTCTCAACTTCAGCCTTCTTTACCACCTGTTTCATTACACTGATATCATCTCGTACATCCTGGTCTATATTTTGCAGGTAGAATAGACGCAATGTCAAGTTTTCCATCTCGTTCTGTAGAGAAGTCACTGGAGAGAGAGAGAGAGAATACGAATGTTATTTATCAGAACATACCTTTTCCCTGATATTCTAAAGTCAAGAAGTAAAGAATAGTAGCTTCTCTGACCCTTCAATCCCATTGGGATGAGGTGATATCAGTCCAGTCTTAGCCTTCAAAGATCTTATGATCTAATGAAAGAGAACCAAGTAGGATTTCAGCCCCACAAAATGAAATGTCATACTATTTCCTATGGTTCAGAGGAGCTCCTTCCTATGTCTAAAGACACAATGCTTTAATTTTGAAGCATTCTTCTTCACAGAAATGTTGGCAAATCTACAGCTTTCAAGGGAAAATATTTAAAAAATGAAGTCATAGGATTAGTTACAGTGAAGAAACATTAATCTTGAGGGGATAGGATGTGGTGATATAATAATTTTAGAAAGTTGACATGTATCTCTATATAGGCCTTCCCTCTGTGGTGCTTTCAACCTTAGTTTCAGATTCAGAAATGTGTCATTATCCATTTACCCAGACATAATCAAATGATCCATCACGAAGAATTCAAGTACCTATTCTGGGCCGGGAACTGTGATAAAACACTGGGTCAGACCCTGGTGAATGTATTGACACTAACCCAACTCAGAGAAGATTGATTTGCAACCTACAACACCAGTTTATTAATTTATAATCACAAATAATGTCTGTTTGGCCCTGGACACTCCAGGATTTAAGCCAGAAGAATAGGTTAAGACATGGTACGATGCTCCCTTGGTGTTTGGTTTGGCCTTATCTGGGCAAGTTAGTACCAGAAGCAAGCAGCCCCAATTTGGGAACCAAGAAAATAAAGTGAATGAGATGAACTAGATATGGTCAGCATGGACAAAACTGGGACTTGAAGTAGCAGATATATATGTGTGTATGTATATATGGTTGTATATACATACACACATATATATGTATATATAATTATAAATTATTGTGTACAATTATAATAATCATAAGTATTTTATGTTATATATATTTATATATTAATATAAAACAAGGCATGGTTCTTGCCCCTCAGTAGCTTATAATCTAATGAGGATGGAGGAAGATGAAATAAATGTGTGTGTAGATTTGCTAAGAAGAGATCATTTATATGTAGGGCTTACAGAAGGTTTCATAGAAGAGGTAGATTCTGAACTGGGTCTTGAGGGGAAGTTTTTCAGCAGGTAAAGGTTTGTGTAGGGAAACCATTCCAGACATGGGATATAATGGTCACAGAGGCATGAAAGGGCAGGGTAAACTCAGAGAACCTCAAATAATTTGGTTAGCCTACAACACAGCATGTGTGAAGGGAAGTAGTATACATCAAAATTGGACAGATAGGTTGGAGATGCTCAAGAAAGCAAATTATCAATGAAAAAATTGCAACATAAATAATGAATTGGAGCAAAGCAATTGGGTGTTCTTTGGAGATACTTCTATCAAGCTATGATAACTGGATGGTTTGTTCTTCTATTCTAGAGAACTGATTATCTAAAATTAGAGCATTCTCCTCTTAATCTGGATAGTGAGATAAATACTGAAGTTTTTGCCCTCCATCTTTCCTTTTCATAAAATCCATAATGATTACCATGCTTCTATATGACCTAGTCATTATAATATTATTTTTCATTTTGACAGACTTTCATAATGCCATAATTTTCAATTTTATTTATTATTTTGATATTTTAAGTTGACTGTTTTCTAACTCTAACTATTACTTGTCATCAGAAACTTGTCTCCAAATACATTTATGATGAACTACTTCTGGCAAAATTTCCTTTAAACAACTAATGTCTTTAATTTCTACAACTGAATTAATCCTCTGTTCACTGCATAGAGGGAACTGCGTTTAACATTTTCACAAACTCAATTAGTAGAAAAGCTTAGTTAACAAAAGATCAAAGATAGATAGTAGAAAATTATTGTTTTAATACTGTTAGAACCATTACATAAAGCAATTTGGAATTATGTAAATACAGGGACTAATATGTTCATACCCTTTGACCCAGAGATTCCATTACTAAGTTTATACCCCAAGGAGGCCATTGATAAGAAGAAAGTCCTCAAGCACACTAAAATATTTTAGCAGCATTTTTTATGATAACAAAGAATTGAAAACAAGGTAGATGCCTATCAGTTGGGGAATGGCTAAATAAACTGTGGTATGTGACTATAATAGAATTTTTAATGTAATAATGGAATATTACTGTGAAATGACAACTATGCTGAATAGAAAGAGGCAGAGAGAGAGCTATGTGAATTGATGCAGAATGAAGTAAGCAAGGTCAAGAAAAACAATATATGCATGACTAAAACAATGAAAATTGAAAAAAACAAAACCACACCAAAAAAAATCAAAATTGAATCTTGCAAAATTATAAAAAACAAGCATGGCACGAAAGGAAGAGAAGATACTCCTACCCAACCATTTTGAGGAGGTAAGAGGTGCCACAAGTGTTATACATTACACATATTTTCAGACTTTTTTGTTGTTGTGTTGATGTGTTGAACAATTATGCTGTTTCTTCTTTCTTTTCCTTCTTTTTGTCTTTAAAAAATACTGTTTTTGGAGGGCGGAGCCAAGATGGCAGAGTAAAAGCAGTGACTTGCTTGAGCTCTCCCCCAAACCCGTCCAAATACCTATAAAAAATGGCTCTAAACAAATTCTAAAGCAGCAGAACCCACAAAAAGACAGAGTGAAACAAATTTCCAGCCAAAGACAGCCTGGATGGTTGATTAGAAAGGTATATCACACCAGGCTAGGAGAGGAGTGCAGTTCGGTGTGGGCACACAGGCCACAGCAAACCTGGAGCACGCCTGAGAGGACTGAATCACAGGCAGCTGTGGCAGTTTCCAGACTTCTCAACCCATGAAGGCCAAAGACAACGTAGTAGGTCAGTGGGAAAAGTCTGCTTCTATGGTGGTGAAAGAGAAGCACAAGGTCCCAGCCCCATTCCATGAGCTCGGCCCCGGGGCGGCGGCTGCTTCCTTAGCTTCAGGCCCACAGACTGAGGCAGAATCGAGTTGCTGATCAGAGGGGGATTGCAGGGATCTCTCTGCTGGTGCAGGATTCTCTTGTTTTGCCTGTGTTTGGATCTGGGTCACAGTTCTTGGATCTGGGTGGCGGTCCTAGGGCAAGGAGGAGCGCTGGCGTGGTGGAGCTTGTCATGGCTGTGGAGAGGAAATTCTCACAGTTCCAAGACAGAAAAGAGTGCTTGTGGTCACTCATACACCACAGCACAGTCCAGGAAAGGAGTAACTACCTTGCCCTTGATCACAGCACCTTGGAAGAACTGAAAATTTACAGGTCCCTAGAAGTATCTCTGAAAACAACTGCACAAAACCCCTGAAGCTTGGGACAGTACATTCTCCACACTGGAAACAGTCCCCCACCTTAACAAAGAGTTTACAACTCAAGTAACTGGCCAGGATCATAGGCAAGCAGCGCAAAAAGAGTCAGACTATATTATCTTACTTTGGTGACAAAGAAGATCAAAACATACAACCAGAAGAAGACAACGAAGCCAAAGCTCCTACATCCAAAACCTCCAAGAAAAATATGAATTGGTCCCAGGCCATGGAAGAGCTCAAAAAGGATTTTGAGAAGCAAGTAAGAGAAGTAGAGGAAAAACTGAGAGTGATGCTAAAGGAGACTCAAAAAAATACTGAAGAAAATAACACCTTAAAAAATAGCCTAACCCAAATGGCAAAAGAGGTCCAAAAAGCCAATAAAGAGAAAAATGCCCTAAAAAGCAAAATTGGACAAATGGAAAAGGAAGTCCAAAAGCTTACTGAAGAAAATACTTCCTTAAAAATTAGAATGGAGGGGCAGCTAGGCGGCGCAGTGGATAGAGCACCAGCCCTGCAGTCAGGAGGACCTGAGTTCAAATCCGACCTCAAACCAAGCTCTTGACACTTACTAACTGTGTGACCCTGGGCAATTCACTTAACCCCAATTGCCTAAAACAAAAACAAAAACAAACAAAAAAAAAAAACCAAAAATTAGAATGGAGAAATTGGAAGCTAGTGACAATTTGAGAAATCAAAGCACTGCAACACTAATCCAAAAGAATGAAAAAATAGAAGAGAATGTGAAATATCTCAGTGGAAAAATAACTGACCTGGAAAATAGATCCAGGAGAGAGATCTTAAAAATTATTGGACTATCTGAAAGCCATGATCAAAAAAGGAGCCTAGACATCATCTTTTAAGAAATTATTAAGGAAAACTGCCCTGATATTTTAGAACCAGAGGGCAAAGTAGAAATTGAAAGAATCCACTGATCACCTCCTGAAAGAGATCCCCAGAGGAAAACTCCTAGGAATATTGTAGCCAAATTCTAGAATTCCCAGGTCAAGGAGAAAATATTGCAAGCAGCCAGAAAGAAACAATTCAAGTATTGTGGAAACACAATCAGGATAACACAAGATTTAGCAACTTCTACATTAAGGGTCCAGAGGGCATGGAGTATGATATTCCGGAGGGCAAAGGAGTTAGGACTACAACCTAGAATTACCTACCCAGTAAAACTGAGTATAATTCTTCAGGGTAAAAAATGGTCATTCAATGAAATAGAGGACTTTCAAGCATTCCTGTGGAAAAGACCACGGCTGAATAGAAAATTTGACCTTCAAATACAAGACTCAAGTGAAACATGGAAGAGATAAACAGGAAAGAGAAATCATAGGAGACTTATTAAGGTTGAACTATTTATATTCCTGCAGGGAAAGATGATATTTGTAACTCATGAGTCCTCTGTCAGTATTAGGACAGTGGGAGGGAAAAAAATTATATGTATGTATAGATAGACAGATAGAGGGCACTGGGTGAGTCGAAGATGAAGGGGTGATACCTGGAAAATAAAATTAAGGGGTGAGAGAGGATTATACTGGGAGAAGGAGAAAGAGAGAGGTAGAATGGAGTAAATTATCTCACATGAAACAGACAAGAAAAGGCTTTTACAGTGGAGGGGAAATGGGGAAAGGTGAGAGGGAATGAGTGAATCTTATTCTCATAGGATTTGGCTTAAGGAGGGAATAACATATACATTCAATTGGGTATGGAAATCTATCTTACCCTACAGGAAAATAAGGGGGGAAGAGGACAAGAGAGCAGGGGGTTGATAGAGGGGAGGGCAGATTGGGGGAGGGGATAATCAAAGCAAACACTTCTGAGGAGGGACAGGGTCAAAAGAGAGAATAGAATAAATAGGGGGTAGGATAGGATGAAGGGAAATATACTTAGTTTTTCATAACAGGACTACTATAGAAGTGTTTTGCATGACTACACATCTATAACCTGTATCGAAATGCTTGCCTTTTCAATGAGGATGGGTGGGGAGGGAGGAAGGGAGAAAATTTTTAAAACACATGTTAAAAAGAAGTTTTAAAAACACATGTTAAAAAGAAAAAAAAAAGAAAAAATACTGTTTTTCACATGGGATGTGGTCCCGATTTATTGGGCAATTGGCATGCATTGCTTAATAAATTGATATGCTAGGGGGCAGCTAGGTGGCGCAGTGGATAGAGCTCTGGCCTTGAAGTCAGGAGGACCTGAGTTCAAATCCGGTCTCAGACACACAACACACAACACACAACATGTACTAGCTGTGTGACTCTGGGCAAGTCACTTAACCCCAATTGCCCAGCAAAAAGCAAAAAAAAAAAATTGATATGCTTGATATGTAATATATTACTATGAGTCAATTATCAGGTATTTGCTATATATCTGAGACCTCAGAATGTGGCTAGTTTTAATGTATAAGTAAAGGATAAATGAAATGTAACCATAAGGGAAACAAGAGAAAATTAATAGTATTTAAGCCCTAAGTTGTGGTTAGTGAAATTTTGCTATTTGAGGTATATATTATATTATTCTTGTTTTGAGTTTTTATTGTCTAAATTGTCATGAAGCCAGTAGTAAAAGTATGTACTTTCTGAACAGGAAATTTTCTCACCTCATTCATCCTGAGCCTTGCTTTTGATACCCAGTAACTACGTGATTGTAGCAATCAGATAAGACTCATGTCTAGAATCAAACAGAGCTAAGGGAGTTTTTCCCCCGTTATGGTATATGTCAGGTCAGTCTATGCCCCTGAGGGGATGAGTCTTGACATTGTTAAAATGATGTCCCTCCTTTTCCTTTCATAGCAAATTTCTAAAAGGCAGATGAGCAGTCGACATTTTTTAAGTATAATACTAAATCTATTAATTAATAGATTGATACTGAAACATCTCTGAATTTCCATAATGGGATACAAGCATGAAAAGTCTTACAATTTTAATCTGGATTTGTGGTCAAATTATGATATGAGGATAATATCCTTCAAAAGGGTAAATTAGACAAAATATAAGACAAAGATGAAATATAAAAGTTTTCCAATTAAATGGAGTAGCAAGTTTTGAGAAATTAACAGGATCAGACTGTTTTCTTTCAGAACTATATACATATGTATGTGATTGGCTTCCAAATGTATCTAGTATGGAAATTTAGGCTGTGAGTATGTTTTAGTAATAAGTTCTCAAAACTGAATTAAGGATTTTACACATAAAGTTGTATTGATAATTGTAAAGGAAGTGAAATTGTTTTCCCATTTTTAAACTATCTGTCCAATAATTTTAAAAGACAGAAGAGTTCATTTTACAAGTTATACCCACATGAATTTTTTAAAAGATTCTCATATCAAGTATAGGGTTGAGGTAAAGAAAGAAACAACAACAGAAAATCTCTGAAATATCAGGTTTGGAGAACCAAATTTAGAGATTGTAGTAAATTGTATTAAGTCCTATTACTGGCAGATTTTAGCAGAATTATCTAGGAATCTCTACAAGTGATTTGGAAGCAGAGAAACAAAGCCCCCTTTACAGTTGTCCTGAGAATGAAGCCTGTTCCAGAATGCCCAAGAGAAGATATTCCAGGACCAGATGACTACATGAGATATCTAGGACTCAAAATGTACTGATTTAATAGACACTGGGAATGGGTTACTAGGATACAAGGAGATCTGATGTTAGTGAATATTAATGATCATTATTGTATTATTCTAGCCTTTTGTTTCATGGTGTCTGTGTTTATGTTTAAGTTTTCTTGGTTACCTTGGTGACATGTAAATCTTCCATCTTAGAATTAATCCATTGTAAGTCCTCTAATACGTAAACTGACTTATGTAATTCTGATTATGAATATATGAAAAATTATAGATTTGATTTATAGATAAGTGATCCATGAGGGAAGTGGACAGCCCATTCCCCAAAAAGGGGGAAATTGAAGGAATTAAGGGAATTGGAGCAGCAAGTGATTAATTGTGGGAATTGAGTGAACCAAACTGACTCCATCTTGTGTCTCAATTCTGAAGCTAGTTCAATTCCTTTTCTATTCAATTGAGAGTCTAGTCCAATTTCCATCCTGTGAGAAAGCTTTACTCAATTACGGTAATTATAAGGATAAACTATAATGCATTGTTTGAACCAAGTCCTGCATGACTGGAAAGCTGGACCTCTACTTGCTTCTTAGAGACCCTTAACTAAAGACCAAGGTTATGCTGACCAGAAACCCAGTCATATCCAAAGATTGATGCAAGGAAAGCAGTTGTACATATCAATCAACCCATATGTCTTATCTAAAAACTGGCCCCATACTGATCAATCTTTTTCTGAATTCAAGGAATTGCACCTGTTGCTTTCCCTCTCCCAACTTGGAAAGTCCCTAATCTTTCCTTCAATTAGAAATCAGATTACCTATTGTATCCTGGTTAATTGTTTCCTTTTAATTAATTGGCCTTTTAATTTTTTATTTGATTTTTAATATATATTTTAATTTATTTGATTGTTTTTAATGTATAAAAATATGTCTCTCCCTATATCTGGGGTCCAGTGCCAAAGCTGAGGAAGGCGACTGGTCCTGATTTGTTGGGCAATTGGCATGATTTGCTTACTAAATAAATATGCTTGGAAGCTCAAAACCTTGTTTCCTCAGTCGTTTTATTTTTCCCCTGCCACAGATGGCTCTCTGGTAGAGGAAGAGGAAGGAACACTAGAAGAAACTTGTGATGTAAACAAACAAGAGATATCAATACTTTATTTTTTTTAAAATACTATTAGAGTTGAAGAGCGGGTGAGAAAGAAGAAATAATATATAAATAAAATTAATTAATATAACTAAAATGTATAATACCTGCTAAACTATTGATTCTGGGAACAGAAAATAGATTCATATAAATATATATATATACATATATATATATTCAAGGTCCTCCAACATCAGGCCTTGACCTATCTTTTCAAACTTATTTACCTCCCTACTCTCCATATCTTCATGCCAAACTTGTCTACTCATTGTTCCTTGGACACATCTGCACTCCTCTGTTCAGACCATTTCTCTCATCTGAAAGGCCATTACTTCTCTTTTCCATATATACCTGAATCTCACTAGCTCAAATCCCACTTAGTCTTTGGAGTCTATCCTAACTAGTAAGAAGAAATCGAGGTTTCTTCTTTCTCTGATTTCTTAGAGCATTTATTATTTATATATACCACACATTTAGTACTTAAACATTAACTACCTTGTATTATTAGTGATTGCTGTATATACGCATATCTTTCGTCTGGAATAGTATGTCAGTGAGGGGTTGTTTATATGATGTGAAAAGTTCACCTGACAAACTGCTGCAGGAGGTAGGGTTCTCATTCCACTCTGGCCCTTACATTTAGGATGTGAACATTACCCATCTTCTCTAGTCCTTCCCTTTCTACCCCCCCTAGGTATGACCTCTAGTCACCACTCTCAGCTTCACCTTGCAGGGAAGCAGGGACCTGTGAGCATGGGCTATAGGGATGGCAACATGACCACAACAAGTATCCTAACTCCACGCTGATGGCAACTGTTATTGATTCATATTTTGCATAGGGGGAAAAGAGGAATTGCATTAATGCTTTTACCTTGCTTTGGGAAAGTTTATAAAATAGAAAATAGATAAGATTTTCTCTCATATGGTTCTAGGGCCCCCCCCCATCCAGGAAATAATAGTGTCTCTTTAAGTTTTATTTAATACCTAATCTTCTTTCTTTAAGTCTAATTTTGGCAGCAGAAACTTGTTTCTTCCCTGTTCCTTTACTATTTGAGTAACTGGAGAAACTAAAGTCTCTACTCCAAGATATAAACATAGCGATGGATGGGGAAAGAAGAAAGAGGTTGTAGGGAGTGCTAGCCACCGGGAAAGAAGGACTCCAAAGATAGTTTTTGTTCTTCTCTTACACTGGGAAGATGTCAATGAAAAATAAAGGTGTCTATAGAGACTTGTTTGCTAATCTGAAAACCTGGAGAAGTTATGGTCAGGCTATGGGACTATGAAGAGGTCAGGCTATGGGACTATGAAAAGAGACAATAAAGAGGAGAACAAGGTGCTAACTTTGTGCCTTTTCCCACTTTGAGCAGCAGAGAGTAAACAAAAACCCCAAATCCCAAAACCAACCAGTATTTATGGAAGAGGATTCTCATAATCAGGACTTCATGTGCCTCTGGGGACTCACATAGATCTTTAGGACTGATGTTTATTTATCCTTTCACTTCTATGTAATTTCCCTCACTTTAATAGAAGTGGCTGGGTAGAACTGAGGAAGACCTGAGTTCAAATCCAGCCTCAGACACTACTAGCTATGTGAACCTGGGAATCCTTTAACCCTATATGCTTCAGTTTCCTCAACTGTAAAATGGGCATAATAAGAGCACCTACCTTCCATGATTGTTGTGAAGATAAATGGAACAATATTTATAAAGCACTTAGCACAGTGCCTGGCACATAGTAGGTGCTTAATAAATGTTTGTTACCTTCCTTCCTTTCCCTAATAAAACTTTTCTCTGTAATACTGTGAATTGTACGCTTTCAAGTCTCAGTACACTTGAGGAGAATCATGCATGCATGATTTCTATAGGCCTTTTGTATTATGAAAAACACAACAAGGTTGCACTCCAAATAGAAAAAAAAAAAAGCAAGTTAAAAAAGATATTGCCATTTACTTTTTTTCCATTCCTCCTTGGTTGTCATAATGGTTTTGTTGTAGAGGTCCCTTGTGTTTCGGAGTTCATCCTCTGTCTGCCTTCTCTCAGCTTCAAGAATAGAATATTGATCATGGTTCTTCTCCAGTTCCATCTGTAGCTGGGCCAAATGCTGCTGTACGCCATAGAGTTGTACACCAAGCTCCTCCCTTTGAGTTTTGCCATGCTTTGTAGCCACAGTCTGCACAGAAGAGAAGTCAGTCAGTGCCACCTACATCGGACAAAATTTGTGTGGTTAATCAACTAAACTGATACTGTACCAGCTCACGGATCTCCAATTTCAGCTTGTCTATCTGTTTCATTAGATAATTTTTCAGTGCAGTTTGGAATCTTTTCATCAAGGGCTGAAATAAAATAAAACCAATGTTTTTACTACCCAGAATCCAGTGGTAGGAAATAAGAATGTTTTACATGTTTGGTTTGTAACATTGTGTAATTCACATGTGCATTGATGAATGCATGCATGAGGAAGCATTTATTAATGCAGGAGTGTGGTTCCACCACCACACCAAATAGTCAACCAATCAATGGTATAAACAAAGTATTAAGGAATTTTCCGATAATCTTAACACAAAGTTTGAACAAGCCCTTAAATTGAAAGGAACATAGGTCTTTGAGCCATTAGATGAAGGCAGGTGATACCTTAGAAGAAACATCTTATGATTAGCTGAAAGAATCAGACACATCTCTGGGCCTATCTATGAAAAGAGCACTTAGTTCAGAGGTGAAAGAGTCAACTGCTAGAACAACTTATCACTGGAGGACTCTGTAGCTAAGTTCTGTAGCTAAGGATTCTAGCTAAGCCACTGAGAATCACTGACAGCAGAGGTAGTGGTGGTAGGGAGGTGGGTGGAGTAATTTCTCTTTCTCTGTTTCTTTCTGTCTCTATCTCTCTTTTTTCTCTGTCTCTGGCTGTCTGATTCTATTTTTCTGACTCTCTCTGTCTCTCTGTCTGTCTTTGTCTGTTTCTCTTTGCTTCCTACCATCGATCATGTTATTGGAGAGACTCTAGACCAGTAGCAGACAATACATACAGCTGGGAATAAAGAAACACTGAGAACAAATATGGACAGACAGACAGATTCAGAAGGATAGCCACCCAAAGGAGGAAAACAGCTTCAAGGACTATCACCCCTTTTGGTGGAGAGAATGCCGGCTAGGGACCCTAGAAAGGCACCAATTCCTGGGTCCATCAAAGGGTTACACCTAAGGGGAATTCTATGGGACCTCCACAAAGAAGAGTTATTCCCTTGCCCAATGTGATATATATGTGCCTCACTGCCTTTGTACTTTAAGATTGAGCCTCTTTCCCCAGGGACCTTGTGTGTACATTCTTACTATATCACAAATACCCTTTTCTAAAAATTAATTAAAGTATGGTTGACCGATCTTAGTGGAAAGCACAGAGGTAGAGATTTAAGAGTGACAGAACTAGAAACCCAACCCCTAAGGTACCTCTAGAACTCTGAAGAGAGTAATAGTCAGTCATCTTCTAAGAACCTAGCTCACCAATGTGAGTGGAAGTTGGAGAGATAGTTATAGAGGGGCATACTACACATCCATATCATAGAAAACCAATATTAGTTAATGGAGATAGAGGTCTTGGCTTTGGAAAAGATAAAAATTGTTAAAGGTAAGATTAAAAATCATGGCAAAGTTTGGTTGTGGAAACGTGCACATCACCTTTGGGCACTTTGGCAGGCTCTTCCCAATACCCTATTTCTCCCTATTAGCCTGAGAACCATATTCCACTAAATTGGCTTACATCTAATATATTCACATTAGCCATATACTTAACCATTTTGGAAAAAAAATCAACCATGCTATGAATTACGAGGAATAGGAAAAAAATCTATCAGTAATTGTCCTTGTTCTTAAGGAGGCGGGGGGACAAGAAATGCACTGGACAGTTAAAATATATGTTAAACACCAAATGAATGCCACAGACAAGTGTGGTAAGAATTTAGAAAAGGAAGTGGTAATATCAGACTAGGATGCTCAGGGAAGTAGGTAGGAGTTGTCTGGGTGGAGTGCAGGGAGAAAATATGATTAAAATGCAGCTGCTAATCAATGCGTAATCCAGTTGTTTCTCAATCCACGTTCAGCTGCTTATGCCAAAAGTAAAATTTAAGAGCCTTCTTACATGGTCTGGATCCAAAACCACCAACTGAATTTCTTCTTCCACCTCCTCACTTGTATCTGATTCTGATCTATGCTCTGTCTCAACTCCGCTAGAAGGGTTGTAGAAATTAATAGTATTCAACAATGGAGTAACTGCTCTGATGCCAGTTCCTATTGGGATTGAGAGAGGGCAGAGGAAAGAAGAAATGAGAAATGTCAGGTAGGATAGCAAGAAAAATCACTTAAAAGTCAATATAAACAATGGGTTAATTTTACATATAAATATGTCACCATTTATTCTATGATCCAGTTTTTAAAGATTGCCTGAAAACTAGTGGTTCTGGGTTCATTACTAATCGGTTGTGGGAGGACAAGGATGTACTTCATGTATGTATTTACATTCACCTGTGACAAATCAGCTTCCACATAATATTCAGTTCTCTCGATTTTAGATTTGGGAGAACTTTTAGGATTTTAAGGTTTGATGAGAAATTCACTGAAATAAAATGGCTAGCTTTTTCATTAGGCCAAATATCCTCTTTTTCTTTAACCTGTCTCATATGGCATGATCTGGAGGCTCTTACCATCCTGGTCAGCTTCCTCTAGATGCTCTCTGGCTCATAAATGTCCTCCCTAAAAGGTGGTATCTAGAACTGAACACAGTATTCTAAATTTGTTCACACCGGTAAGTATGTCAGGACTTCCATTTCCCTAGTTCCAGACACTGATGTTCCAGACACTTAATGAAGTGTAAGAATTCATTGGCTTTTATGGTTGTCATATCAGACTGTCAACTCATATCCAATTTGCAGCACTCTAAAACTCACTGAGACTCTCAGATCCTTTTTTCCAGAAGAATTGTCTTCAAGCCACTTCTCCTTTATACTGTATATATGAAATTGATGTTTTGAAAGTCAAGTACAAGACACTACATTTACTTGCGTTGCATTTTGTTTTATTGGCTTCATCACAGTGTTCTAGTTTGTCAAGATCTTTTTGAATCCTGACTGTGATCTAGTGTGTTCGCTATACTTCCTAACTTTGTATACTCTTCACATTGAATAAGCATACTATCTTTTCATTTATCCAAGTCAGTGATATAGATATAAATATCACAGGGTGAAACAAAGATCCATGAGGTACTCAATTCGAGATTTTTCTCCAAGTTGACATCTAATCATTAATGATTGGTCTTTGGATGCAGTCATTCAGTCACCTAATTGGTCTCCCTGCCTCAAGTTTATCCCCACTTCCAATCCATCTTCCAATCAGCTGCCAAAGTTGTTTTTCTTTTAAGGTGCATATATGACTATGTTAATAAATCCTTTTTTTTTTTAAATAAACTCCAATGTCTCCTTCTTAAATATAAACTCCTCTGTTTAGCATTTTGACTTCATCCTACCTCACCAGTCTTCATATACATTAGTCTACTCTACGTATTCTATGGTCCAATCATATTGGCTGAGTTGTTGTTACTTACATATAGTACTACATATCCCATCTCTGTCCCTTTGTACTGACTAGGCCCCAGGACTGGCATGCCCTCCCTCCTTACTGCTGCTTCTTGGAATCCTTCAAGAATCAGTACAAATGCTTCTCTCCGTATGGGGCTTTTTCAGGTTCCTTATCCAACAGATGCTAATGCTTTCCCCTCAGACAATACACGTATGTGTGTGTTTGCACATGTGCGCGCACGCGCGCACACACACACACACACAAATGCATGTCTTCCCAATTAGAATGTAAGTTCCATAAAGGCAAAGACTATTTTATGTCTTTCTTTTTATCCAAAGTACCTAACACAGTGCCTGACATAGAGTAGGCACTTAATAAATGCTTGCTTGCCTACCTGGTTTGACCAGTTCTAAATCCACTTAATTATACTTTCATCTAGCCCAAATTTTTCCATTTTGTCCATAAGAATAGCATAAAAGACAATAGAGTCTTTTTCTTGTGGACCACCATATGCCTTTATTATACAAAACGTTGTAAAAATAATTTACATATAAATACAAAAGACAACTTTTATCAACAATGCCTGAAAACAAAATTTCCCTATTTTTCCTTTAGTTAGATAATGCCTCCTTTAGAAGCCAAGTTGGAATAGGGAACAGCTTTGTAAGTCTAACTAAATTCAGCAAATGAGCTGAAGAATGAAATGAGACATTGGTATTATATCCTTCCTAGTTCCCTAAAGCTAGCAAGGTAGCTCAAAACATTTTCTATTCTGTACAATGGGGATAATCATACCTGTAGTACAAACTTTATAAGGCTGTTGCAAGGATTAAATGAGATAGTTAATGCATGCAAAGCACTTGGCAAACCTTAAAGCATTCTATAAAAAGATTATGTTAATAAAAACCTGACCACTGATAAAGCATTTTATGGTTTGCAAAACACTACACATATTATCTCATTTGATCCTCACAACAACTATGTGAGATAGATAATAGAGGTATTATTTATACCCATTTTACAAATGAGGAAACTGAGGCTCAGAGAGATTAAGTGCCTGAGCCATAATCACATAGTAAGTATCAGAGGCAGGATCTGAATCTAGGTCATACCTGACTCTAAGTTCAACATTTCAGTCACTATCGCATTTGCTTCTCATTAATAGCATTATTCACGTGGAAAAATGCTGTTCATTTTTTTTAAATAAGTTTTTTCTATGCTCTCACTGAATACAAGTAAAGAGAATATATAGTTGAACTCCAAGTAAATACATAAAATCCTATTTACATTTTGATAAAAAGAATGCGAACTTTAATAAAATGGTAATAATTTTACAATAATTTATTTACTCTATGTCCTCTTCCAATTTCTTTTTTCAACAATGTATTTATAAAGTTTTGTTACTGTTAGGTTTTCAGTACGGTCATTAAAAATGTATATGTTCTTCTATGACTAAATTTACTTTAAATCATATACATACATATTTATATATTTCCATATTTTATATTTTTCATATTTGGACTTTTGGGGGTCAAAATGGCATTCTACTACATTGATATATATGTTTATTCAGCTAGTCCTCACGTGCTCGATTTATGGCCTGTTTCCAGGTTTTTTGAAAATTTCAAATAAAGCAGCTATAAATATTTTTGTACAGATACATTCCTTTTTCCCCCTGTAATAGCAGCATTAGGCTATAGTCTCACTATCTCCAGTCCTACTAACAATATAATAGAGATAGGGACTGGAATTGTCATTTCATCGACATAGGGAACTCCTGGGTGAAAAAACTTTCTCTACCCATGCAGGTCAGCACCTTCTCTGCCAATTACAATCTTAGAGAATTTTCTAGAGAATTGCAAGGATAAGTGAATTGCTCAGGGTCCCACGGCTAATATGTGTCAGAGGTAGGATCTGAATCCAGGTATTCCTGGCTTCAATGCTAGTGCTCTGTCTACTATACCACAATGTCTTATATCTTATGCTAAATATTCTAGTGAATTCTATTTGTATGAAAGATTTAAACATTTTTTAAAAAGCTCTAAAGATGAAAGAAAATAAATTTTAAAAAAACTCCTTGTGCACAAGGACTACTTTTCACTTTTGTATTTGTATCACCAGCATTTAGCACAGTGTTTGACAACAGTAAGCACTTAATATAAGCTTTTAATTCATTCATCTGTACTCTGTCCCAGATATACATACTGCTAGACAAGTTCTATATAGTATATCCATCTAACTGCATGGTATAATCTGAGAAACAAGCATTCTTCATCTATTAGGTTTTTCCTATGTGAATAGTCAAATCAAATTCTTTTTTTTTTTTGAGTGATTACATCTCTCTTCTATGAGTCCCTGCAATGTTTGAGGGCTTGATACAACCAGCAAAATGTCATCTTTAAACAACAGCATCTGGAGGACCTCACTATCCAGAAGGAATTCTTTTTAAACTTGGAATCTAGCTGGACAGCCTCTATCACAGTGGTGAAAAGCTTTGGCAAGCTTAAATCTCCCTGTTTTACAGATTTTCTGATGTTTATGATCAGAGGTTTGTTGAACAAGGTTATTTCTCTAGTTATATCATTCAAGAAATCTTGAATGACTACTGACATATGGATTAGACACCTTGACGAAAGATAGCCTACAAGGAGGCATTTTGTTGTTCTAAATCAAATGCTTTTTCATGATAAACAAACAATAAACAAAATTTAATCTTGTACTCTGTACATCTTTACCATATGAGATGGTAAAGATGGCATGGTCCACTATAGAACATCACTTGGGAAAGCCTGCCTGTTCCCATTATTGAGAATGCCCTTGATGCGTGTGTACAATGTTATTGCTTTTGGCTTTGGCAAGTCCAGACCCTGAGAATATCTCTGTGACAACCTGACTAGGTGCCCCAGTAGGACTTCTGTAAAAGCTGTATGCAGAAATTAGGAAAAGGGTAGACCTTTTGGAACTTCTTTCACTCCTTGAATAAGCAATAATAAGTAGCAGCTTCAGTCCAAGCTCTTCATTCTAAGATGCCTGCAAGGACCTGGTATCCCACTGAGATTTTTCCTCTCTGTTGGAGGTCAGCTCTTCTCTGTTCCTGTCTTTCTGACTCTGTGTCTCTGTCTTTGTTTCACCCTCCCTGTATATCTGTATCTCCATCTCCCTCTCCCTCTCCCTTTCCCTCTTCCTCTCTCTGTCTCTCTCTCTGTCTCTGTCTCTCTCTCCACCTCATGCCCATCTCCATCATCACTTAGTTGCATTTCAGCGCTCAGTTCATTAAGTCCTAGGCAGGTCTTCAGACACTACCTCCTCACTGTTACCACTTCTGCTGTTGCTCACATCATACTATCCCAGTTCCTTCCTCCAACATTCTCCCTTCTCATAAACTGCTTTTCCAAATTCCCAGGTATGACTCAAATTCAACTCCTGGATTAATGATTGTGATAGTTCAAATTTCTTTTCAGGGCTTATCCCTCTGAACCTCAAAATCTCAAAAGCCAGATCATTTTCAATCCATAATTGCTCAAGTTTTAAATGAACCCATTCATTTTTCTCTATATAGCTATCAAATCTAATTTTCCAGTATAACATTCAATTCTGTAATTTTTTCTCATTTATTATATTCAGAAAATGAAGCATTGAAATTCCACTAATCATGTTTTTTGGTCTTTATCATTTTGCTATTCAATTAACTATGCCTTTAAAAATGAAGTTTCAAGACAAGTCCAAGTATGTGTGTACATATTTAATATTAGAGTACTTCGATGGCTAATTTTTATTTAATTGTGATATAATTGCCCTGATTCTTTACCTTAATAGTTTTTCATTTGAAATCATTCTTATCGAAAATCATGATTTTAACTCATGGTTTTCTGGAGTCAGCGGATGAATTTTTGTTCTAATTTCTCATGAACCTTTAGGTGTCATTTTTGTCTTTGATGTATATGCAAGGCAGCATATTTTAGGGTCCATTTTATAACCAATTTTCTTTTTATAAGTGAATTAAATCCATTAACATCCAAAGTTAAAGTATGTCTCAATTATTATCTTTATCTTTTCTGTAAAACATGAACTCCATCTTACTTCCTTTTAGTTAGTTCAATCCCAATCTTACATGCACACATAGATACTTGCTCAGACACCTCCCTAAAAACCCAAACACAATTAAAATCCTGGTTTTTATAAATTTCGCTTAACCCAGTTTGTTACAAATGGAGACACTCCAATAAAACTCTAGTTCTAGACTAATTCACAGAATCATTAGAAAGGTCCTGAAAAGGCATCTAGTTGAACAAATACCTCTGTAAGAACTGATTTCCTTTATCTACTCATATATATAACAAGCATTTATTAAGCAATTATTATGTGCCAGATTGTTTTATGTGCTAGAGATAGAAAGACAAACAAGAAACAGTTCCTACCTTCAATGAGATTATATTTCACCATAATATGTGCACAGATAAGACAATAGTAAACATACACAAAGTTAATACAAAGTAATCCCAGAGACAGATGAGCACTAAGAATTGGGGAGAGTCAGTAAAGACTTTGTGTAGAAAGTGGCACTTTGGTTAATCGTTGAAAAAAATTAAGGATTCTATAAGTAAGAGGGAAGGAGGTAGTACATTCCAGACATAGTGACAGTCTGCATAAATGCATAATAAATGAAAAATGGAATATCAATCTACAGAACAAGTAGACTAGTTTGCCTGGAACAGAAACTACTGAGGGGAAATAATGTGAAATTAATCTGGAAAGACTGCCTGGAACCAGATTTTGAAGGCTGAATAGAAGAATTTGTATTTTATATTAGGTAAAAGTAGCCAATAGAACTTCTTAAGCAGGGGAGTGACATGATCAGACCTAACTGGAGAGGGTAGGGTTTAGAGTCTAGGGAAACCAATTAGGAAGCTATTAAAACAATTCAGGTGAGAAGTGATGAGGACCTGAACTAGGGTAGTGGCTGTGTGGGTGAAGAGAAGGAAATGGAGGCAAAAGATATAATGGGGATAGAATTAAAAAGACTTTGCAACAACTGAATTTGAGAGAGTGGTGTCAAGGATGTGCCCTCAACTGAAATAGTGAAATTAGGAAGTGGAATATATTTTTGAAGGAAAGATGAGTTATGTTTTAGAAATTTTGAGTCTAAGATGCCTAATGGAGACCCAATTAGAGACATCCAATAAGTAGTTAGTAATACAGCCTTGGAGTTCATATAATCCTTGGAGGATTATACGTAATGTTTGTTTGGCAAACTGACAAGACCGTCTCTTTGCTAAGATGTCACCCACATGTAAGATGCTAGGGGACTGCTTTCTGAAGACTAGAGAATGTACAGATATTCTGCATTTTAGCCTTCAGGTCCTCCGCTTCTTGGTACCTGATATAACTGAAGGAGTCCTTTTCACTCTCAGACAGGAATGTTTTTGCTAAAAATCCTGGTTACTGCTGAGTCAGGACATTTTAAAGTCACATGTAATTCTGGATAAACAGTCGATGGAAAAAGGCTGCTTCCAGTGAAATGGTAGGCCAATGCTAAATGTTGACACATGCTCCAGTTCTCTAGTCTGCCAAAAAGAGCCCACTAGCATCTTCCATGGGTGTGATTCCATTTTAACAAACTGATAGTGTCTGTGCATGTACCAGACATTATGCTTTCAGAAAGATGATAACTGAAGCAATGAAAACTGATGAGATCATCAAGAGAGAGGGAGAACAGAAAGAAAAGAAGAGGGCCCAGGTCAGGACCTTGGAGAACACCTTTGTTTTGAGGGTAGAAAAAGATGATTCTCCAACAAAGGAGATGGCCACAAAAGTAGAAGTGTCAAGAGAAAGCAATGTCACAGAAATCCTGGGATGAGAAAGTATATAGGAGGAGAGAGTGGTTAAAAGTATCAAATTTTACAGAGAGGTCAAAGAATAAGGACTAAAAGAAGGTTATTGGATATAGGATTTAAGGATCACTGTTAAGGTTCCATCAAAATATTAATAGCAGCTCTTTTTGTGGAGGCAAAGAAATGGAAGCAAGTAGATGCTCATTAATTGGGGGATTGGCTAAACCAACTGGTATATGAATGCAATACATTATTATCATGCAATAAAAATAATCAATTTGAAGAATTCAGAGAAGCATAGGAAGATTTAAACTGATGCAGAAAGGTCTCAGAACAAATAAAACAATATATACGACTACAACAATGTAAATGGAAAGAAAAAAAAACTGAAACTGAATCCTGTGTGATTAAAATAACCAAGTATGGCCCTGGTGGGGGAAAGAGATAAGAAAAATGTACCTTCCTCCCTTCTATTCAGAGTTGGAGAAATAAGGGCATGGAACATTACATATAATTGTCAAACTGATCTGATATATTGGTTACATTTTACTGAACATTCTTCTCTTTCTTTTTTATTCTTTGTTACAAGGAATAGTTCTGATAGTTCAAAGAGAAGGGAAAAAGAAGATGTATTTGTAAATAAAGGTGATGTAAAAACCAGATATCAATACACATAAAAAAGGAGATCATCATTAATACTGGAGAGAGCAGTCTCAGATGAGTGATAAAGTCTGGAAGCTAGATTGGAATGGATTGAGAAGTAACAGGAGAGATGTGGAGGCAATGAGTAAAGACAGATTTTTCTAGGAATTTACCTCTGAAAGGGAGATAAGATATATAATAATAGCTTATATTAAATTTTGAAATAGAGAAGTGGAGGGGTACTACAGATTTGGAATGTATGCATTTTTGGATAATATCACTATATTATTAGTTTTAGGCAATTAAGTGTCACAGTGGATGCAGCACTGGCTTGGAAAAAGAAAAACTCATCTTCATGAGTTCAAATCTGGCCTCAGACACTTACTACCTGTGTGACCCTAGGCAAGGGTCTGTAAAATGAGATGGAGAAGGACATGGCAAGCCACTCCAGTATCTCTGCCAAGAAAACCACAAATGGGGTCACCAAGAGTTGGACGTGACTGAAAAATGACAACAAGGAAACTATTAGTTTTACTTTATTCTAGGGACCTTCCATGGAGTGGAGATACTCCATAAGTATAATATAAAAATTAAATGCACTAACAAAACTTTTAAAAATAGACTAATAGCTTGAGGGGATGGGAGGGTCAAATTAAACTTTGAATGCTAATTGATTTAAC
Organism: Vombatus ursinus; assembly: GCF_900497805.2. Lineage (NCBI taxonomy): Eukaryota > Metazoa > Chordata > Mammalia > Diprotodontia > Vombatidae > Vombatus > Vombatus ursinus. Next base: position 3,870,674 of record NW_020948774.1, read on the forward strand.
TTACCTACTAAAAGAAAATAGGTTACAGAATGGATATGTGGGGAAACCTGTACATATTTGTAAGCAGTAGGGAAGAAGCCAGTAGATAGGGAGAGACCCAAATAATCCTCTTTACAACATACTGGACCTCCTGATTTTGCCTTGCAAGTATTTTATCTCTCTCCCTCTACTTTTCTCTGTAGGCTTATTGCTTTTATAATTACTCACTCTCACCTTTCCCCCTGTCAGATGCATGTCAAAGTACATTTCATTAAAGTGGTCAGAGGATTTTTATTTTTTGAAAGTGGACATTTATTGAGTACTCAATTATACAAGGACTTTTTTTTATTCATTACTAAAGAAACCGAAGTAATTTTACAAATTAAACTTTGATTTAAAATAGACACAAAATATTTATTTTTTTATATATTAGGGTATGCCTGGACATATGTGGCAACCGTGTATGCATTTATATGATTCTTGTCTCAGTTTTCCTTGCTTTTTCAATATTTGTAATAATCAAAGTAAAAAAATTTCTCCTTTTAATCTTCCCTAACTTTGCTTATTTTTTGGCATTATTAAGCACAGGAATCCCGTTTGTAACCCTTGTCAATTAAAATGAGAGCTACTGGACAAATGTTAATTTAGTTTTTAAAAGTCTTTGCTGCTGGCAGCTAGGTGGTGTAGTGGATAGAGCTCCAGCCTTGGAGTCAGGAGGACATGAGTTCAAATCTGGCCTCAGACACTTGATACTTACCAGCTGTGTGACCCCTAGACAAGTCACTTAACCCCAATTGCCTAAGGAAAAAGAAAAAAAGGCTTTGCTGCTTTGATTTTCCCTTGCGATAGTTCTACTAGGGGAAAGATATAAAAACTTCTGTCATTCTGATGCCCTCTTCTAATCTGTCCCCACTCCCATCCCTTAATAGGCAGGAAAAGACATCATAGATTTGGTATCATCCCTGAGGTAGCACACCACAGTCAGACCATTGACTCATCAGAGTTAATATCAAATTTAATAATAAACAAGAAGAATAGTAATGAGAAAAACATCGTGTGTAATTAAGAAGATTTAACTCTAAATTATTTAAACAATCTATTAAACAAAATGAGGAATGGATAATAAAAATGATGTCAATACCAACTCTCATAATTTCATCCTGAAATTAAACCAATATAAATTAATTACTACAACAAGGAGACTAAAAGAAGCCAGAAAAAGTCATAGTCAGCAAACATTTGACTTACTTGTCAAATGGAGAGAAATGGCAACCAAAGACAACAGTGGGCTAGAATATAAACTCATCTGTAAAAATCTGACAACTAAAAATGAACGGTATTGTCTCATTAAGTACAGGGAAACAGTAGATGGTAATACCAGTCTAAAGAAAGCTTGGCAAGATATCCAACTAAGCAAAATAATCCCAAAGTAATTAAAGGATTAAAAAAAGAAAGAAAACTATGAACTGAAGAAAAATAGAAAAGGTTTGCAAAAACTTACAACTAATAGTTTTCTCCATCAAGGAGAATGGAGCCACCACACAAATAAGGACCCTAACCCCTCACAATCCCTGAGGTATTTATGGAGAAATGGTACTAAAGAGTATAAAGATGGGGGGGAGGCAAGAAAGCCAAAGTGGTTCAAGTGTATCAATCAGTAAGGTTTATTAAGTACTTATCATGGGTCAGGCACTATGATAAACTCAAGACAAGAATGTAAAGAACCCTATTTGTGGATGACATTTTATTAATTGCATCAAGACCAAAGATATTGAAGAGGCTCTTTGGAAGAGGTTTGTAATTATTCAAAGGAATTTGACCTATCCATCCAGGAAAAACCAAAGAGATGAAAAATATCTATTGCTCAGATTTCAACATGCCTCCGAATGGACAGCACATACACTTTGTCCAATAGTATATATATCCAACACAATATAGTTGAAAAGAAGAAAGCCAGCTGGATTGCTTTCATGATATTAAAATATATTTTTACTGACTCCAAGCTTCCTCTAATATCAAAGACCCATCTTTTCAATATAAAGATTTTCCTGATGTTGCTATGTGGCAAAGCAGTTTGGAACATGACTGTCTCTGAAGAATTAAAAATGAACATCATACAGAAGGCAATGGAAAGGTGCATGGTAGATGCAAGCAGGTGGCAACATAACAGGCTCTGAAGAAAAGTAGAAGTAAAGGATGTCATCAAAATATTGTATGACAGAAAGAAAAAATGGGCTGATTATACGGTGAGAGCAAGAGATGACAGGTGGACAGTCAAAGCCTTCCACTGTTATCCTTGAAATGTTGGGGAAAAGCGAAGAAAATCTCCCACACACCTCCTTGTGGCAAATGTTTGGGAGGTCTCAGATAAAAACCTCACAAAAATAGGTGGGCTGGGATCTGAATCTTTATAAGGAAGTGGCAAATTGATGAGATCACAGATCCATTTGAGTTATTTTTAGCAGCTAGGTGGCACAGTAGACAAAGCACCAAGCCTGGAGTCAGGAAGACCTGTGTTCAAATTTGACCACAGACACTTGTTAGCCGTGTGACTCTGGGCAAGTAACTTAAACTCTACTTGCCTGTTTCCTTAACTGTAAATTAAGAATAATAATAACACCCACCTCTCAAATCTGTAAGGATTAAATGAGATAATATTTATATGGCACTTAGAGTCTATGGCACATGGTAGATGCCTAATAAATGCTTATTTCCTTCCTTCTTATCTATTTACCCACATAGGATAGATTAAAGAGCCAGGTTCTTTGCCGCTCCTCGCTCTGCTATCTTGCTGGAATTCCTTTTTTTTTTTTTTTTTAATTTTTGAGGCAGATAATAGGAAGTCTGTCTCCCTTGTAACCTCTCATTTCACTATTTTCTTGGAAGTCCCAATATGTTTAAATTTCATTTTAATGTGATTGAGAGGCTCAAAACATTGGCCAAGGATGATGTTAATACAGGATATTCCTACTATTAGCAATTGTTACCTGATTGCTCCTGGTCTGGTACCGCTGATGTTCCTGGAGAGCTCCTATCTCTTGAAGATGGGATAAAATAACTCTGGTCACTGAATGGTATATGTTCTATGTTACTCATACCCTCTTTGTATTTTTTAAAGAAGTCCCAATTGGTTGTTTCCTGCAATAGAAATAAGTCTTCTGATCACTGATTTTTAGGAAATCTTTAAATATTATCACCTCTCTATCTATCGTGGAAAGACTTCGACTTTGAATGAAGAGATTCAGATTGACATCAGCTTTGACATTTAATAGCTGTATGATTATGGGTAAGTCATCTCATCTTGCTAAGTCTCAGCTTCTTTTGTAAAATTAAAAATAATGCTTATACAAGAGAGATGTCAAGTTACAGTGGATAGAATGCTATAGTCAAGAAGCCATGGGTTCCAATCCTGCCTCTACTAGCTCCATAAGTCACTTAACTCTTGGAGCCTCAGGCAACTGTCTTAAGTTATGTGGAAGGAGTTCCCACACTGATAAAAATTACAGGTCCTTGACTGACATATTGAGTTACTGATATAATACTTACCTTCCCTCCCTCAAAAAAGAAAGAAGTACTTTGTAAATCTTAAACCTTTCAGAAATGTGAGCTATTATTATTCCCTCTGCCAGATCCACTCAGCAGCACTACTCTCCTACTTGTTTCAGTATTCAGATGATCATTTATAAGACACAACTTTGAAGCCACCAACAGTATATTCTTTTTGACCACTTAGGAAGAATATTTTTCCTTTATTATTCTAAATTAATTTAAATTTTTTAACTTGATCATCAAAAAACACAAACATTTCAATATACAAATATAATTTAGAGTGTTATATGTATAAGAAACTATGAATTCTCTAGTCTCATATATACAATTTCTTTTTTAAAAGAAATGTCTGTATATTAAATTTAACAAAGGAGTAATAAAATTGCTTTTTGGGTCCCTTCTGTACTTCTTTTTATTTTCTTTTATGAATTTCAAAATGTTTTATTGAATTTCTTGTTTGCATCTCTCTTACTAGCCATTTATCTGTCTTTACTTTTGTTAAATTCCACTAAAAAAAAAAGATTCTTCTAGGAAGTTTTCCTTGATTGACATCAACCACTATTCAGACTATCTTCCTCCAAATCCCTAGACCCTTATTTATCCTTAAAAGAAAGCTACCCTTCCATTTATTATTTAATTATATACATAAGAAAAATGCTTTTGCATGTATTACATATTTCTTTTATCTCCCTTGTCAAATTATAACTACCTGAGGAAAGAGACTGTTCTCAGATGTTTGTCTATAAAGTATTACTGGCTTATACAGAATTCTTAAAAATCTTAGAAAATGCAGTAGCTTCAGGCTCAGCTATCAAGGTAAAGAGTTGGCAATTCTCAGATTTTATTAAAACGGTCTCCTTTAAAATAGGAGATCAAAATTGACAGGTAGAACAGTGTGTCAAATAGATAGGCTCTTTCTATTCCTACTTTCTATGTTTCTAGCATTGAGAACTGAGTAAGTGAAGAAAATAACTTTTCCTTACAATTCTTTTTGCTGAATTTGTATAGCTCCTGGGTGTCAGACTTGGTGCAGACATCCAATGAGCAATTCAAACCTCTTAAACTCAAGTAATCCACAAACCTGTAATCCACAAACCTCAGCCACCCCAGGAAATGAGATAACAGGTATGCACCATCAAGTCTGGTTTACTTTTCTCAATCTCATACATAAAATAGAAACTTGTCTTTATACCCTATCTTTGATAATAAGCTACCTGGTTTTACCAACCTTGTTTAGAATAGAAAGTGTGGTCTAAGAGCTTAAAATCTTAGAAATCAGATTCTTATTCCTAGGCCCCATATATAATGTCTAACAGAGAATGTATCTAATACTTATTTAATACTAATCTAATGTCTTGAACACCTTGATGCACCCAGTGTGGGAACAAATGTGTTAAGACAGAATTCTGGCTCACTCACTAATTGAAATGAAGATGTAGTGGCTTTAGAAACATCCAGCATTTGGAATGGTTCTGTGGAACTGACTGTCTCTTCTCTTGGTTCTGATGAACTGGGCTCCTCTATTGGTTCTATTGAGCTCTGTTCTTCTATTGGTTCTGTTGAGCTCTGCTCCTCTATTGGTTCTGTTGAGCTGGGCTCCTCTCCTGGTTCTGTTGAGCTTTGCTTCTCTCTTGATTCTGCTGAACTGGGCTCCTCTGTTGGTTCTGTTGAGCTGGGTTCCTCTCCTAGTTCTATTGAGCTTTGTTCTTCTCTTGATTCTGCTGAACTGGGCTCCTCCATTGGTTCTGTTGAACTAGGCTCTCCCACTGGTTCTGTTGAGCTGGGCTCCTCTATTGGTTCTGTTGAACTGTCTTCTTTTTCTGGTAGATATGGTTCATTGGCTTCCCCTTGGTTTGATTTTTTTTCTCCAAGGTTCTCACTGACCACTGGCTGTACAATCAGAAGCAAAAATGGGGCAGATCAGTGTGATGAGGAAACACAGTAATTATGCTAACTCATGAAAGAATTATATTGCAAGAATGCTGAGATTAGCAAAACAACTATATTTTAAGCTTAACCGACAACTGGTTTTTTTTTTTTAAACCAGATCTGTAATTTCCTTGGGGTATGAAACTCTAGTTGAGGAAACCGCTGCTTACTAAAGCAGATAGATAATTTATAGATCTAGATTGATGTTAAGTGACTACCTCAACATCACATAGCAAGTGAGTGTCTTGGGTTGGGACTTGAGTCCTAGGATCTTGACACATAGGTCAGTTTTTATTCATTAGGCTGCCTGTTATGACCTGTTTATTCTGGTTAAATATATTTCCTTCTTTTTAAAAAAATTAATTAATTAATTTTTAGTTTTCAACATTTACTTCCACAATATTTTGAGTTCCAAATTTTATCCCCATCTCATCCCTCCCCCCACCCCAAAATGGCATGTATTCGGAATGCTCCTTCTCCTAATCTGTCCTCCCTTCTATCTCTGCCCCTGCCTTCTCTTATACCCTTCCCCTTCAATTTTCCTGTAGGGCAGGTAGATTTCTATACCCTATTGTCTGTAATATTTCCTTCTTTTGAAAAAAAAAAGGGGGGGGGGCTTGGCTTCAAATAATTTAGGAAGCCTAGTGGTAGAATTTCTCATATATGCTTAACCAGGCATTTAGCACACTAAAGAATAAGACTAATATCTTTGTGTTCTATGGACAAGGAAAAAGGAATGTACAAAGTCCTTGGGCAAGTTCTCACTATCTTGAATTTCTTATGTTAACCATAAATATTTGTAACTTTACCCCATCCTCTTCTGTATGCTGTTCTTCCACACCTTGAGAAATTGGTTCAGTTTCTGCTTCAAACCTAGCATTAGTTAAACAATTAAACAAATAGATTCAAATAATAGTGATTTGAAAAGTAAAAAGAGTAATGCGTCTGGATAAAATGAGACCAGAAATATCATCTTAAGTATGCTTATTTGTGTGATAAAATTGAGAAAAATACAAAAGCCAGAGAAAAGTACACAAAAAAGACAAGAATCTTATAACTATTTTTTTTATCCATTTCTCCATGCAGAGATTACACACACACACACACACATCCTTTCTAGGGCAGCAGAAACCTGTGCAACATTATAAAAAAGTCCAATTCTGTCCTATAAAGTGATGGAGTTTCTACCACTTTTTAATAAACAGCAATGGACAGGAGACTTCATACTGATCCTTTTACAAATCTCCATTCTCATTAGTCCCAAATACATGACTATTTCTCAAGAAATACAGAGCCTTGATATGGATTTATGATGCAGTTGGAGAGAGAGAATATTCACTAGATTCTCAGTAGTGAGGCTTACGTGACTACCAACAGCCTCTGTGGTATCTCTCCACTAGTCTTTAGGGCTAGAATAGACATACCTTTAGGGCTAGAATAGGCATACCTTTCTAGGATGTTTCAGGCATTGTAGGGCCTAAGAACAAGGGGGAAAGAATAAACGATCTCTTTATGCCCATTACACATTCATGAAGTCCGTAATTTTAAAGTTGATTCACTATAGTTCAACTTTTAAGAGTTTGGTTTCCTCATCTTTAAAATAAAAGGTTGGACTAAACGTTCTCTAAAGCCTTTTACTTAGAGAAAAGGGAAGGAATAGGGGAAGGGGGAGGAAAGTGGAGACGAAAAGAATGAGTGAGAGCAAGAAAGGGAGAAGAAAAGAGGAAGGGGAAAGAAAGAGTAGGAGAAAAGAGAGAAGTGGGTAGGGAAGTGGAGACGAGGGAGAGAGGAAGGGCAAGTGTCCGGGAAAGAGGAAGGTTAGATGAGAGTGCCCTTTTCCTTCTTACTAGTGAATATATTCTCAGATAAACCAGTGTTGGAGGTAGGAGCTAAATGTATGTCTTGAACTGACATGAAATAAATTAATTTCCTACTTGCCTTAATATAAATAAGGATTGCCTGCATTTCAAATTCTGTTGGAACTTGTTACCTTGTATTTTTTTAAGGGGCGAAGCAGGAGAACAGAAATACAGCAAGACGGAGAGAAGGAGAGAGGGAGCTGAAAGAGAAAGCTAAGAGAGAAGACACAAGGGAAGCCTCAGGAACAAGAAATGGACTAAAGGGGTGAAGCCCCTACCCTGGAAGAGAGAAAGAAAACCTGAGGAAAGGAGATGCTGCTCTCTCCCTGAACTTTCTGCTATCGTTCTTGGAAGTATCCCTCCACCCAGCTAGCCCCTTCCCCCATTTCCCATTAATATCCCAGTAGCTCCCCTCACCCTGGACCTTCCTCCCCAGGCTCAGCCATCTTCCGTTGCTAAGAGACGCAATCAACATCCGCTGGCTAAGTATTCTTTGGAAGGAACCAAGCTTAACAGATCTTATGTCCACCCCTTTGCCTTTACCTGAAATGGAATAGTCTGCTCTCCAGTCTACTTACCTCCTCCCTCTGTATCTCAAAGCCAGAAACAAATGGAACGAGAAATCGTGGCCGTGCTTCTAGCGCCTGTGCAGAGCAACCCTTGTCTTTGGTGACTGACTTATCGATGGCTACGGCTCATGGCTGCAGCCTGTGAGAAGCATTTCTATAATATTGTAAGCCTTTGAGTAGCTCATCTTGATTCCAGAAGTCATAGGACCCATAGCTTGTTGATCTGTATGGATCTGCTAGGCGAAAGTGTACATTTTATGGTAATTGGGTAATGTACTGGCTGGGCTTCTCTGCTTGCCAAATGGAAATAAGTATTTATTTGTATAAATTACATTACATTATATTGTCCTACTATGTGCCAGGCACTGTGCTGAGTGATTTGTATAAATGTTATCTCATTTGAGACTTACAACAACTATTTGAGGTAGATATTATTATACCCATTTTACAGGTGAGGAAACTGAAGGAAACGGAAATTAAGTGATTTGTCTAGGGACACACAGCTATTAAGGTTCTTAGATGGATTTAAACTTCAGTCATCTGGACTCCAGACTCAACCCCACTGTGCCACTAGCTGCCTCTCACCCAGCGTGTAAGTGATCAGAGGATCCCTGAGTTTGTTGTTCAAGAAAATAAGTATTATTGTCTCCATGCAGAAATTCTTATATCTGAAGAGACAAAGAGAATGGCATGTTGGAAGAAGTGTTTGATGATGCACTCCTGTCAAGGCACCAAGAAGGCTACTTTGGAAAGTCCTATTTATTGTTTATATCAAGGTTGGGTCAGGAGACACTTCTAGGCTGAGGCTTTGACTTTTTCTAGTTATCTGTTACTACTGCCTATCAACTTTTAGTATCATCTGTTAATTGTGATTGGTAAACAGGTGGCAGAAAGGGAAGAATGAGATATGTATCCTAGCCAGATCTGACCAGTGACTGTGAACCTGAGATGGTAGCCCCACAACTTTCTAGATATCATTTGGTATAGATGGGAGCTTGGGGTTAGGAACAATGTACCTTGCCCTATGGAACCATTTTTTAGTGTTCTTTGTTGGTTCTTCATCCATGTTAAGCTCACTAACCACAGGAGTCTCCCTCAAGGTTCTGTCTTGGGCTTTTCTCTTATTTCCCTGGATGTCTTGTAGACATCTCAAACTCAACATGTCCAAAATAGAGCTTACCATCTTTCCCTCCAACTTTCCCCTCTTCTGAATTTCCCTATTACTACTGAGGGTACCATCATACTCTCAATCACCTAGACTCACAATCTCAATTCTTCAATCCATTGCCAAATCTTGTAGTTTCTACCTTAACAACATCTCTCTTATCGGTCTATAGGTCCTTGTCACCTATTGCCTGGACTACTACGGTACCCATCTAACTAGTCTCCCTGTTTCAATTCTTTTCCCATACAAATTCATCCTTCACTTAGCAGCCAGATGATTTTTCTAAAGTATAGGTTTGACCATTCAATACCCTCACCCCCTTGCTCAATAAATTCAAATAAATTCTTACCTTCAAGATCATATATAAACTCTTCTAACATTTAAAAGTTTTCATAAGCCTGACTCCTTCCTACCTTTCTTATACCTTCTTACTCTACTATCCAGATACACTGGATAGTTCCTGAAACATGACACTCTATTCCCACTGCCTATTTTCATGCACTGATTGTCCTTCAGTGCCTGAAATGCTCTGTCCCCTCACCTCTGCCTCTTAGTTTCCCTGGCTAGCTTCAAGACTCAGCTCAGACCCCACCTTCTGCAAGTGGCATTTCCCAATCTTTCAGGCTGCAAATACCTTCCCCTTTAGGCTGCCTTCATTTTACTCTTTATATAGCTTTATGTATCTAGTCATTTACATGTTGTATTCCCTATTGGAATTTAAGTTCCTTGAAGGCAGGTACTGTTTTTGCCTTTCTTTGTATCACCAGCTTAGGGCTTTACAAGGTATTCAAGGAGGACTAGCATATCTCCTGTGAGGGCTTTTCTGGCCCTTTTCAGAGCTGTTCATCTGCCTTTGGCGTCCACCTCTTATCCAACTCTCACCTGTGGCTCTAAGAAGCTGTAGCATGAGCAGAGGTCATACCCTGGTAAAACTTTCTTGGAAGATAGGCTAAACCAGGTTGAAAGGAACAATGGACTAAAACCTGTTGGTGAGTTAGGGGGCTGTCTACTTCAAACATATAAACTTCCCCTTGTGGAATGGGCAGATGAGAATAATTTATTCCAATGGTCAGGAAGGCAGATGAAGCAGGTGCTATGGAACACTTAGAGCTTGGTTAAACATCAAAGATGCCAAGGTCACACTGTATCCTGGGCCATCACTAGCTCATCCTGACTTTTGTCTTGCCATTCAACTTTGCTGACTCTGGAACAGAGTGAGGCTGACAACTTTGTGCAACTTTGCCTCACTTAAATCCAATTATGTGCAAATCAAGACATCACCCTGTGATGTTATTGGTTCTCTTCAAAGATGAAGGACAAACAACAACCACCCCAGATCAGCCCAGAGTCTGGCACATAGCGAGAACTTAATAAAAGCTTGTTGACTGCTAAAGGAAATGCTCAGAAAGTTCAGGGACAGTGTTTGGGTCATCTTTGCATAACTGCCTGCTCGGACATTTCCTCATTTCCTATTTGGCTGCACTCATTTTGGACTTGGCTTCTCCATCATGAATGCCCCCCGTAAATTCATTACTGGGAAGTCTCATCATCTTGCAAGATCCAATCAGCCTTGTTACCTCATCAGTGCCCTTTGCCCCTCTGATTAGAGGGTGAAACCATAAACTCCTACATTTAAGGAGGGGAACAGCACTAACATCGCCTCAGATATCTCATTTCTCCTTTGGCTGCCCATTTTGGTCTTCTTTGTCCTCTCTGTCGTGCCACTGTGCCTGCTACCTCTTCTCCCCCCATCCCCACTTCCTTTTCAGCTTTTGTTTGTCTCCTCCCATCATATAGTAAACTCCTAGTCTTTCTTTTTCACGTGCGCAAGCTCTTAATGTTTATTGACTATCAACTATTGTCACGAAAAAAGGGTGGTTGTATAGAATTGATCTTAACAAAGTGTAATCTGGCCTCTCATGATTGGCTAGGCAAGTTGCCCGTTTCCAATAACTTAGTGCCAGTTGAATGGGTCACGTTCCTCCTTCAAATCTTTTTCTTAAGGTGCAAGTTGAATGGGTCGCATTCTCCCTTTAATCATTTTTAAGGTGCCAGGTGAATGTGGGAGACACATTCCCACTCCAACCATTTTTTTAAAGATTTGGAGGGCAAAGTGGGGAATGTAAGTGCTATGATTTGGTGATGGATGAATGCAGCTCTCTCTCCTCTCATATTCCCTCATGAGCAAACTCACTGGAGCGCTCCATGTGTGGAGTCCCAGGAACCAGGGCAGAGGTCCCAGGGCAGAGTTCCCCTTGCAAGGAAGGCCAGGGCAGAAGGGGATGGACAGGACCGCAAGAGGAGGAAGAAAAGAGAGGAAGCGCGGGGATGGGCCTGAGGGACTGGGGAGAGGGTCCCCTCGGCCGCCCCCTCCCCCACCCACGCTCTGTCGCCTCAGTTGCCAGGGCGGTCGCTAAGGAAGTGTTGCCGGACCGGAAGTGGGAGGCGGGGGGGCGGGACGGCCTGGCTGGCGCTTCTCCCTGAGCCGGAGCCGGAGCCGGAGCCGGAGCCGGAGCCGGAGCCGAGCTGGGAGGGCGGGGGCTGCGCCGACCGCCGCAGCGAGAGGCAGGCCCTGCGGGCGGGCGGTCCTGAGTCCGGCTGGAAACGACCGTAGCCCAGTAGGGGGCGGGCCAGGGGGCCGGGCCTCGACTTGCTTCTGCTTGCGGGCTCCGGTCTCCTCCCCGCCCGGCCCGCCTCCTCCTTAAGGGAGGAGGCGGCGGCGCTGGCGGGACCCGAAAGCCGAGAGAGCCGGAGGCCAGTCCGACTCCGAACGTGTCCGGGCCCTTGGTGAGTCTAGGTTCTGACTGCTCCGGGTGGGCCGAGGACTGATGGGAAGCAGTGAGGAGCGCCCCGAGCCGGGGAGAAATGCAAGGCCGCCGGGCCAGGTGGGGAGGCGGTGGGTACGGGAGGGGTGGGCTGCTTCCTGGACGGGCCCAGAACTAGGGAGTCTTGGCAGTCTCGGCAGTCTCGGGTGGGGGAGGGAGAAGGAAGGAAAGCATTTAAGCTGACCCTCGCAACAACCCTGGGAGGTAGGTACTAGTATTACTTTCATTTTACAGATAAGGAAACTGAGGCTGTAAGAGGTTAAGTGACTTTGCTGCTAGTCTTACTGCTGTAGGTGTCTGAATTTGAACTCAGGGCTTCCTGACTCCAGGCCTAGCGCTTAATCCACTTCGGGTAGAGGCATTTTTGGAGCCCCTGGCTCTGGACTTTTGAATATGACTCTTGAAAGGAGGAGTAATCAGAAAAAGACTTGCAGCTCTGTGTGTTGGGAGTTGTGTGAGACCCTTATTGCTACGAGCAGTACCTGGGGAGGTAGTGGTGGTAGTAGTAGGGTGGGGAATTGGGGTGGGAGCCCAGCTTGGGGATGGAAGATTCTCTTTGGGACTTAGTGTGAAGCTGGTTTTGGAAGGAAGCACCCTTACCTCAAGCTTTCCTGAGTTAGGGAGCTGTTACTGAGTCTTTTTGCCTTGGCTGTAGTAATAGAGGATATAGGAATAGGAACGAGTTGGAGGTATTTCTAACGTTGTGGCACTGCTGCTGGGAATACTAGGGCTGGGGTACCTGCCCCTCCCCCTTCTTTATCCAGCCATGTGTTGGTTGCTAGGGGAAGCCTTTCTCCAGTTAAGGGGATAGCAGGCTTCCTTTTCTTACACTCAGTGGCTCAAATCATCCCTCCTCCCCCCAGCTACTCAGTGGAAATTGCTGATTATAGTCCTTTTATGGCCCAAAAGTGTATTGGATTCCCCAAAAGGAGAAAGTAGGAAAAGAAAAAAAGTAGGAAATGTCTAATGTACATTTTGAATGAAGTATTGGGCATATTTTATTCCTATTCAGAGAGAAAGAATGCTATGGAAGAATCATGAGGAGCATTAATGGAATTAATAGGCTTAATATTGATTCAGTAATGTAATTTATAGCTACTGTTACAGTTATTTGGGTGGGCTAATATTTTAAGTCTCATCAGAACATTTAGCAGTAGTGCAGTGGTGCTAATTAAACATTTCACATTTTACCTTAAAATTGGGCACTGCTGGATCAATAGAGCAAGCTTGCTCTTCTTTCCTGTGGTCTTTCCAGTGCTTATCTGCTTCCAGTCTCTGCTTCTCCCAGTGGATGCTAGTACCTCCACCATTTAGTTCTGATGGAACCTCCACTGCAGATCTTTTGCATTCACAGGGTCCTGGGGACATATTCCTTTCAGGATGATTTCTCTGTTATTCTCTTACATTATATTTTGCCACCTGGCAAACCTCAGCCTTTTTTTTTTTTTTTGACAGATCCATAAGTCATCAGTTCTTCCATCTCAGCATTCAATTAGGGGACTCCCATTGATAGATGATACTTGGCTAGAAGCATTCTCCCCCTCCCCCATATAGTCAGCTGAAAAAAGACAGAAAACACGTGTATATATTTCGTATAAACCTATATTACGTATTTAAGAATTTATGAAGTATTTTCACTTCATAGTCATAGTTTTACTTTTATTGTTTTTTTAATGCCTTCTCAATATTGTTTGTTGTTCCTTCTTACCATTAGTTGGCCTGTTCATGTCAGAACTGGGTGGTCCTTCTGCTCTGATATGATTTCTTTGGCTCTCCACCCAAGAAATTTTACTTCATTTGAGCCAGGACTCTTCGTTCTTGTTATTTCCTCTTTTTTCCCCCTTATGAGCAATTTAAAATTCCTAAAATAATTTTGGAGCCCAGCCAGAACTCAGATAAATCTAGAAACTTTCATTTCCACATTCAGATGTTGGCATCATGTGTTAGTCTGATACTAATTTGATTCAGATTTGAGTTGCAATTAGAAAGCTAGTGAAGGAGAGAAGGGTTTGTCTTTAATGGTTGAATGTTCACTGCCTCCCTCAAGTTCATCTGAGAAGCAGGGCTAGTTGCCAGGGCTTTCACGGTCTGATCATGTAGATTGAATTTCTTTTGTACTTGAAGTCTTTTAATAATCTAACTTAGAATTAAGAGATACTGGAAAATAGCTCTCAACAATGTGAATGTAATGGGTATGTTATCATGTAGGGGAAGAAGAAAGTTGGAATTTGGCCCTTTTTTTCACTTGTCACAGATTTATGGCTTGATAATGTGGAATTATTTTACCTAAGACTTTTTTTTTTGTCCAATGTGTAGAATAGTTTTTTGAACTCCTCTCATACTGATGTTGAAGCTCAATTTATTAATAATTGAGATCTTTGTTGAAATCTTTTGGAGTATTTTTTATTATTAATTCTAAGGTGAATCAGTGACTATCTATGGCTTGTATTGTCTGTAAGTGAAAGCTGCCTTTACATGAATTACTTAGATGCAGAAAATAAAGATATCAACCTCAGGACATGAGTAAACATAGTTCTTAAGTTATCTTGGTTCTTAAAAGCCACTTTTGGAGGGTTTTCTTTGTTAACAGTTAATTTATTTGATCCTACATAAATTAAGGAAGATAATCTTTTCAGCACTTTGCTTTATATTTCACTTTATTTTTTTCAGGCAAACCAGTATGGCTTGCTATGCTAAGTTATATATAGAAATTCAGGGACCATCAGACCTTCCACCTCTACAATAAGCTCCTTGTGACAATTAACATCCATCTATAAATTGGTAAGAATTAAACTAATCTCATTGGGTTATGAATGATTTAACAATACAGTTGTAGTGGGAAAACACAAAATTTAAGCTTTCAGAGTCTACCTATATCGGGATTTTCCAGATTTGGATTGCCTCATATGCTTTTTTATTACTTATATTTGCATTCAGGTTAGGTGAATTAGTGTGAAAAGTAGACTTAGTGATTCATAGTTCTTGAAATGTGATTAATATTTAGCATTATTTATTAATTCTAACTATAGTTGCCTCTTATAATTTTTTGAAGAAATCATAAGAGGCTAGATCTTGAACACGAAGTCATTGTATTGGGTTTGACTTAGTTGATACTTAATAGGTATGAGTTTATTTGACATATGGGAAGAAAAACTTGTAAGATTTCCTTTACTTTTCTCAAATGTAAGGAAAAAGAATATAGGAAAACATTCCTTGTCCCAGATTGTGATAGTTATTTTAATTTTTTTTTCTCTGCTTGACATTTCTGGTGTTGAACTTTCATCTTAGTACATTTCCAATTAGCTGCTCTGTGTGAAGCAGGTCCTTTGCCCTAACTCTTCAAAGGCTAAGAAATCTAATATGATTTGAATCTTATCTTCACTTGTTTCTTTTGTACAGCATTAAGAAAGAAAAAAAATTGATTCTCAAATAGCAGTCAGGCAGAATTTTGAGTATCTCTGTTTATGTGTATCTGTATATTAATATACATTTAAATAATACTAAAAGATATTACTGATGATGCTTCCCTTATTTTTGTTTGTATGACTGGAAACCTAGGCAATGGTTTTAAGTTCCTGCTAATTTACATACTTGGTTTATTTTACTAGCTGTAAACTAGTAAACTAGTAGCATCAAATTTAGTCATCTGGTTTAGTGTTTGGTCATTAGTACCTAAATTTTTTTTTCATGTTAGAAGAAGACTTGGCTTCACAAATATTAAATGATGTCATTTAAGCAGAATGTTTTTCCTAGGGAGGATTCTTTGTTATTTTTCAGGATGATCATCAATATAATGATTTTTATATTATCTTTCAAGGCTGCACAAAGGGTGGGTTCTCCTCCAACTAGAATATTTTTAAGTTTTCCTTGGAGTAGGGTATGAACTAGTTGAGAGTTAGTATAGGGAAGAAGTTTTGCATTTTAGTTCTGTTGTCCTCTTATGGTAGGGCATTTTTTGGTCTCTGAACTCCCTTTATGCTTTTAGAAATTATTGAGGATCCCCCTTTTGTTTATGTGTTATATCTATCAATAGTTTACCATATTAGAAATTAAACCATCTTAGTATTACTATGAAAATAGTTTTGACCTTGTGGGTCCTCAATAGGGTCTTTCCAAACCACATTTTGACAAGTATTGGCAGTAGGGAAGCCATAGGAATCTTTTTTCAGTATGGACAGTCCAAGGTTATTCACTGTGCGTTGTTCCTTAACCCTTGGTCATTTTAGTTTTAAATATGGTACAAGTTAAACATGCTTCTCCAAATTCCTTAAGAAGTTCTTACTGGTAGAAGTGCTGACTATCCCTGGGTTATGTCTTCCACAGGCTGAATCCCAAACTTGACCAGTGTAGAAAATAAATTTTTAACTGAGATAATAGAGTAAAGGAAAATGAGGAGAAAGAGATCAGCCAAGATAGGATTTTTTCTGCAGATAAGCCTTTTTCACTCAACAGTGTGAAAAGGAAAGGATTTTGGAAACACTTCCTAATCATCCTTAAGTGGAACAAAACATGGGTGTTAGTTACCAACAAGGTGGTATTTGCCCTCTAAGTACTGTTTAGGTAGCATAGACCTTAACCATATTCAGTCAGGTCCCCTGTGGCTTCAGGACAGGTGTTTAGTGGCAGCAGATGTTCTGTGGTAGGAAGGAAATCTTTGTGTGTGTGAATGAAACTACTCATGTTTGATTAAACTTGGAGTGATTTGTTAGCTGCTTCTTTGTTAGCTTGGGCTTCTGAGGGTAGAAGAGATGAATTGGTTTCTGTTTGGCTGAGTTACTATGTGACCAGAGCCTGGAATATTATGCTGTTAGAAGATTGAGCAGTTTTTTCCTCCTGAAGTCTTCTAGGCTTCCTGTTCTTTAAGGTGTAGGCCACAGTGTTAGTATACTTGACTTTCTTAGTTGTTTTTTTTTCTTTTTCCTAGAAGGATTTAGAATAGAAAAGAAATTTTTGATATTCTTAGGTCTACTTTTCCCACCTTGTTTGGAAATTGCTGTTGTTTATAAGATAAAATACAGACTCCTTACTCTGGCATTTGAGGCCCTCCATTATCTTGTTGCAGTGTACCTTTTCAACCTTATTTCTTTACAAGCACTGTTTCCTGCTTTTTTCACTTCTCTGTATGCATCCAGGTTCTTTCCTGCCACCACACTCTTTCTCAGCCATGTATGGACCTTTTTCCTCTTTCTATCTTTTGAAATCTTTAAGGCTTTGTTCAATGGGCCACATCCTCCACGAAGTCAGTTTGGATTCCCAGATTATAGTGATTACTTCCTTGTCAAATTTTCCTGCAGAATTTTACTGGCATCTCTTCAGTGCCTTTGTTACAGTCTATTTTGTATTGTGCTTATTTATTCAAATATCATACTCAGCCACTAGTGATTATAAACTCCTTGAAGGCAGGAATAATGTAGTTTTTCATCACCAGAGCCTAACACTGTATATAATATATATATATTTATTATATATATAGTACAATATATATGTATGTATATATGTAATATATACTATATATAGTATATATATTATATACATATTATTATATATATAAGGCACCTACTCTCTCTCTCTCTCTCTCTCTCTCTCTCTCTCTCTCTCTATATATATATATAGTAGGTGCCAAATAAATATTTTAAGTTGAAAAAAGTGAAGTATTTCTCTTTTTGGATAGAGCAGCAGACATACCAATGCTCTAAATAGGCCTATGGTAGAGGAGGCATGAAAGTAATATCTAGGCTCATTAGCCCGGTCTTTAGTATACAAAACTTGTCTTTTTTCCTTTTGGTGGTCCTTTTGAAAGTGTCTAGATCCTAGTTTCCTTCTCTTTGGGTGTTTTGTACTTTTAATTGCTTAAAGAGATATAATATTTCTAAAGCTTAGAAGGGGTTAATTTCCTTTCTCATTGAAGATCTGTGTTTGATTCCTCGTTTGGGGACTTCGTACCTGTGTGACCTATCGTTCTCCCTGCTTTGCAGCCATTCTTTCTCTATTTTCTTAATCTCTTTGGGCCTTACTTTCCTCATCTATAAAATAAGAGGGTTGAACTGGATGATCTCTGAGTTCTTTCCAACTCCAATATGTCCTATTTTCAAAGTTCCTTAAAATCCTCAACAACTGAAATCTCCCTTTCTAGTCAGTTTCATCTGCTTTTCACAATGGAGACCTTACCATTTCTTTAAAACTATGATTCCTCTAAGATACTATATTCTTTTTGAGGCACAGTTTCCTGTCTTGTCCTCTTTGCCCTTCTCATGACCTCCATGGAGTTCCTTGATTTTTTTTTTTTTAGGCCATCAATCCTGTCCTGGCTGCATTATCTTCTCTATTTGAATTTGACCCAATGATGAGCTATTTCAGTGACATACAGGGTTTCCCCAAAAGTCTTAGTGTATTGTTAAGTTTTAAGCTAAAACTGTACTAAGACTTTTGGGATGCTGTTTAGTCTACATCTTTAAATCCTTTCTTGCTCTGCTCTGTAGTTTCTGCCCTGCTAACCCATATGTGTGCTAACCATCTCCTTACTCCATCTCTGCTAGTTTTTTTAAAACTTCTCTCTCCAAAGTCCTTTGTGATCTAAATGTGGCCATATTTTCAGTTTTCTGCCCCGCTTCCTTTTATTTTCTCCTTCCTTCCTCTGGTGTTCTCTTTTAATACTACAAGCAGTTTGACAGGGTTACTAAACTGAATGTGAGAATGCTGTCGATATAGGTTAACCTAGAGTTTAGCAAAGCATTTGATAAAGTATCTCATATTATTCTTGTGCGGAAGATGGAGACATAGAGACTAGAAGGTAATGTAAATGGATTTAGAACTGGTAGAATGAATAGACTCAAAAAGTATTTGTTAATGATTCAGTATTACTTTGGCAGAACATCTCCACTGGAGAGTGGCTCTATGTTGTTGGATAAATGCTGTTTATTCTTATCAGATTCACAGATGACACAAAAAGGGAGGGATAGCTAACATGGAATAACAGAATTGGAATCTAAAAAGATCTTGACAGGCTGTAATCTTGGTCTGCATTAATGGAGGCATGGCTTCCAGAAATAAGGAGGTGATATTTCCACTGTTCTCTTGCCCTTGTCAGACCACATGTGAAGTATTATGTTCAGTTCTGGATTTCACAGTTTAAGAAAGTTATTGGTAAGTTGAAGCATACAGAAGAAGGAAACTGGGATGGTGAAGCATCTTGAATCTATGAATCAATCAGTCAAAAAACATTTATTTATTAAGCACGTATTTTATGCTAGGCAGTATGCTAAGTGCTGGGAATACAGTGACAAAAATGAAATGGTCTCTGCCTTAAAGGAGTTTATTTTCTATATATGAAATGAATACAAGATAATTTTAGGAGGGAGGGCACTAGTAGCTGTGGGAATTAGGAAAGGTTTCATGCAGATAGAAGTGTTTTCAGCTGAATTTTGAAGAAAATCAGAAACACAAAAGTAGAGGTGAAGAAGAAGAATGTTCCAATCGTGAAGGCCATCTAATGCAAAGGTACTTAGATGGGAGATAAATAGCAAGTAGGCTAGAGTTCACATATTAGAAGACTGGAAAGGTAGGAATAGGCCAAATTGTAAAGACCTTTAAATACCAGATGGAGAAGTTTATAATTTATCCTTAAGGTAAGAGGAAGTCATTGGGGTTTGAATATATTTAGGGGATGGAGGATGGTGTGACATGGTCAGGTCTGCACTTTAGGAATATCACTTTGGCAACTGTATGGACAATGGATTGGGGAGGAAAGAGACTTAAGGCTGGGAGACCCAAAAGAAGGTTATTGCAATCATCCATGTGAGAAGTGGAAAGAACCTGAACTGAGGAGGTAGCTTATAAATGGGGAGAAGGGTGTAAATGCAAGGGATATTGTGAAGATAGAACGATAAGACTTGGAAATTAATTATAGTTTTACTAATATTGAACCCGCCCTACATTCCTGGTATAAATCCTATCTGGTCATACTGTATTATCCTCGAGATAAGTTGCTGTAATCTCTTTGCTAATATTTGTTTAAAATTTTTGCATCTATACTCATTGGGGAAATTGATCTGTAATTTTCTTTTTCTGTTTTGGCACTTCCCGGTTTAGCTATCAGCACCATATTTGTATCTTAAGAAGAATTTGGTAGGACTCCTTCGCCTATTTTCCCAAATAGTTTATATAGTATTGGAATGAGTTCTTTAAATGTTTGATAGAATTCACTTGTAAATCCATCTGACCCTAGAGATTTTTTTCTTAGGGAGTTCATTGATGGCTTGTTTAATTTCTTTTTCTGAAATGGAGTTATTTAAGTATTTTATTTCCTCTTCTGCTAATCTGAGCAATTTGTATTTTTGTAAATATTCATCTATTTCACTAAAATTGTCAAATTTATTGGCATACAGTTGGGCAAAATAGCTCCTAATTATTGTTTTGATTTCTTCTTCATTGGTGATGAATTTACCTTTTTCATTTTTGATGCTGGTTATTTGATTTTCTTCTTTTTTTTAATCAAATTAACCAAAGTTTTATACAGTTTATTGATTTTTTCATAAAACCAGCTCTTAGTTTTATTTATTAGTTTAATAGTTTTCTTAATTTCAATTTTATTAATCTCTCCTTTGGTTTTCAGAAATTCTAATTTGCTATTTAATTGGGGATTTTTAATTTGTTCTTTTTCTAGATTTTTTAGTTGTATGCCCAATTCATTGATCTCTTCTTTCTCTGTTTCATCCATGTAAGCATTTGAAGATATAAAGCTTCCCCTAAGAACCACTTTCTCTGCATCCCATAAGTTTTGGCATGTTGTCTCATTATTGTCATTCTCTTGGATGAAGTTATTAATTGTTTCTGTGATTTGTTGTTTGAGCTGTTTGTTCTTTAGAATTAGATTATTTACTTTCCAATTAATTTTTAGTCTGTCTTTCCATGGCCCTTTATTACATGTAATTTTTATTGCATCATGATCTGAAAAGGATGCATTTAATGTTTCTGCCTTTCTGCATTGGATTGTGAGGTTTTATGCCCTAGTACATGGTCAATTTTTGTGTAGGTGACATATATCACTGAGAAAAAAGTATATTTCTTTCTATTCCCATTCAATTTTCTCCAGATGTCAACCATATCTTAACTTTTCATCTCCTTAACTTCATTCTTGTTTATTTTGTGGTTAGATTTATCTAGTTCTGGGGTGGGGGGGGTTGAGGTCCCCCACTAGTATAGTGTCATTTTCTGTTTCTTCCTGTAACTCCCTTAACTTCTTCTCTGAGAATTTGGATCCTATACCACTTGGTGTATATATATTTAATAATATTACTTCATTGTCTATGGTACCTTTTAGCAGGATGTAGTTCCCTTCCTTATCTCTTTTAATTAGATCTACTGTTGCTTTTGTTTTGTGTGAGATCAGAATTGCTACCCTTGCTTTTTTTACTTCAGCTGAAGCATGATATATTCTACTACAGCCTTTTACCTTTACTCTATGTGTATCCTTCAGTTTCAAATGTATTTCTTGTAAACAGTATATTATAGGATTATAGTTCTTAATCCACTCTGCTCTCTGCTTCCGTTTTATGGGAGAGTTCATCCTGTTCACTTTCACAGTTACGATTACTATCTGTCTTTCTCTCCATCCTTTTTTCCTCCTTGTTTATGCTTTTCTCTCTTCTTTCTCCCTTTCCCTCCTCACTAGAGTTTTGCTTTAGACCACTGCCTCCTTTGGTCTGCCCTCCCTTTTACTAGCCCCTTCCATTTTCTTCCTCTTTACCCTTACTACTTCTTCTCTCCCTTCTAATCACCGTCTCCCTTTTCTTTTCCCTTTCCCCTCCTACTTTCTATAGGGTAAGTTAGATTTCTATACCTAACTGATTATGTTATTCCCTCTTTGAACCAAATCTGATGAGAGTAAGGTTCAAATAATGCTCATCTCCCTCCCTTCTTTCCCTCTACTGGAATAGGTTTTTATGCCTTTTTATGTGATGTAATTTACATTGTCTGCCTCTTCCTTTCCTCATCTTCCAGTACAATCCCTTTTCACCACTTAGATTTTTTATCATCATATCAAAGTCATCTTATACCCACACCTTCTGTCTATATATACCCCTCTTAAATATCATAATAACAATACAGTTCTCAAGAGTTACAAGTATCATCTTCCCTTGTAGGGATATAAACAGTTTGCCCTTATTAATAACATATTGTTTTTTTCTTTTCTGTTTGCCTTTTTATGCCTCTCTTGAATCTTTTATTTAAAGATCAAATTTTCTGTTGAGCTCTGGTCTTTTTATCAGGAAGGTTTGGAAGTCCCCTATTTCATTGAATATCCATCCCCTCCCCTGAAAAATTATGCTCAATTTCGCTGGGTAGTTCTTCCTTGGTTGTAATCCAAGCTCCTTTGCCTTACGGAATGTTGTATTCCAAGCCCTTTGATCTTCTAATGTAGAAGCTGCAAGGTCCTGCATAATCCTGACTGTGGTTCCATGATATTTAAATTGTTTCCTTCTGTCTACTTGCAGTACGTTATCTTTGACCTGGTAATTTTGGAATTTGGCTACATATTCCTTGACGTTTTCAATTTGAGATCTCTTTCAGGAGGTGATCCGGTGGATTCTTTTGATGACTGTTTTACCCTCTGATTCTAGGACCTCAGGGCAGTTTTCCTTGATGATTTCTTGAGAGATGCTGTCAGGGCCCTTTTTTTCACCGTGGTTTTCAGGTAGAACAATAAATTTTAAATTGTCTCTCCTGGATCTATTTCCAGGTCAGTTGTTTTACCAGTGAGGTATTTTATGTTTTCTTCTGTTTTTTCATTCATTTGTTTCTGTTTGACTGATTCTTGATCTTTCATAGAGTCATTAGCTTCTACTTGCCCAATTCTAATTTTTAATGAATTGTTTTCTTCTATTAAATTTTGTATCTCCTTTTCCATTTGGCCCTTTTACTTTTTAAGGAGTTCTCCTCAGTGGGTTTTTGTACCTCCTTTTCCATTTGGCCAATTCTACTTTCTGAGGCCTTGTTTTCTTTAGTGTACTTTTTTTTTCCAGTTGGCCAATTGTATTTTTTAAGGACTTGTTTTCTACAGTTAATTTTTGTCCTTCCTTTTCTAAGCTATTGATTGTCTCTTGCATACCTCTCATTTCTTTTCCCAGTTTTTCTTCTACCTCTCTTACTTGACTTTTAAATCCTTCTTGTGCTCTTCCAAGAGGGCTTTTTGGGTCTGAGACCAGTTCATATTCCCCTTTGAGGCTTTGGATGTGTGTATATTGACAATGTTGTCCTCTTCTGAATTTGTGCTTTGATCATCCCTGTCCCCATAATGAGAATCTGGTCATTGTCTGTTTCTGCTTTTTGCTCATTGTGTTTGTCTATTTCCTGACTTTTAAAAAAAGTTGAGCTCTCCTGCTGAAGCACAGGGGGCACTGACCAAAGTTTCTTGTGCTGGGAACTTGGGACCTGGTCACTGGCTTTGTGTGCTGGCGCCTCAGGTGTTTGTAGTTGGAGGCTGTAGGGTTCTGGCAGCTTACCTGGTGCTCGGCTGGGGTCAGCAACACTGGAGCTCTCAGGGTTGGGGTGGGGAGTCTGGCCCCTAGGGGATGCCTGCTCACCTGGACCTTGCACTTGAATGTTTGGCTCCTACTTACCCGGGCCTTGCACTTGTATGTTTGGCTGCTAGAGGATGTCTGTCAGCCTTCAGCTTTGCCTCCTGGAGTTGTGCTTCCCACAGCTGTGCTGAGGCACCTAGAGATTTGGCTGCTGGAGAACGTCGTCACATGTGGTAGTTTCCTGAGGTGGTGTCTACAGGTTCCCCTGCCTTTACTGAGGCACTTGACGTGGGTCCTGGTGTTGGCACTTGCCTTCTCCACCACAATGGGTCTCGGGCTCAGAATTTCCCTTTGTTATGCTGAGGTGGGGCTTGCTAGGATGCCTCCTGTCTTGTACTGCCCCTCCTCCCCCAGTGAGAGAGGCCTTTCCCATTAATCCCCAAGCTTCCTGGGCTACAAGACTCCTGCACCCCATCTTTCTACTGGTTCAGCTTTCCAGGGTTTTTCCTGGGGTGATATTTTCTGGGCAGGGAGGGTGAGAGCAGCTTACTTCTTACTCTGCCATCTTGGCTCCCAGAAGCAGAACCTCTTAGAAACTAATTATATAGGTGGAATGAGTGAGAAAATGAAGATAATAATACCAAGTTTATGAATCTATATGGTTTTCAAGATGGACATGCCACTTGACGGAAGTAGGGAAATTTGAAAGATTTGTGGGTTTTGGGGGAAAGATAATGAGTTCTGTTGGCATTTTGAGTTTGACATGCCTCTAAAGGACATTTATTTCAGAATGTTTAATTTTAGTAGCTAGTTTGTGATGTGGGACTGGAACTCAGAGCCAGGAGCAAAGAATGGAGTTGCAAAGAGGAAAATTTAGGCATGATGTCAGGAAAAAGTATCCCAGAGGTGTTGTTTGGCTAATTTAGGATGTAATAGGTTTCCTGTCATTGGAGGTCTTCAGTCAAGAGACCTATTGACCATTTGTCAGATACGTTAAAGTAAGGCTTTTTTTTTGAGGTTGGACCTTATGGCTGCTGAAGTCCCTTTCAGTTCCAAAATTTTGTCATTCTGTGGTCGTCTCTGTTTTCTAGCCATTCATTCTTTTTCATTGTTGACTCCTCATTCTCCAAAACTTTGTTATTTGTTCTCTTCTCTCGTAGTATTTGCTCTGTTGGCAATGTTGATCATTTTTCACCCCTATGAAGATGACTACCAAATTGGTATCTCAAGCCTTGACTGTACCCTAGGATTCCAGTCTCATTTTATTTTTTTTGGTTTTTGGTTGGGCAGTGGGGGTTAAGTGACTTGCCCAGGGTCACACAGCTAGTAAGTGTATGTGTCTGAGGCCAGATTTGAACTCAGGTCCTTCTGAATCCAGGGCCGGTGCTCTATCCACTGTGCCACCTACCTGCCCCCTCCAGTCTCATTTCTTAAGCTGCCTGCTGGGTATCTCCACTTGGATGTCCTGCTAGTACTTCATAATCATCATGTCCCATGTTGAACTCTACAATCTTGCTCTTCTGCTTCACCATGTCCCCACTCACTCAAGCCCTAAATTTCTGTGTCATCTATGACCCTTTTCTTTCCTTCCCTTCACTCTGTAGTCAGTTATTGTCAGTACCTGTTAACTCATATCTTCACAATGTCTCTTGAACCTAGTAGTTTGATTGTAATGGCATCTTAGAAGTAACCTAAAATAAGTATTTTCATTTTAATTCTATTGGAATGGCCTAACCATGAGGACTTAATGGAGCTGCAAATATTTAAGTCTGTATTTATTTCTGTAAAGAGTGTTTTGTGGTTATGTTCATAGGTAGGTGGAGCAGTAGAAATAACAACAGAGCCTGGATTTAGCAAGACCTGAGTTAAAATCCAGCCTCAGATATTTCTTACCTTACAGGGTTGTTGTGACAGTCAGATGAGATATATTAGTAAAGTGCTTAGTACAGTGCCAGGCACATAATAGGTGCCTAATAAATACTTTTTTTCTTCCTTCCTCATGATCCTATAACTGTCTTGTTTTATATTTGTTTCTTTAGGACTTAGCACAGTGCCTTACTCATAGTGGACACCTTAAACATTGTGTCAGATTAAATTTCAAGGTATCTTAAACCAAAATCTGGCTGTAAGTATACCTCACAGGCACCAGAGAGAGGAGGAAGAGTGTTTGTGGAATGTGGAGAGCACAGATATCTTTGTCTTAGTTATGTGATGTAATGGTTGTCCAAAATATTTGGCTTCTTTTAAACTTAATAACTTGTTTTGGCTATTTCTACTTGAGTGAAATTGTTTATCCCAACTTCTAGAATGTTCAACCTCCTTGGAATAGAAAATTGTAATTCCTTGAGGAAAATTGTATAATAAATGACTTTTCTGTAAATATTTTTTGGAACCAATATTTTCCACTGCCATTGAAATAGGCTTTATTGTAGGAGTATTAATTTTACTTAAATGGAGAATACAATGTCTAAGAGCCCATAAATTAGCTGCTTCCTGGTGATACCTCTGTTTCAAACGAACAGCAGAGCCAATTTTTGGCAAGATAATAAATGAGGGAAGTTTTCCTTTCATTATCCCACTCTTTTCCTGTTGTCTATTTCTCCATTTCTAATTTTCTCTCTACAGATGCCCAGTGCCGTTATGTTGCTATATGGTTGCTTAGAGTCTCCCATTGTGATACCTCATCTAGCCTTGGCTTCTCTAAGCAGTACTTGATATTAAAACAATTACTTTTACCAGGTTCAAAATTTCTTCCTCAAAAATATTCATTCCTTCTGGTTGCCACATCTTAATTTTTGGATAGAAAGCTTCCTAGAATCTCTAGTGTCCTTCAAAGCTTAGCTCAAATACCACCTACTACTCCACCATGCAAATTACCTTGTATTTATTTTGTATATATTTATATGTGTACATGGTGTGTCATCTATAGAATATAAATTCCTTGAGGGCAAGGCCTTTTTCATTTTTGCCATTGAATCTTCAGAGCCAAGTATAATGATGGCACATTGTAGGGTTCAATAAATGTTTATTGATGATTGAATTGATTTACATTTAGGCTGGAATAGAATAGCCTTTAACTCCCCAGAGCATTTATGTTTTTGAAAATTAAATTTTCTTTTTTATTATGAACTCAACAGTCAACAACAAATGCAAACATATGGACAAACATATACAAAGACAAAAAATAAGATTAAATCAGTAAGTTAACAAGTATTTATTAAGGACTTAATATGTAGCAGACAATGTTATAGGTGCTGGGGATACAAGTAGGAATAATAAAACAGTTCCTACATACAATGAGCTTACAGACTAATGGGAGAGATAACAAGTACAATTTTTTATATATATACACACACAAAGTAGCTATGGTTACTTGAGAGGGGAGGCACTAGCAGATGAAGAGATCAGGAGATACTTCATTGATTTTATCTGAATATATCTTAAGAGAGAATACTCCTGAGGCAGAAATGAAGGACTACATTGCATGGGGAGTGTTCAATACACAGACAGAGATGAGAGAGGCATGATTAAGGAATAGTTGAATTGTGTGGGAAATTGAAGAGTGTGGGAAGGGAGTAATATCAAATGAAGCTGGAAAGGCAGGTTGTGTATGCTTGACTCTGAAGTTTAGAGGCATAGGAAGCCAGTGGGGTTGGTTAAATAGGGGTGTCACATGGCTAGATCTGTACTTAAGGAAAATTACTTTGGTAATTATATAAGGTAGATTAGATGGTGAGAGACTTGAGGTAGACAGACCAATTAAAAGGCTGTTGGAATAATCTAGTTGAGAGGTGATAAGAACCTGAATCAAGACGGTAGCTGTGTGAGTGGAGAGAAGAGTTCAGATAGGTAAGATTTGGTGGCTGATTGACTGTATAGAGTGAGGGAGAGTCAAGAGTCTAGCATAATGCTTAAATTATGAACCTGAAACACTAAAAAGATGATGGTGCCTTCAACAGAAATAGGAAAGTTTGGAGGAGGAGAGGATTAACCTGGAAAGATAATAAGTTTAGTTGAAGCAGATAAAGGTTGAGATGTCTCCAGGACATTTAGTTTGAAATGTCCAACAGAAAGTGGTGATATGGGACTGAAACTTGGGGAGTAGATGTAGGAGTTATCTGCATAGAAGTGATAATTAAAGCTGTGGGAGCTGGTGAGAGGGGGGAGAGAGAGACCAACACAAAGACAAAGACAGATACAGCTTTTCCCTTATCTTTCCTGGAACTGCTTATCCATTCTCCTTCCCTTTCTGGTTCTTCTTTATGTGTAGTCTTCCCCCATTAGAACACAAGCTCCTTGAAGGAAGGGACTGTTACTTGCTTCTACTTGTATCCCTGGCTTTAATAAAGTGCTTGGCACATAGTAAGCTCTTAATGAATGCTTTGTCATTTATTCATTATATACAGTGTTTTCCTTTTGTTTACTCTTCTGTTCATATATATCTTTCCAGGTTTCTCTGAATCTGCCATAACCATACTATAGTATTCCTTCATGTTCATATGACATAATTTGTTCAGCCATCCCCCAGTGGATGGGCATTCCTTTAGTTTCCAGGTCTTTCTACAACAGAAAATGCTGCTAAAAATATTTTTGTAGAAATGAGTCATTTCCCTCTGTCTTTGATACAAGCCTTTTACTGGTATCAACAGTTCAAAGGGTATGTATATTTTAGTCATGTTTTTTGAATATAATTCCAAATTGCTTTCCAGAGTGGTTGGACCAATTTATAGCTCTACTATTAATATTGTTAGTATTAGTATGCCTTTCCTCCCACAGACCCTCCAATAAATGCTGTTTTCCTCTTTTGTGTCTTTGCCAATCTGATGGGTGTAAGGTAAAAACCTCTAATTTACTTCAATTTGCATTTCTCTTAACATGAGTGATGGGGAGCATTTTTCCTGTTAGTTAAAAAAATAATCTGAAGGAAAAGAGCTTTAAAAGTCTTAAGAATTCAGTAACCAATCATGATTCCCAAAGACTGATAATGAAGCATGCTTCTCACCTTTTGATAGAAGGATAATAAACTAGTGGTGAAAAACTAGATGTTCATTTTCAGTCATAACTATTGTGTTGCTTTGTTTTACCTAATAATAACCTATTCTGGTTATTATAAGGAAAGGTTTTTAAACTTTTACCTTTACCTAGACCCCACCATCCATCACCTCAAGGTCTTTTTCTATCTTTTCCTTTTATTTTTGATGATAACATATAGAAAGGCTGGTGGTTTTGTGAGGTTTATATCCTGCTACTTTAATGAAGTTATTGTTGCAGTTGATTTTTAATTGAATCAGTTAGGTTCTCTAAGTAAACCATCATATCAGCAACAATTAAAATTTTGTTCTTTGTTTAAGCATATTCTCACAATTTCATTATTTTGTCTTAGTACAATAGCTAACTTTTTTAGAACTATATCAAGTAATAGTGGAGAAACCCTTGCATTACCCTGGATCTTATGGGAAAGGTCTTTATTATTTCTCCATTATAGATAATGCTAGCTCTTGTTTTTATATAGATTTTTTTAAAATCATATTTGCTTGTGATTATTTCTTCTCCAACTCTATCTTATCTCCTAAACCCATCTCTTTATTGGATATTTCCCTGGATATTTCCCTGTTGCTTTTAATGTGATGTACTTAGATATTAAACTATTTGTGTTTTTCATCTCCCCTTGTTCAGTTTTAAAAAGAATAAGTTTGATGAGATGCCCATTCCTCATGTTAGCATAATCTTCTAATGCACCCCAGTTATGAGAGAATAAGTTTATTCCTTTTATTTCTCTCTCTCTCTTTCCTTTCTTTGCTCCCTGTTTTACCCTTGAAGATGGTGGGATTCTGAAGGGATCATAGTTTCTTCTCCTCTCAATTATGATGAAAACACTTGATCATCATTTAACTCCTTTGGATTGCTCATATGTGTTTACCTTTCTTAGTGTCTCCTGCTTTTTTCAACTAGAATGATTGAAAGTCTTCTAATCTAGTAAAGCAGGAGTTCTCAAACTTTTTTTGTGTCATGGACTACTACTTAGGGAATCTTGTGAAGCCTGTGGACCCCTTCTTAGGAATGATGTTTGTTATGACTAATGTGGAAATATGTTTAATATAATTATACATGAATAGCCTATATCAGATTGCATGCTGTCTTGGGGAGGGGAGAGAGGAGGAAGGGAGAAAATTTAGAACTTGAAATCTTATAAAAGTGAATGTTGAAAACTAAGAATAAATAAGTTAATCAAAAAAGAATGATGTTTGTTGTCTACACTTGCAATTTAAGGATGTGCTAAATTTCAGTTAAAGATTAGTGAAAACAATTTCCTATCCAAATTAAAGAACCCTCTGAAATTTAACCCTAGATTAAAAACTTATAGGAGGCACAACTTACTGTTCAGCCTTTCCCTAATTGATAGACTCCCCCATTGTTTTCAATTATTTACTATAACAAAAAGAGCTGGTATAATATTTTTCTATACATGGGTTCATTTTTTCTTTCTTTGATCTCTCCAGGGGGTAGGCCTAGTAGGATATTACTGGACTAAAGGGTATGCAGAGGTTAGTAACTTTTTGGGCATAGTTCCAAATTGCTTCTAAGAATAGCTGCTAGACTTATTCATAAGTCCACAAAATAATGCATCAGTGTGCCTTGTCTCCATATGGCCCTTTCAGCAATTGTAATTTTCATTTTTTGCCGTCTTTGGAACTTCATATTTGCCTTAATTTGGATTTTTCTAATTATTAGTGATTTTGGAGCATTTTTTTATATAGATTTTATTAGCTTCCACTTCTTCCTTTGAAAAACTGCCTGTTCATATTCTTTATTGTGATGTCTCTGTTGGGAAATGACTGTTGTTAATTTGTAACAACAGGTTTGAATCAATTCCTTTCTTGAATACAGGATCACTATGAGAGAAACTTTCTGCAAAGATTTTCCCCAAATTAACTCTTATTATTTTAATTTAATTGGTTTTATGTCAAATTAAAAAAAAATATTTATAGGATCAAAATATAGCCATTTTATCTTCTGTGATTCTTTATCCCTTGTTTAGTCATGACTATTTCTCCCCTATCTTTAGTCGTGAAGGGTAATCTGTTTTGTTGATGTACTTAAAGAAGCATCACTGTCATTTCCTGCTGAATTCCTTCTCCTTCCACTACTAGAGCCCTCCCATCTAATAAACACAGCTTAGCAAAATAAGTCAACACATTGACCATGTCTGGAAAATGTATTTTGCAGTTGTGGTTTACAACTACAAGAGATTGGAGTCATATTTTGCTCTTAGTCTTCTGGAATTATAATTGATCACTGCATTAATCAGAACTAAAATCTTTCAGAGTTGTTTTCCTTAACATTGTTGTGTTCCTTATGTGTTTTCCTCATCCTATTCATTTTATTGTCTGATCATATAATCCTTCCCAGATTTCTCTGTATTCTTCATATTTGTTATTTCTTATGACCAAATTTTATATTACATTCACATGTCATAATTAGTTCTGCCATTGACCAATTGATGAGAACCCATTCTGTTTCTAGTTCTTGGCTATTACAAAAAGTGCTACCATAAATCTTTTTGTATATATGGGACGTTTTCTTTTTGACTCCCTTGGTGTAAGTACCTGATAATGGCATAACTGTGTCAAAGGAGAATTCAGTTACTGGTCGTGCCCTCACCTTATTTTACTGAAATAGTTTCCATCCTTAAAGGTTTAGCTTAAGCGTCTCTTCCTCAGATAAATATTCCGTTTCCCCTAAGCCAAAGTGATTGTTTCTAGATCCTGTATTTTTTTGGTAAGAGTGACCTGATCCGTGATTTCATCAGTTAAAGGGAATTTGTGGTATGGAAATGCCCTATTCCAGTGCAGGTCTGAAGTTGTCCTGCAATTTTGAGTCTTTGAGAGTTGTTTGGGAACACTGAGACATTAAGTGACTTGCCTAGGATCACATTGTGTCAAACCTGGTTCTTGAACTCAGGTCTTTGTGACTTTAAAGTCAATTCTGCTATCCACTATACCAAGGCTGCCTTTCTGTATTTCATAACCCTATTATAATTTGTATTATAATTGAGTACTTTTATAATCTTCCCCAATTACACAATATATTCTATGAGGGAAACGTTTTTTTGTTGTTGTTGTTTTTTTTTGGTGAGGCAGTTGCGGTTAAGTGACT
This sequence comes from Vombatus ursinus, assembly GCF_900497805.2. Taxonomy (NCBI): domain Eukaryota; kingdom Metazoa; phylum Chordata; class Mammalia; order Diprotodontia; family Vombatidae; genus Vombatus; species Vombatus ursinus. Next base: position 3,902,225 of record NW_020948774.1, read on the forward strand.
TGCCCAGGGTCACTCAGCTACTAAGTGTTAAGTGTCAGAGGTCGGATTTGAACTCAGGTCCTCCTGACTCCAGGGCTAGTGCTTTATCCACTGCATCACCTAGCTGCCCCAAGCAATTCTTTTTATATGCCTTTATAACCTTTAGCACCTTGTGTCATTTACATAGTAAAAAGTTAAATGTTTTTGAATACTGTCCTTTCTTCTTGGGAATTTTTGATCTAAACCCCAGAGTTGTTGTCATATCAATAGCAGAAGGAAAGCATTAAACCCACTAAGCTTATAAGTCATTTGGGGAGAGAAGACTTACACATGTGAAACAGTATAAGATTACATATAATCAAATGCCAGATGATATATAGAGGCATATGTTTGAGACCTATCTCTGCCACTGACTTAGCTGTGTGTGACTTTCTGCAACTTATTTTATCTCCCGAGGCTTCAGTTTTCTCTTCGCTAAAATGATAAGAGTCAAACAAAATTATCACTGGTAGAACTTTTAACTCTAAAAGTCTATGATTCTGTTTGAAGATAGTAAAGTTTTACTGTTGGTTTAAAGCCTAGATACTAATGCATAAAACAATACTGACTTTCATTTCCTAGGGATTTGGGGAAAAGTTTTGTTACAGTACTTAAAAAGTACATTGAGTTCCTTGGCTTATTATTCAGGTTTCAGATAACTAATTTCTTGCTAGAGTCACATTTCTTGCTACAGGACTTAGTCTTGCTTCCCTTGACAAGTGCTGACTTACGAACCTTCTCTGAGGATGTAAACTCTCTTAAGAGGACATTTGCCGTTAGATGAATTCTTGACAACACTTTAATGAACATATAATAAAAATCACTCACCAGATCCATAGAACAATGTCTTGTTTCAGACCTGGGTGTTCTGGCTCCTACAAGCTGTCGAAGTGTAGATACCCATTCAGGATCTTAGTTTCTCCATATTTTACCCTGGTGTCCTTCCTGCCCTTTGCAGATGATACTGAGAACAAATGAGCTATTCATTGTCCTCTGGGAGAGAGTATTATTCTCATCCATATTGTTTATTTTCATTGTTTTTCTTGCTAAAGCATGGAAATGTACAGGTTAGCACTCATTCCTTGCCAGACCCTTCCATCACTGTTGGTGGCCCTCATTCCTCCCATGCCCCTGTATTTCCCTTTTCCTCCAATCACTTGGCATTATCTTTTTTTAAAAATAATTTTTGGATATCTTGTTTTTACATTGCCTAAACTTCCTCCTGTATCCCTCCCCAGAGAACCACTTCAGACGACAAAGAACTTTTTTAAAATACAAAGAGGAAAAAGGAAAAAAAAATCATAAAATACCATCAATACATCAAAAAAAAAAAGCTAAGAATACATGCAGTGTTCCACATTTGTCAACAGCAGCCCTTTCCCTACCATCTCCATCTCTGCAAAGAAGTGGGAGGAGTTATCTCTTTATCCCTTCTTTTCAGCCGTGGTTGTTTTTTGTAATTTTGCAGTGCTTCATTTTGTTGTTGTTATTCTTTCCCTTTATATTTTTGTAGTCATTTATTGTCTCTGCTTAACTTTACTTTGCATCAGTTTACATATATCTTTCTCTTCTTGTCTGTTTCCCTTTTCTTATAGCATAATGATATTCCCTTATGTTCATCTACAACAATTTATTTAGCCGTTCCCCAATCAGTAGCCATCATTTTTGTTTCCAGTTCTTTGCCACTGCAAAAAGTGCTACTATAAATAAAATGGTGTCTAAGGGGCCTTTCTTTTTATCAGTGACAATGCCTGGTAGTGGAATCTGAGGAGGAAAAGAATATGAACCTTTTAGCCACTTTTATTTGCATAGTGCCAAATTTGTTTCTAAAATGGTTGTACTCATTCACAGCTCCACCAACAGGATATTGGTGTGCAGCTACATCTTTGACACTAATTTTTTGCCTGCTTGATGTAATTATCCGACAGGTGAATTCATCTATATAACCCACATTTTCCCCCTGGCATTCAAAATTGAACTTAAGCAACTTTTAAAAGAAAAACAAACTTAATGAATATCAGAGTTTGAACTATCTACATCATTTTCATTTTCTCCCAATATTTGGTAATAATCTTATATGTATTTTTATGGAATTGTAATTTATATATTTATAGTATTTACTTTTTTCACTTAACATTAGTTCATATATACATTTTCATATATTGGTATAATGTGTATGCTTATCATTTTTGTAGCTGTATGGAGTCTGTTGTGTTAATATAGCAGAATTTATTTGGCCATTTTTATATTTCAGGTCCTGATCTGTTCTGAAATCTTTTCTATACTATCTTCTTTTGTTTCTATTATCCCCACTTTATACTTCATTTATCTTCCATAGGGTAACACTGTTTAAAACTATATCACTGTTTTCAAAACTTTCTTGATATTCTTTGTTGCTCTTTTAATCATTATGAACTTCAATATAGGTTTCAACATCTTTGATTAATTAGCTCCATCCAGCCTGGCTAGTTTTTTTCATGTTGGCCCCTCCCTCTTCCCCCATTGTTAGGGATGCACCATAATATGGAATGGCCTTCCTCTGTTGACAAAATTATGTACATCCTTTTAGAATTGGCTCAAAATTTACCTCTTTCGGGGGAACAGTTTCTTCTGACCATAGAACTAGATCTATGAACCTTTTAGGTTAACCAACATGGCCAGATGGCTTCTTACTTCTGTTTATACTTGTATATGCACATATTTGTCCATCCTCTATTTCCTTCTACAGTATATGCTGTTTTAAGGTGGGGGACCCATAGGAGTTCACATTATGTAAACCCTGTTAGCACATGAAATACAGTTTTCCCATCGAGGACTCTTCTATGATTCCCTTTTTGATCTTGACACATGTACCCAGTATCCTTTGTTCTGCTAACCAGTTTACAATGCTATGGGAATGGAGAGGGCCCTGGGTAGGACACCTCCCCCAATTCCCTTTCTTTTACTCATTTAAGACCAGATTAACATACTCTATCATATTTTCCTCATAGAAAATTTGCAATATGAGGGGGAATCCTTTCTGCAAGATTGAAGGCTCCCTTTTCAAGATTGCAAGATGGAAGACATTAAAATTACGTAAAATTGGAAAAACTCTAAAAATTTTTTAGTTTATTATTGCCTTTTTTTTTTTACACCACTGTCATTTCCCATTCGTCCACTCCTCACAAAGAAAATCATTTAAGCAAAATGAAGACTCAGTGACTGAATTTGACAGCATGTACATTTTGCACTTTTAGTCTCCTACTTTTCTACTAAAGGCACTGAGTTGTGTTTCATCATCTGATTTGTCAGTGTAGTCATTCAGTTTGTCTTTTGTGTTGTTTTAGTTTATATGATTGTAGTATTGTAAATTGTTCACCTGGGTTCTGCTTATTTTCCTTCATGCAGATCTTCCCATGTTTCTCTAAATTTCTTTTATTTATGATTCTTATGGCTCAATGAGATTCCATTACAATCATATACCTCAATTTGTTTAGCTATTTTTCAATTGATGGTTACACCCTTTTTTTAAAATTTCTGTATTAGTGGAACAGATTATGCCCTAAATAAATAACACCATTTTGTTCCCTATTCTAGGCCTAACCAATGCCTTTGAATGTCATTGACAGACCTAAAGTACAAGCAGGAGAGGTAGTGAAAAGAGGGAAAGGAAAGAAAGAAAAGAAAGGAGTGCATTTAATTGACAGAATTGGTAGAATGTTAAAATTGTCTGAATTAAAAAGTAGTAGCATCCATGTCATAGCTTGCATATTCCTGCCCTAGTCCAACCTTGAGATTCTCCTCCCTTCATCATAAGCTTAACATTCCCAGTCCCTTTTCCTCTAGCCTGCTCAGAATCAGGTGTCAGATCTGTGGTTCTAACTTAATGAAAGCCTTCACCATTTTCTAGGTAGTACAGTATCAGACTAGATCAGAAGCATGAAGCCAGGAAGTGGTTAGCCTGGGGTGGACAAACAACTGGCATAAGAAGAAAACACTCAGAGAAGTGAACTTTCATAAAGGTTGGTAATCATGGTAGAAGAGCAGAGACATATGTAGATAAGGAGTTTTAAAATAGAATAATCTGGTGTAAATTAACACCCATCCAGTTCCCATGTTTCCCATCTACCAAATAGGGATCATACCATTAACAGTATAGTACTTTTCACGTGATAGGCGCTTAGTAAACGTTTGTTGAGCGTTTTTTTTTTTTTTTGTTTTGTTTTTTGGTGAGGCAATTGGGGTTAAATGACTTGCCCAGGGTCACATAGCTAGTAAGTTTCTAGTGTCTGAGGCTGGATTTGAACTTGGGTCCTTCTGACTCCAAGGCTGGAGCTCTAACTACTGTGCCACCTAGCCAACCCCTAAAGCATCTCTTTATCACAGGGAGCCTATCTGGAAGAGTAGGGAGAGAGCCAGCCCATCTTGAAGCAGGAACATTTTGGTGCAAATCCTGGTCCTATTGTATACTGGCTTGTCAAGTCACTGACTTCTCAGCACTGTAGGCAACTCTATCTAAGCTGTAGAGAAGGGACCAACTTGGATCAACAGAGGCTATTTCTGCATTCAGGAGTTTCAGTGGAATCACCGATCCAGTTCTTTTGTTACTGACGTTATTTGACATTAAAATACACACGTGGGTCCTTCTTTTAGGGCCTTATAACAGCACTGACAGAGTATTGGCCTTAAGAAGAAACAACTCAGGCAGTTAAAGAAATAAACATTTTTAAGCACAAAATTAGGAAATAAGTAAATGTTTACATTGTGTAGCAGCTTGTAGTGAATATTGTGTACAAATGAAAGGTGGTTGTATCATAGGAATCTATTGCCCTTTCTGTAACATGGAGGGCTGTTTCCTTTTAAATCACTTAGAACCTTTTCACCTGGATTTAGTGTTTAGTTACTAGTGGATTGCCTCACATCTGGACTCATCATGGTAGCAAATTCACTCCTGATGGATGGTAGCTAACATGTAGGTCTTTCATTGGTTTGTTAACCCAGTTACAGATGACCTATTTAACTATTGTGTTAGAAACAAGAATGTATAAAAGTAATCTATCTAAATGTCTTTGTTCTCCATCAGTGCTGTTTTACATTGAATGATGACAGGCTAAGGGAGAGAAGATGAGAAAAGACAGGCAGAGGCTGATATGCCATTAATTTGTGCTATTGCTGTTCAGAACAATATCCTGATAATGTAGAGTGTGGTATCAGTTTGGGGGTATTATGTTTCCTGTCTGAATCCTGTTGGATATTTTCTTTCTTTGTATTTCTTTGTATTCAAACTTCCAGGTTAGTGGACTAGAACTCAAGGTTAGATAAATCTATCAAGTATAGAGTCTCTAGAACATCTTCCCATCATCCCTTTTTTTTGGTTATTCTGTACTTGACAATTAACATTTCCATATACAGAGAAGAACAGAAAAGGAGGATTGTATGTGAACATGCAAATTTGTATTATGTACAACTTGGTTTTTTAAAAATTATATAATTTAACACAGTAGTTCCAAAGCTTTCCTGCTTATCTCTGTCTGCCTCTGAACTTCTTTATTTTATTAGTTTTTTAAAAAAACCAATTCTTGGTTTTATTTATCAATTCAACTTTATTTTGCTTTTAATTTATTTTGTCTCTCATTTTTAAAATTCCTATTTTTCTATTTAGTTGGGGCTTTTTGATTTGTTTGTTTTTAGATTTTTACTTTCAGGCCCAGTTCATTGATTTGTTCTTTTTTTTTTTATTCATGAAAGTGTAAGCATAGTTAAGCAAAAACAAATTCATGCATTTGCCATATCCAAAAATGCACCTCATTCTGCACCTTGATTCATGCTTCAGCATCATGGCATAGTGGTTAAGGCAGAAGACTTGGAGTCAAGATGACCTGGGTTCAAATTCCACCTCAGACACTGAGTAGCTATGTAACCTCAGGCAAGCATAACCTCTCAGGTTCCTCGTTTATAAAATGAAGAACTTGTACTTGATGTTCTCAAAAGATCCTTTTAGCTCTGAATTAATGATCCTAAGATCGTCTGGAGTCCTGGTTGGTCATTGCCTTGATCAGAATTCTTAAGTTTTTCAAAGCACAACTTTACTATAACCACTTAGAATACTTCCCTTCTTTCTCCTTCAAACCATTCTCTTCAGGATTTGGTGCCACTTCATACTAAGTTATAAAGACTTGTAGAAAATTGTGTTTTTACTTTCTCTGAACTTCTAAATGAGAAAAACAAAAAATAATTGTTCTCTTTGGGACTTTTTCTTTATTTCTTCTGGTAGGGAGGAGTCATAACAGATTTGTTTTTCTTTTAGCCATTAGACAATAGAGCTTCAAAGAACGTTATATGTATATTGTTATTCTCTTAGGGGACTGTAGAATGTGATCCCAGAATTATTTCCAAAAAATTATACTTAGACATTCTGCCAGCTTATTTCCCAGATTGCTTACTTCCAGTCTTTTTATCTAGAAGAGTCAGGTAGGTGGGTCAGTGGATAGAATGCCAGGCTTGAAATCAGGAAGACTCATGTTCTTGAGTTCAAATCTAGCCTCTGACACTTAATAGCAGTGTGACCTTGGGCAAGTCACTTAACCCTGTTTGCCTCAGCTTCCTCATCTGTAAAATGAGCTGGAGAAAGAAATGGGAAACCACTAGAAAACCCCACGTGGGATCATTAAGAGTTGGACACTACTGGAAAACAACTGAACATCAACATCTTTTTATCTAGAAGTATAACCTCCTAGACGTGGCAGGTAGCAGCAGTAAGCAGCTACAGGCAAGCCCAGCTCTGGTTGAGATGAGAAGGGAGCTGGAGTTGTATAGTTCCCTTCATTTTTCATGGCCTTAGTAACTATAATAACTGTAATCTTGAGATCATGCAGCTCTTAGAAATGAGATAAAAGAAAATGATCTTTCTTCTATGGCAATTAAGGGGAGAAGTGGGAGGGAGTTGAGGAACCTTTTCTCCCTGCATCTGGAATCATAGAATTTGTACCTAGAAAGAAGGGGCCTTAGAAGTAATTTTGTTTAATTCCCTAATTTTATAAGTGAGGAAATGACCCTGAGAAATGTTCCAAGTAATAAGTAGCAGTGTCAGTATCCAAACCCAGGTCCTCTAAATTCATATCTAGAGTTCTGTTACACTCTACTGCTTCTTTGTCTGTCTGGGGCAGATTTCATTTTTGGAGATTTTGATTATGTAAAATTGAAAAGGTTTGCAAAGAAAAAATAATGTTAGAATTTGAAGAAAAATATCTTGGAAACAAGTATTTTTGATAAAGGCTTGCTATCCAAAATTTATAGGGAACTGATGAATACAAAAACCACCCCAACAGATAAACAGTAAAAGGATATGAACAAGCAGTTTTCAAATCAACCATATGGAAGAATGTTCTAAATCACTAATAATAAGAGTTTTACAGATGAAGTCCTGGGCAGCTAGGTAGTACAGTGGATAGAGTGCCAGGCCTGGAGTCAGGAAGACTTATCTTCCTGAGTTCAAATATGGCCTCAGATACTTATGTGTGTCTGAGACACACAGACACAGACAGCTGTGTGACCCTGGGCAAGTCACTTAACCCTGTTTGCCTCAGAGGAAGAAAATGGCAGACCACTCCAGTAGCTTTGTCAGGAAAACCCCAAATGGGTTCATGAAAAGTCAGACATGACTGAGAAACAATTGAACAACAACAAATGAAAGCAACTTTGAAGTTCCACCTCACTTTTATCAGTTTGGCAAAGACAATAAAAGAGAAAAATGACTATTTTTGAAGTACATATGGGAAAATAGACTCACTAATGCAGTGTTAGTGTATCAGTGGATTGGCCCAGCTATTCTGTTTAAAATTTTTGAGTTGGTACTCATTAATGGTATTGGCCTATAGTTTTCTTTTTTTAAATCTTTCTCTGGTTTAGGACTTATTAGGACTTTTTCTTATAAAAGGATTCAGGTGGGTTCTTTCTCAATTTTTGAGAATAATTTGTGAAATATGAGTACTGTCTTTAAAAGTTTGATAGAATTCAAAGTCAATAATAAATTCACTAAACATCTATTAGGCACCAGACATACATGCCAAGCATTTATGCTAAAGAATGCAAATTAGAAAAAGACAGTCCCTGCCCTCAAGGAGTTTACCATCTTATCTGGGAAGACAGTACACAAAAGGAAACTGATATGGTTGGGGAGGGAGACCCCAGGGGTGTATCTTGTTCTATGGGGCTGAAACCAAGCAGAGTTATATTATAGATGGAAAATGGCTGTTGTCCTTTGTTCTAGAAGAGGACCAAAATGATGTTACTGTGTTAGAGTCAAGTTACAATGCTTCTGACTGTGGCTAATCAGACCAATAGGACCTCGGATTTGGGGTGGATTCTCTAAATTTGTGTATCTACCATTTCTTTTGAGTTACTTCAATTCTGCTTTGCTCATAGGGCACAGCACCTTCTCAGATCAGGGTACACCATGCTTGGTGGTCCTCTGCCAGTGTCACACAATCATGTCACACAATCAATTCCAAAGTCATTGAGAGAAACCTTGAGAGTGTCCTTGTATCGCTTCTTCTTACCACTATGTGAGTGATTGCCCTGTGTGAGTTCTCCATAACAGAATGCTAGACTGATCATAGACTTATCTTCTTCAAGCTAAATATCTGCATTCAACAAAAGCAGTGGGCCCCAAGGCAAAATGACTACCAGAAGAATTAATGTAAACAGATTACAGTGCTTCTTTGAGTGGGAACAGTTTGTTGCTAACCTGAAGAGAAAGTTGAGCCAACACATAGCTGGCAAGAGTGGAGCAGAAAAGGAGCAGGCAGCTTTCAGATATTTGGTGTGTGGCACTGCATTTGCTCATCTGGGTCAGAACACTCTCAAACATCAAGATTGGTTTGATGAAAATGATGGGGAAATTCAGAAACCATTAAATGAAAAATGAGAACTCCACAAGGTTTACTAGCAGGATGGTTAATCCATCTCTAAGAAGGCTGGGTTTAATTCCATCAAAAGTAAAGTACAAGCAAAGCTTAGAGAAGTGCAAGATTCTTGGTTCAGTAAGAAGGCAGATGAAATTCAGTTTTATGCTGATAGTAACAATCCAGAGCACTTTTATGATGCCCTGAAGGCTTGTGGTTTATCCTTCTTTCTCGAAGAGGACCATGGCATCAGGGAGATGATGACATGACTTGCACTTGACTTTGATTTGAGTGAGAGAGGGCTGTGCAAAGTCACTTTCTCTTCCAGAGCCATCTGGGTCCAGTGGCCGGATATCGATCAGAACAACTGGATATAGCCCAGGATGCAGTGAGCTATTTATGGACTAAAGACCTATGGTATATCTCAACTACTCTGTACTGATGGAGCAAGACATGATCCTGGAGTGAACATTTCCATAATGTTCTCAACAAACCATCATCAATCACTGCTGAAGCCTTCAACCATTTACTTCAGAAGAGGTTTTGAATGCCATTAGGCTCTTTTGTGTGGCAAAGCACCTGGTACTGATTCTGTTTCAGCTGTGATTTACAAGGTGGGGGGGGTACATTGCTCATACAAAAAGTTAACTGAAATTTTATGGCAAGAGGTTTTTCCCCCAGCAGTCCAAGGATGTCTCCATTGTCCATCTTTATAAAGGTAAAGGAAATAGATTGTCCGGAGACAACCACAGTGGGGTCTCCCTCTTAACTATTGCTGGTAAGATTCTTGCTAGAGTCGTCCTTAATAGGCTTATCCATCACCTGGAAGATGGTCATCTACCTGAGAGCCAGTGTAGCTTTAGAAGGGGCTGAGGAAAGGTCAATATAGTGTTTGCTGCCTGACAACTCCAGGAGAAATGCTTAGAGCAGAACAGAGATCTGTACACAATGTTTTAGATGGAAAATAGTGAGAGCTAAAAGTCCAATTCTTGCGCTCTGAAGAGGAGGGTTTTGGGAAGAGTTAAGTGCTCCACTTTACAGTCCTCCAATTAGAGGGGAGGTAAGGTGTTGAGTATCCTAGACTGAGTTAAGCCACAGTGGTGATGAGATTAGAAAAGACTAGGAGTGGAATTTTTGCCCTTGGTATTTCCCTTACATACATCTAAATCTATTTCTTTTTTCTGAGATTGGATTATTTAAGATCTCTTTCTGTTCTTCTGATAGTTTGTGTATTTTATTTGAAGGTATTCCTCTGTTTCTTTTGTGTTCTTAATTTTGTTAGCATAAAATGTCTTATGTAATATGTTTTATGTAATATGTTCTGATTATTCTTTTCATTTCTTCTGGTTTTGCTGTGATTTCACGATGCTTATTTCCTATTCTATTGATTTAATTTTCTGCTCTCTTCTTTATCAGATTTGCTAAGGGTTTACCAGTTTTATTTTTTCAAAGAACCATTTTTTGGTAATATCATTTATGGGGTTTTTTGGTTTCCAATTTATCTATTTCCCCTCTCATTTTTAATATCTCCCCTTTTTTGGTTTATTTTAGGTTTATTTGTTGAGTTTCTAATTTTTAAAAATGTGTACTGATGGGGCAGCTAGGTGGCACAGTGGATAGAGCACTGGCGCTGAAGTCAGGAGGACCTGAGTTCAAATCTGGCCTCAGACCAAACACTTGACACTTACTAACTGTGTGACCCTGGGCAAGTCACTTACTGGCCCCAGTTGCCTTAAAAAAAATAAAGTATACTCATTTCATTAATCTTTTTCTTATTTTGTTAATGTATGATTATAAGGTTATTACAGAAATTTTGGAATGTTGCTTTATCATTATCATTTTCTTTTACATAGTTATTAATTGCTTTTATGATTTGTTCTTTGACCTACTAATTAGTTAAGATTTCATTGTTAAGTCTCATTTTGGTCTATATCTTCTGTTTGTGGTACCTAAACCAATTTCAGTTTTTATTGCATTATGGTCTGTAAAGGATGCATTGCCTATTTCTGCCTTTTTACATTTGTTTGTAATATATCTCTCTGCCCTAGTATGTGGTCAATTTTTATGAAAGTTCCATGTGTTGTAGAGAAGTATGTATATTCTTTTACTGTCCCATTTAGAAGATGCCTTTGGTCTTTTAACTCTAGTTTCTCCAATTTGTTCAGTTCCATAGTTTCTCTTTTGTTTGTCTTTCTGTTAGACTTATCTAAAATGGATAGAGAGATACTGAAGTCTCCTGTCACTGTTGTGTTCTCTCTGTGTCTTCTTGAAGTTCAAATAATGTATCCTTTGTGAATTTGGATGCTAAGGCATTTGGAGCATATATTATTGATATTGGTTGTTGTCTGTGTTTCCTTTAAGCATAATAAAATTTCCTTGGTGTTTCTTTTTAAATTTTTTTAATGTTTTTGCATTGTTTGCTAGCATGTGGCACCTCCTGCTTTTTTAGATTTGCTTAATGCATAGTAAATTTTTTTCTGCCCCCTCAATTTTATTTTGTGTATGACTTTTTTTTTAATGTGTTTCTTTTAAACAATAGATTATGGAATTTTGTTTTCTTATCCAGTTGATCTCTCTTTTGTTTTATTGGCTTGTTTAATCCTTTCACATTTAAAATTATGAGTTAAGTTTATATTTTCCTCCATTTGTCTCGAATATTGGGTTTTTATTCAAGTTATGATTTTTCCCCCTCTTCTGCTATAAACACAGTATAATATTCCCTTAGTTACTTTACTTTTGTCTTTCTTTTTTTCCGTGGCCCTTTTTTCACTGGTTCTCTTCTCACTCCTGATACTACCCTCTTCTCATTTGTTAATCTTTTCCCTTTAGGATTTTGCTTTTATCTGATATTTTTCCCATTCTTTTTTCCTCATAGTCAGGTAGATTTTACTTCCTGTCCTTCCCCTTCAACTAGTTCTGTTCATTAATTTCTTAAATTTCTTTTTTTTTTGCTCCCTTTTCCAAAAAAGGATTTTTCTCATTCTTCATTATCCATCTTTTCTTCCTATTTACTCATACTCTGATTCTCATGACCTCTTTAATTATATAGTCTCTCTCTTTTCTCTCTATTCTTTGTGTAATTTGAACTTCCAAAGTATACATTCTAGGCTCTCCCCTCTTGATGCCTTTTTATCACTGCTTTGTAGGGCTTACCCCATGGATTTTCTTTTTTCCATTGTGCCTCATTCCTAGAATTGTGCCAATTATTCCTTGCCTGTTGCATTTATTCACTCTTCTTGTATTTCTGTTGTTCGGGGTGTTCAAGAAGCAAATAATCTATCCGGGTTTGCTTTTCTTTCTAAAAATGTTTCAAACTCTTCTTTGTTATTTAATGTCCATTTTTTGTCCTCTTTGGTTCAATTTGCTCAGATTTGCTGGGTAAGTGACCATGGGGCTGCATCCTGTGCTTTGTTGCCCTTTAGAACACATTGTTCCATTCCCTCCTTTTTTTCGTGTGTGTGTGTGTGTGTGTGTGTGTGTGTGTGTGTATGTATGTACAATAATCTTGTGTTATTCAGATGTACTTTGTATTTGTAGGTCTTTCTCTTGATGACCTAAAGAATTTTTATTTCTAAATTGAATTGTTATATTTAAGTATTATGTGTCTTAGAGGTTGCAGCTTTTAGTTTTTGTCTGGAGGTGATCTGTGAAGTTTTTTAATTGGAATTTCAGTGTTTATGTTTAGGAGCTCTGAGTAGTTCTCTTCTGTTATTTCCTTCATTATAATGTTAAAGTTTTTTGTCTAGTTGAGCTCTGGGAAACCTATGTTCTTTATGTTGTCTCTGCATCTTGTTGAGATAAGTGTATTTTGCTTGCATAGTGAGCATGTTTTCTTTTTTTCTAACTTGTCCTTCACTGCTTTGTATTTACATTCCTCATCTATTGTTCTCTTTTTTCTTTCTTTGCTAAGGCTTGCCATTTTAGCGTCAAGTTCTCATTATTTTTGCTGTGTAGGACATATATTCTGCTCTCATAATTTTCATTTCTCTTTTAAACCACTCAGAAACAGTGTATTGTGGTTCCATGTTCTGCACAGGGTCCTCTGTCTTATCAAGTGCTAGATCATTTTCCTTTGTTTTGTAGTATTTATTCATAAATGCCTGAACTTATTTACTGTATCTGGAAGCTATATTTCCTTCTGTTATTGTTTTTCCTGTTGATTTATCTGTTTATATTCAAGGTCTTTTAGCATTTTTCTTCTTGAAATCTTTGGTCCCTTCAGTCTCTTATTCTCCTTTCTTTTATGTACTGCCTACTTCCTGACTCCTTTTTGACTGTGATTTCATTGAGGGCCGGATCTCAAAATGTCTCAGCCCTCTTCCATACTGGGCAATTCATGGTTCACCAGCTTAGGTCTCTGCTCCAGGTGACTTTTGGGTGGTCAGTACTAGCCCCAACTGGGTACTGTGCTTGTTCCCTTAGGCTTGATGGACTGCTTCACAGCTTCCCCCACTCACAGTGTCATATACTGGTGACTTGTCTCACTCAGTGTGTTCCTTAGCTCTTTGGCACCACACCAGCAGTTAGGAGCCTGCAGTACAGGTGCTTCTGGGTTTTCCCCAACCTCCTTTTTTGCTCCTAAAGAGCTGTGTGTGGCTACACTGGCTGTTGAGCCCTGAGCAAAATTCCCCAGCCTGGAACTGGTGTCTCCACAGCATTGGGAAGAGGGTGGGTTTTTATGTAAGCCTATGTTCTTGGGTCTGGTTGTACAGCCTTACTGCCAGTAGTGTGGGAGGTGGTAGAGGGGTGCTGAGTAAGCTCAGGGTCAGTGAGTGTCAGTTCCTGGGTTTGGGTTTTGTTTTATTTTGTTACCTTTTGGGTTCTGGGAGTCCTTAGACCTTGGAGACAGCTGAAGTTCTTTTATCTTTGGTGCATAGTTTCTGTTTTGGATAGGTTTGAGGTGTTGTAGGAATCACAGAAAATGTCTGGTCCACCATCTTGTTGCTTATGTCACCTAGAAGAATGGCCCAGCCATTCTGGAAGACACATTTGAACTTCAAATGAAGCTGTCCATGTCACGTGATCAAACTAAGTAATATTCCTTTTTACTCAAAAGATGAGGTGTGGCTCGTAAATTGATTCTCAAGGCAGTTCCCAAAGAGGAATGCCAAGTCAAATATTTTGAACAATGGTTTATTTTTGTAATATTTAGCAGCCCAAGGTAGCCACTTTGACGGATTTAATTCATTTGGATATATAAGTTTCTCAGTGTCTGTGTATATAGGTGTGTTTAAACAGTCTTATTGGTTTATAGTCAAACCTATGGAGTAGAGTAGTCAGGAAAGCTTTCTTAGGTAAGTTTTAGTTGGAGCTGGGCCTTGAAGGATGAGAGGAAACAGAACATTTCAGGCAATATGAAGAAAGATGCAGAGATGAAAATGAACCATATCATTTTCGGAGAACTCATAAGTAGGTGTCTGGTTGGAATGTTGGGTTCACATTCCAAGTGAATGGTGGAAGATTGAATTGGAAAGGACATAGGAGTCACATCATAAAGACTTTTGAATGCCATACTAAGAAGTTTGCACTTAGGTTTTTAGGCAGTGGAGCCATTAGAAAAGTTAAAGTGGTGAGATGATGTATGCAAAGTGTGTTTAGGAGAATTAATAATTTGGTAGTGGTATGTACAATGCATCAGAGGTAGGAAGAGCAATGAGGAGCTTTGGGGATCATTCAAAATGGATTATAAGGGCTTGAAAGAGAAGACGATCACTGAGGTACAGTAAGTGGTGTCCTCAGAGTCACTTAGACCAATCTCCTTTGTTTTACAGATGAGGAAACGGGCATAGAAAGGTCAAATAATTTATGAAAGGCAAGTTTAAACTGGTATTCTGTAGCACTGTAATTCAGACTCAGGGCCTCTAACTCCAGATCCAGCCCTCTTTCCACTGTATCTTGTTGCATTCTGCAGAATGTAAAGAAAGGGGAAAATATAAAAAAGTGGATTGTCCGTGATTGTCTTGGGCTTTTTATATATTCTTTCTCAGTGATATCTTTTCCCTTGGCCTTTACTCAGTTGACTCACCAGATACATCCAGCTTTAATATTTATTTATTTTGGGCTTTTTTATTATTTTTATGGTTTTGCTTTCAGCTTCCTCATCAATAAAATGAGGGGGATCCCTTCTAGATATGTTTTTTTAATGATCATATATTTCTCTTACTTGGTCATGAACTCTTCCCCCATCCATAATTGTGGAAGTATCTCCTTCCCTTTTCCTTTAAGTTGTTTATGATGACATTTTATATCCAGGTGATTTATCTATTTGGAGTTAATTGTAGTAATTTTGTTGTTATTGTTCAGTTAACTCTTCCTGACCCCATGGACCATAGTGTCCATGGAGTTTTCTTGGCGAAGATACTGGAGTAGTTTGCCATTTCCTCCTTCACTGGATTAAGGCAAACAGAGGTTAAGTGACTTGTTCAGGTTCACACAGCTAATGTCTGAGGCTGGATTTGAACTCAGGTCTTCTAGATTTTCTGTCCTAGTTCTCTAACCTCTGACAGCCACCTACCTACTTCCTAATTGTAGTAACAGAATGTGAGATACTTATCTATTTTCTAAATTTAATTTCTGTTATACTGTTTTCTAGTTTTTCTAGTAGTTTTTGTTGAATAGGGAGTCCTTTCCCCAGTTGTTGGTGTCCCAGAGCTTATTGAATACTGCGCCTTCTGTGTTTTGTTTACCTAATCTGTTCCATTGATTAACTTTTCTGTTTTTAACCAGTGCCATATAGTTTAGGCTATTATTACTTTGTATCAGTCAATGAATCAGTATGTATTCATTAAATGTCTACTATATGCCAGATCTTGGGGATAGAAAGACAATTGTGTCTTCTTCCTTGCTTCTTTTTTCCTCTCCTCCTTTTCTCTCAATTTCAATTTCATTAAACATTTATTAAGCACTACTGTGAGGCTGTCACTGTCAGTGTGCCCTGAAAAGGAGGGTGGGTATCTGTGGAGTGGGAAGCAAGCAGAGCTGCTGCTGCAGCTGCTGGAAAATGGAGCTTGCAAAGTTCTAAGAAAGTTCTCTAAAGGAAAGCATTGGGAGGAGTTTATTGGTCCACACCCTTCAGCCCTTCAGTCAGAGGAGAGAGACAACTGAGAGAAAGTTGAAGATATTTGGTATCAGAAACTGAGTCAGTCAGCATAGTAATGAGATTTCAGGTCGTCAGTTTATCCTGGATAAGTTATGATCCCTGGAGTCCAAAACCAAGCAGAGCTGCTGATAGAAAACTTAAGAGTTATTGTTACTTGTTCTCCTCATGTTTATGATGATTAAAGTGGAGAAGGGGAGAAGAAAGGTTTAGAAAGCAGAATCCTTCAATATGTTATTTATAAGAACATGCTTGACACATAAGTATACCAGAGAGTTAAGATGAGAGATTGGAGCAAAATTTATTATACCTCACATGATTTCAAGCAAATAAAGGTGACGATCATGATCTTAGACAAGACAACAATACCAACAGATATAGATAAACCAGATAAGCAAGGAAACTGCCTTATGCTTAAAGGTAACATAAAGAAAAAACATATGAGTATTTAATCTATAAGCCCTGAATGGCATGGCATCTAAGTACTTAAAGGAAATGTTAATCTAATTAATCTAAATAGTCAGGAAAATCATAATTGTCAAGGACCTCATGTGCTGTTTTTGGATTCACAAAAAAAAATCTAACAAAAAGACAAATAAAGAAGTTAAGGACATGAGTAGAATTTTAGGGGAAAAAAATCTATAGATTTCTGATGATGACTGAATGGGAATAGAAAAGAATATCCATATTTCGGCTGGGAAGGGCACCTTTACAGAAACTGATCTTGTGCTAGGAGATAAGAAGCCCATCAAGTGAAGAAACATAGAAATATTAAATACATCCTTTACTGACCAAAATGCAATAAAAATTATCACTTGGTTGGTTGTTGTCTGTCATGCTTGAAGAGTACCAAAATGACATCACTATATCGGGCGCAAGGTGCCGTGTGTCTGTGGCTGATCAGACCACTGTGAGCTTAGAAGGCTCTACCACAGGTTGGGTACAAATAGTCCATATGAACATTTGGAGTGGAGATGTCTGTAAATTTGTGCATTTCACATATCTTTTGAGCTGCTACAATTTTGCTTTGTTCATAGAGCACAGTGCCTTCTTAGATCTGGGCATACCGTGCTGGGGGGTCTGGTACCAGTATCTCGCATATCTCATGATTGATTCCAAAGGTCTTCAGAGAGACCTTGAGGTTTCCTTGTATTGCTTCTTCTGACCTCTATGTGAGTGCTTGCCTTATGAGTTCTCTATAAAATAGTTTTTTTAGGCAAATGTATGTTTGGTATTCAAAGAAAGAAGAAACAGTTTGAACTTATATTGAAACTGTGAGCATGTGAATCAAAGAGCAAATCGGAAAAAAAAAAAAGATAATTTCAAATGAAACACATCAGTGACCTGGGTGCATCGAAAGCAGTCATTAAGGGAAAATTTCTTTCTCTAGAGTAGGGATTTCTTAATCTGGATCCATGAACATTAAAAAAAATTTTTTTGATAGCTGCCTTTAAATATGATTGGTTTCCTTTGCAATCCTATGTGTTTTATGCATTTAAGAACATTTTTATGAGAAGGCATCCATAGATATCACCAGACTGCCAGAGACCCTAGAAAACATAGGGATAAATGGACGATCTAACACCAAAATAAAACCATTTTCTGTAACAGATGAATATTAAAGATCTTTCTAATAGGCTTAGAGTAAATCAAGGATGTCCATTGTCAACATTTATTTAAATACAGTTCTAAAAATACTAATGATTGCAGTAAAACAAGAGAAAGAAATTGAGGGAATACTTATGAGCAAAGAATAAATAAAGTGAACACTTTTTATTGATGATAGGATGATTAAAGAATCCTACTAAAATTAATTAAACAATTAGTAAATTCAGTACAGTAGAATATAAAATAAAACCACAAGAAACATCAACTTTTCTGTATATTACCAACAAGACCCATCAGAGTATGAAAGTCTGACTCTGAAATATCAGCTTTTATGCATATTGCCAACCACACCCACCAGGAAGTGATAGAGGGAAAAAAATAACACACAGAGTAACTATAAAATGCATAAATATTTGGAAGTCCACCAACAGTGGCACACATTTTTATATAACTATAAATCCAAAACACTCTTTACAGAAATAAAGTAAAACTTCATTAAAAGTATTAATTGCTCATGTTTGGGCTGTGCAGTATAAAAATGATACTACCTAGATTAATTAATAGATTAATGCCATACCAAACTACCAAAGAATTGTTATAGAACTAGACAAAATACCATTCAAATTTACCTGATGGATCAAGAATCCCAAAGGAAATAGTAAAAAAAAAAGTATGGCCAGGAATGGTGGTGCAATGCCTGTAGACCCTACTACTGGGAAGGATGATTCTGGTGGATCATTTGAACTGCAGTAAGGCTAGTTGTGTCTGTTCTAAGTCAGGCACCAATACAGTGAACCCCCAGGGAGCAGATTTGTGGGATACCAGGCTGCCTGAAGAAGGGCAAACTGGCCCAGGTCAGAGAAAAAGGGAGAGGGAGAGGAAGGAGGGAAGGGAGTTGAGGAGGGGAGCTTAGACTCTGATTACTAGTTCTTTTGCTTTTTTTCCCCTCCTTCTTTCATAAACGAGATCCAACTTCAAAGTTGGGAGTTTATTTTGCTTGTAACTGTTTTCTCCCTAATTGTTTTAACCCCAACCACTCTGTTGAATTTTTCTTCAGATGTTTATGAAAATCATTTCCATGAGAAATGACCTCATCTGGGGAAGTGGGGGCATTTTTAGAGATCATATCAATCACTGAACATTTATATAGTGCTTACTGTTGAGGTTTAGAGGTTTAGAGGTGCTGGGATCCCAAAATCATGACACATGGGTCCTGCTGGAATGAATTTGGCCCAAGCATTCTGTCAGCCAAAGACAAGGTTTATTAAAGATCTGCCACATTGGCCAGACTCTTAAGGAATCAGAACATTTGTGAGCTATTGGCTAGATTATAAGAATCTGAGCCCTTGGCTAGCTAGGTTCTTAAGGAATCTGAGCCCTGTAATGGTAACAAGATGGATCCTTATATATAGAAAGACTGTGGGAGGGCTCTAGGGAGGATCTTGATGGGAGTGGCTAGTAGGCTGGGGTGAACGCCTGGGACTTGGACCGTGGCTAAGAGATAAACTAAAGCACGTAGCACAATGTCTGGTACATAGTAAGTGATGTGTACGGGCCCTAGCCGAGACCTTTGCTCCTCACCCCAAAAAGAATTTCGGTCCCATTTGTCTACAGGATTCTCCAAGAATTCTCCCACAGGATCAAGGAAGTCTCTGACATTTACCTGAGGCTATAATCCTATCAACTGGCCTTTCCTTATCTCCTTAGCCCAATCTCCCAATTCTCAATTGCCCTTAAGCTAGCCTAGCCCTCCATTATTTTACCTCCCTAAAGCCCTGAACCACTTCCCACCCTTAATCCAATCATTTGTGAATCTATCTGGTCCTGGGAATTTTTTCTTAGGGAGTTCATTGATAGCTTGTTCAATTTCTTTTTGTAAGATGAATTTAAAGTATTCTCTAAAATGGAGTTTAAGTATACTATTTCCTCTTGTGTTAATCTGGGCAATTTATATTTTTGTAAACATTCAACTCTTTCACTTAGATTATCAGATATATTGGCATGCAGTTGGGCAAAATAGCTTCTGCTTACTGCTTTAATTTCCTCTTTATTGGTGATGATTTCACCCTTTTCATTTTTGATACTGGTAACATGGTTTTCTTTTTTTAAAGTATTATTTTAATTTATGGAATAAAACAAACATTTCCATAACATAGTACAGTAAAGATGATTGCAGTGAAACTGTAAATCTGCTATGTACAGCTTGCTGTTCCTTTCACATATACAACAAAATTATGTAAATTTTTTTTCTTCCCTCTACCCTGAGATGGATAGGGTAGGGTGCTCACGTACGTGTGTGTGCATGCGTGTGTGTGTGTGTGTGTGTATGTATGTATACACTGTGCTTTACACCGTGTTCCCCTTTTACCTGAGACAGACCTTTGCAGTCCTTTTCAATTGTCTTGGGCTGGAAAAATGTTTCACCCCATCTTTTTATAGGTTCTGCTGCTTCAGAATTCATTTTGAGGCTTTTGAACTCAGGTCCTCCTGACTCCAGGGCCAGTGCTCTATCCACTGTGCCACCTAGTTGCCCCTTGAGGCATTTTAAAAAAATTGTTTGGAGGGGATTTTTGGAGCGCTCAGGCAAGTTCCTGCCTTTTCTCCACCATCTTGGCTTTGCCACCCCAATTGTCTAATTGCCAAATCTGATGGTCTTTTTTTCAGTCATTAAATTAAGATTGACCACTCTTCCCCAGGATGCTTTCTTCTCTCCTAGCAAGTGTCTGAGGCTGGATTTGAACTCAGGTATTCCTGACTCTAGCTTCTGCACTCTATTTACTGCACAATGAGCTGCCTCCTCATAGAGGTGATGGATTCAGAAAGAAACATATTTTTTGGACTTAGTAAATGTGGGAATTTGGCTTTTTGACTTTGCACATTTGTTACAAGGTTTTTGTTTTGTTTTTCAGTGGTTGGGGTTGGGGTGGGAGGAAAAGAAAATTGATTTAGTTGAAAAAATTAAAGATGTAAACTACTTGTAAATGTGGATAGTGTTATTGTATTTTTATATCCATTCAGTGACACATAATAGGCATTTAATAAATGCTTTTTGGTTTATTAATAATGAGATCAAGAATGTGTTATTCTATGTGACTGAAGTGAAGTGAAGATGAAAATCAAGGGAGTTGATGCACTGAGAAGCTAAGATGTTTGAGGAAACACTTTTAATTTAAGTCCCCTAATAAAAGAGCATGGATTAGAATGAAGAAGACTATGAGACAGGTACAGATTTCCTTAAGAAAGGAAGAATAATAACTGGGGTGTTAGGAAATAATTGTTCCCCAGGTCTAAATAGAAGGATAAATCTGCCAGCTTCCCTCTTTCTATTGATGGTATTACCACCTTCCCAGTGACTTAGATTTGAAATCTTTGACTCACTTTTCTTTCTTTCCAAACACCAAATTTGCCACATACTTGGACTGCTTGTCTGTTTCATCTTCTCTTTATTCCTATAGCTTCCACCCTTATTCATGTCCTCATCATCTTTCTCCTGGGCAATTTGTAATAGCCTTTTACTTGCTTTCTTTATCTAGCTCATCTTGTCTAAATCATTCCCAGTACCCTTTTCCTCAAAAACTTTGACTGGTTTCCTGTTTCCTGTAGGATGAAAAACAAACCCCTTACCTGGTCCTTTAGAGTCTAGCTCCAAACTGCTTTTCTGATCTTATTTAACATTGCTTCCCTTTACCCATTCTACATTCCAGTCAATTAACTATTCCCTAAATGAAACATACTTTCTTTCACTTCTGTACATTTATACAGAGCCCCGCCCCTTCCCCATATCTGAAAAGTACTCCCTCCTCATTTCTGTCTTTTAGAATTGCCTTTTTTCAAGCCTCAGTTCAGGTGACACATCTTTGAATCCTTCCCTAATGCCCCAAGCTAAAAGTATTCTCTGCTATGTGAAATTTTCCTAAAATGCTTTTGAATTTCTCTTTTGCATCCATCAATCTTCCTACCTTGTGTAACACTTACTGTGTTATGTGTTATATCTCCCGACACTCCCTTGTAAGTTCCTTGAGGGGCTGTCATTTTGACTTTGTATCTTCAGTGCCTAATATAGTTATAATCCTTTTCATATAGTAGGTGCTTTAGTAAATGTTTGTTGAATTGAATTTGTTTGAGTAATCATAGAATTTAGGATCAGAATGAAACTTAGCCATTTTTCTGGTTCAATCTCTTCATGTTATAGATGCATAAATTGAGAGAAATTCATGGATTTGAGTTCAGGTAACGAAGAGAATGATGATTCCATCAACACAGCTAAATTAAAGACAAGTGGGAGACCTGCTCAATATGCACAATGGAAAATTTCAGTAGGCAGATGCAACTGGGAGGTATCAGGGATGGAGATAAAGATGAAAAACTAGCTTTATAGAAGTGATATTTGAGAATGGAGGAGATTCCTGAGAGAAAGTAAAAAGAAAAGCTAGAAGAAAGCCAAAGACTAAGGCTTGGAGAAAGTTTAAAATTATTATACAGTTTACATTAATCACAGTCTCAGAGTTGAAAGGGACATTGGAAATTGTTTAGTCCAACCCATTTCTAAATGGCAGTCCCTTCTACAATATCCCCAACAAATAATCATTTAGTTTCCTCAGCAAGACTTCACTATCTCATGAAGTAGGCCATTTTACTTTTGGACAGATCTTATTGTTAGTATGTGGGAGGAGGAAGAGAATCCTGTGTGATTAAGAGAGGAGTAGTTATTGGTATAAGAACCAACATTAGTATAGTATCACAGAGGCCAAGGAAAGAAAGTTTCAAAATAGAAGGGGTGCTTGTTTGCGAGACTGGTTTAGAATAAGAACAAATAGCTGACAGAGAAACTAATGCAATGAATGGGAAACCTGGAAATTTTGTGGGTTGTATCTTTAAATAAAATGCCTCGGCTGTGATTAGTTTTTATCCAGGGAAAGAAAAATATAGCTTTGATTCATGGAAGCTTTAATAGCCTTAAAAACATTGTACTGATGTTACTGAAGATAGTAAGGAACTCTTCCAACAGTCACTGAATTATGAAGGCTGTCAACACTTTGCTTTGAAAAAAGTCTCATTTTAAAATGTGAAATTTTATTGATTTTATTGTTCTCTGTTCTTCTCCCTGAGGCAGATCTTTTACTTGGCACTTGTTCTGTGTTGAAGCTTTTGGATAATGGAAACATTCCCCTGGCAATGTCTCTGGGGCGACTCCTTCGACGAGCCTCCTCAAAAGCCTCTGACCTCCTGACCCTCAACCCCAGTTGCAGCAGTGGCCCTCCTTCTGTACTGGATGGGGAGATCATCTATTCAAAGAACAATGTCTGTGTCCATCCCCTGCACGTTCTGCAGGGCCTTGGGGAACATCACCCAGGTAAGGTGGTAGAAGAGAGAAGTTGTACGTGAGGGGGCAAGTCTTGGATTAGAGACAATGTTTTATGATAAGAAGAAAAGAGAAATTGGTTACAAGTCAAGAGGCATGAGTTCTAGTTCTTCCTCTTCTACTAGCTTACTGTGTGACCTCAGAGAAGTCATGTCTCTTCTCAGTTCCTCAGTTTTTTCATCTGTAAAATGAAGAAGCTGAAAGAATCATCTAGTTCTCTAGGACCTGGTATAGTTCAGTTGAAAGTATGCTGAATTTGGAGTGAGTGGGCCTGGGTTCTAATCTTGGCTGTGTTATTTATTGCCTTTATGACTGAGCAAGTCATTAAACCTCTCTGGACCTGGTTTTCCAATCTGTAAAACAAGAGGGATATGCTTTCCAAATCAAAATCTATATTCTTCTGACTTTTTTAGCTCTATAATTATATACTCTCTAACCTATTCATTTCCTCTCCTGAGATTCATTGAATCCAAGAACAGTAAGGTACTCCCAAGATCATTAACCCTATTCCACCACTTACAGGTGTGACTTCATTCAAGTCTTGCTGAGTAGGTGGCTCTAATCTCTTAAAAATTATGAAGGAAGAGGATTCTACAACCTTTTCTGTCTTAAATCTAAAGTTCTTTCTGCTTTTTAGAGAGGCAGAATAAAAGAGTATAACGAGCAATGGACTTGGAGACAGGAAAGTCCCAAGTTCAAGTTGGTCCCTCTACCTCCCCCTTTTTCCCTCTCCTCCCCAAGATCAAGTGTTTGACCCCCAGAATAACACTCATCCGCTTGAGCCTCAGTTTCATCGTCTGTAAAATGAGAATAATCCTTGTAATAACTGTCTCACAGGGTGATTTTTGAATATCAGATCAAATGATGCATGTTAAGTGCTTTGCAAATCTGAATGTACTATACAAATCTAACTATAATTCCCCTTGTTTTATTTTCTTACTTAACTTCCTCATCTACAAAATGGAGCCAGTAATCTCTTTAAAGTGGAATTGATGAAATAGAGAATTAGAAGTTTGAAGGATACTTTGGGAAGAGTTTCCTTGGAGAGGAAGGTGCTAGAAAAATAGACTGTTTGTTTATATTTACTTTCTATATATGTAAATGTGTACATACTCTTTTTCTTGATAGTTGGTAAGCTTCTTGAGGATCAGGTCTATTTCATTTTTGTCTTTGTATTCCCAGCACCTAGCCCTCTGCTTAGTAGCACATGGGTAACACTGACATAATAAACAAACAAACAAATAAATAAAGCTTACTGATTGAGTGTTTAAGTATTTCATAACATAACATACTAAGCAATTAATATTAGTATCCAAAAGAAGTGGTTTTACTGTTATCAACAATGAAAATAAGTTGTTTTGCATGCTTCAGATCATTAATAGGAAGAAAAATGGAAATGACTGAAAATTTGTAAACATAGAACAACAGTAACAAGAAAAACCCCAGGAGAAGTGTGTGTGTGCATGTGTACATACAGACTTTGAGAAGATAGATAGGCACTGTTAGTAGAGCTGTGAATTGGTCCAATCATTCTGAATATGATTTTGGAATTATGTAAGAAATGTGGCAGTATTCTGCATACCCTTTGACCCAGTGATCTCTTGCCTCTCCAGGTCAAGAAGGTCAAGGTCCTGTATATATACAGAAATATTAAAGTAGCACGCCTTGTGGTAGCAAAAAACAGAAAACAAAATGATGTCCTGTAAATTGGGTAATAGCTGAAAAAATTATGACAAATGAATGTACTGTCCTATTACCACTTTAAAAAGTTTTTTTTTGTTCTGAACTTAAAACACCAAAAACAATCCATTTCCACACACAAAGCAGAACACAAAAAGATTCTATGTGAAGCTTCTGAAAAGTATGTAGTAAATTCTGCACATAACTTTCAAAACGATCTTGCTTAAAATGCTTCAGAAACTCTATTTTTTTCATCACTATTGCTAACACCCCTGTCGCTCTTGAACAAATTAACTTAGTTAAGCTAAGTGAATCTACACAATGACCATGTCCAGAAATATAGGTCTCTGCACCTTTTGTCCATCATCCATCCTTCTGTCAGGAGGTAGATAATATGCTTCATCATCAGTCCTCTGGTTGGATTTTTCTTTGATCAGAGTTCTTTAGTCTTTAAAGGTTGTATATCATTACGTGCTGTGGTCCTGTTATAAATTATTCTTGTTCTGCTTACTTCACTCTGAATCAGTGCATACTACTTAGGATTCTTAGAAGTTGTGTTTCATCAGTGAAGTAATATTCCATGCAGTCATAAACCACAGTTTATTCATCCATTCCCCAATTTTCTAAGAGGCAATCTAAGGTACCGCTTAAGATTCTAGTTCACTCACCTACCCAACCCCCTTTTAATTCTTCTCTTTTCAGGATCAGAAATTTATTTTTTATCTTTTGACTGTTTTCCTAACCACCCACTCCCTATCTCTGCTTATTTCTATGTTGTGTTTGTTGTGCTTTTTACATCAAAGTGTGTGTGTGTGTGTGTGTATGTGTAGTCAGCCTTGCTTTGTCCATTTCATATTACAGCTAGTTTCATCTTATGCCCAATTTCCTCCAACCCCAGTCACTTCTTGTATTTTCTCATGCCTTTTAATTATAAGAAATGCCAAGCTCTACCCCCTACTTCTTCCCTTCTACACTAACACATTTCTTCGTTTAACCTCCCTCAATACCCTTTGAAGACATTAAGGTTCTGAAGGACCCTTGTTTCTTTTTCCACTGGTAGGATAGTAGCACTGTGTCATTGCCCCTTCTAGTTGCTCAAATTGACCTCTCTAGATTTCTTTGCACTCTTGTTTTTGCATTTCGAAGTTTATAATCGTTCTTTATATCATAAGTACTTGAAAATTCCCTCTTCCTTTAAAAGTTGTTCTCCTCCTCCCCCCATACCTTTATAGGGTGATTTATTCTTAATAGGATATAGCATTTAGATGACTTTATATGTATTATCTCACTTGATTCTCACAGCAAGGTAGGTGTTATTACTATTTTGCAGATGAGGAAACTGAGGCTGAGATGTTAGTGACCTAAGCAGGGTCACAAAACTAGTAAGCTGAAGTAGGATTTGTCCAGAATCACACAGCTTGTAAATGTCTAAGGTTGAAACTTAGTTCTTCTTGACTCCAGCTCCAGTGCTTCTCAAGCTACGTGTGTCCCATCCCTAGTTGCACACTGGAACGCGATTAACTTAAGGACTCCTCTTTCTTTTTACCAGTGGGCTTCTCCTTAACTTTTTGTGGAGTGGAAGATATCATTATAGTTTCTTATTAAATTTAATGATTGTTATTTGGTCTGGTGGGAACTTGAGGATTTTGCTGGAGTAGGTATGATAGAGCCAGGCAGTCTGACTCAGTTCAGGTAGCCATCTTGGCAGGAAGTCAGGGAATATTACTGAGCAGTAATAAATGACAAATATGAGAAATTCAAAGAAATAAAGAGTTTTGTATGAACTCGTGCAGAGTATGATATGAGCAGAATGAAAAGAATAATATATAGAATAACTAAAACAATGTAGCTGAGTTCACTAGATGGAAATAAAATTTCTTTATAAAAAATTATTTTTTAAAAATTTTAAATAAATTTACTCATTTAAAAATTTTTTTTGAGTTCCACATTCTCTCTCTTTTGTTCCTCCCCCATTGAGAAGGCAAGCAATATGATATTAATTATACGTCTGAAGTCATGCAGAATATATCGAAAAAAGAAAGTGAAAGATCAGTAAGTCTCAAAGAACAGATGAGATCACTTCCTTACATCGGTGGTCACCAGCTCAGGTGTTTTGGCTTCTTTTTCTTTGTTCTTTTTCTTTGTATTATTATAGGTAATAATATATATAACATAATAATAAAAGACACCAATGTTTTTTTTTAACTTTATTAATTTATTTTGGTTTATCAACGATCACTTCCATAAGCTTTTGAGTTTTAAATTTTTCTCCCCCTCCCTACCTTCCCAAGAAGGTGTGCAATCTGATATAGGCTCTACATATACATTCCTATTAAACATATTTTCACATTAGTCATGTTGTAAGGAAGAAGACACCAATCTTTTTTTAAAGACACCTCTTTAAAGAATGTTTTTAGAAATAATGACAAATCTGTACTATTTTCCATCTCCTTCCAGTTATATCTCTTTTTTGCTTGAGTCTCAGGGGAAAAGTCTTGATTTCAACTCTGCAATCTTTCTACTTCTGTGAAGTAATATTCCCTGTGATCTTCCTTCATTACCCTCCATAATGTTACACATATCTCTTGGTATCCTAAACCAGAGTTGCCTTTGGCTGTTGTATCTTTCAGTTTGGCAAAGAAATTGAATGTTTGTTGGCTGGAGCAATCAGTTTCTTGTCTGTTTGAAGCTCTTTGGTGTGCTTTCTGCTTCATGTCTGTAAACTGCTGTAGGAAATGGTGATAATTTAAGTTAATTTCAACAGCTTGTTTGCATAGGTCAGGTTGAAGTTTTTTTCTTCCCTATTTTGGCATACTTTAGATTTAGAAGTGACTCTGCTGTCAGTTACAAATAGTTTCCATTCTAAGGTATAATCAGTTTTTTTTTTTTGTGTTGTTTGATGGTCACCATGTATCTTGCAACTCTTCTTAAAGAGATTTTTATGATATATAGACATAGGGTTTATATATAGACTACAAGCCTTTGTCCTTTTTTGTTTCTTAAACTTAAATATTATTTTTGAAACATTTTCGCTGGCTTCTTATGTGCTTACATTTGTATTGAAGTTACTGAGTATTGAGTGAATGTTGATAAAATTTAAAAAAAATTTTATTATTTTTTTTAATATTCCCATAATTTTCCCTAGTGTCCTTACGTCCCTTCACCCCACCATCCCATGTAACAAATAGTATTATTTAAGGACTTAAAAAGAAGAGGAAAAAAAAATCAGTATAACTGATCAATACATTGAAAAAGTGTGAAAATGAGTGCAATAAAATATACTTGTGGACCTGGTCCTCTGTGCATAGATGGAGTGGAAGTGTCTTCTCTTATTTCTTCTTTGGGGCCAAGCTTGTGTTTTGTAATTTTGCAACATTCATTTTTTTTATTGCTTTGTATTGTTCTTTCTGTATACTTTGTCACGGTCGTGTATATTTTTTCCTTGGCTCTGCTTTACATCACTTTGCATCAATTCATGTAGATCTTGCTTTGCTTCTCTGTCTTCCTCGTATTTACTGTTTCTTACAGCATAGTTATATTCCATTACATTCATGTACTACAACTTATTTAACCATTCCCCAGTCAATGGGCATCTACTTTGTTTCTCATTCTTTGCTATCACCAAAAATGCTGTTATAAGTATTTTGATACAGGGACTTTCTTCTTGTCAATGAACTTTTTGGTGTATAAGCCGTTGAGTAGTGGGACCTCTAGGTCAAGTGACGTGGACATTAGTCCTTTTGTTTACATATAATTCCAAATTGTTTTCCAGAATGGTTGTATTGATCTGTAGCTCTACCAACAGTGCACTAGTGTGCTTCTCTTCCCACAACTCTTTAAGCATTGACTATTTCCCATCTTTTTTCATCTTTGCCCAATTTGCAGGGTGTGAGGTGAAACCTCAGAGTTTGTTTTAATTCACATTTTTCTTATTAGTGATTTGGAGCATTCTTTCATGTGATTGTTAATAGTTTGCAATTCTTTTGAGAACTATTGTTCATATTCTTTTATCATTTATCAGGGAATGGCTTTTGGGGTTTTTTTGTGTATGCATGTATGTGTATGTATAAATGTGTGTGTATACCTAGGTATGGATGGATTTATATATGGCATCTATGTGGCACAATAAAGTGCCAGGCATGAAGTCAGGAAGACCTGAGTTCAAATATGGCCTTAGACACTTAATAGTTCTGTGACCCTCGGCAAGTTACTTGTTTGCCTCAACTTCCCCCATCTGTAAAATGGGAATAACAATAGCACCTACCTCTCAGGGTTGTTGTGAGGATCAAAGGAGATCATAATTATAAAGTGCTTAGCATGGTGCCTGGCACACAGAGTGATCACTATGTAAGTATCAGCTATTATTATTTTATGTATATATGTAGCTTGGATACCAGGTCCTCTCCAGAGAAATTTAATACAAAGATTATTTCTCATTTGACCACTTCCTTTCTTATCCTAGGTACATTAATTTTGTTTGTGTAGAAGCTTTTCAGTCAGAAGTAATCAGTTATCTATTTTATATGTTATGATTGCTTCTATCCCTCAGTCTCCTACTCAGAACTGTGAGAGGTATATGAGCTTATTTCTTAATTTTTAATAGTATTATCTTTAATATATATTTATAATGTCACAACATTTAGAGTGGCTTGTGAAATATGGTGTAAGATGTTGGTCTAAGCCTAATTTCTGCCAGACTGCTTTCTAATCTTCCCTGCAATTTTTATCAAACAGGAATTTTTTTTTTCTAAGTAATTTTGTTAGTGTTTTATCAAGGTATGTAAAGTATCTCTTTGATAGTTTGGTAAAGCATTAAAAATGCAAATTAACTTTGGTAATATAGTCATTTTTAGTATACTGACTCAACCCAGCTATGAGCACTATTTTTTTCTTTTTTAAAAATTTTTTGTTAATTTATTTTAATTTATCAACAATCACTTCCATAGGCTTTTGAGTTTTAAATTTTTCTCCCCCTCCCTTCCCACCTTCCTCCCCAAGACAGCTCGAAATCTGATATAGGCTATACATATGCATTCCTATTAAACATATTTTCACATTAGTGATGTTGTAAGGAAGAATTAGAACCAATAGGAGGAACCATCAGAAAGAGGAAACAAAACACAACAGAAGAAAAAAAACAGCAAATAGTATGCTTCAGTCTGCATTCAAACTCCATAGTTCTTTCTTTGGATGTGGATAACATTTTCCATCATGAGACCTTTGGAGATGTCTTAGTTCCTTGCATTGCTGGGAAGGGCTAAGTCTGTCAACATTAGTCATTGCACAATGTGGCTGTTACTGTGTACAACATTCTTCTGGTTCTGCTCACTTCACTCAGCACCAGTCCATACAAGACTTTCGAGGTTTTTCTGAAGTCTACTTACTCATCATTTCTTATAGCACAATAGTATTCCATTATGTTCATATAACACAGCTTGTTCAGCTGTTCCTCAATTGATGGGCATCTCCTCAATTTCCAATTCTTTGCCACTACAAAAAGCTGCTATAAATATTTTTGTACATGTGGGTCCTTTTCCCCATTTTTATGATCTGTTTGGGATACAGCCCTAGAAAACACTGTCTATTTCTCCAACAGTTATTCATTATTTTTTAAAAGAACATTTTGTAATTGAATATGTACAAATATCTTGTGTGCTTTGGTAGACTGAACCCTGGATACTTTATGCATTTTGTAGTTATTTGCAATGGAATTTCCCATCCTGTTATTGACTCTTGGATTTTATTTTCACTATATGTATGAAAATGCTTTTGATATTTGAGGGTTTATTTTGTAGCCTGCCCTTCTTCTGAAGCTATTAGGTTTCTCAGAGTCTTTCCTGAGTTCCTGCGATTTTCTAAATAAAACAGCAGCAGCAACAAACAAGGGTAATTTTATTTCCTCTTTACCTAGTCTTTATGTATTTAATTTCTTTCTCTTGTTTTAATTGCTATTTCTAGCAATTCCAGAACTATATCAAATTAATAATAGGGAGAATGAGCATCTTTGTTTTTCTCCCATATTTATTGGGAAAGATTCTAGTATATTCCCATTTCTTATGATGCTTGCTTTTGGATTTAGATAGATGCTTTTCATGACATTAAAAAAAAGTCCCTGTATGCCTATACTTTGTAGATTTATTTTAAAAAATAAAAGTGTTATATTTTGTCAAAGGCATTTACTGTCTCTATTCAGATAATCATGCATGTTGTTATTTTTAATATGATTATATTGATTGTTTTCTTAATGTTGGACAACATCTTTGCATCCCTGATATATAAATCCATCTTGGTTATGATAAATTTCTTGTATGTTGTCTCTTTGATAGAATTTTATTTAATTTTTTTGAAACTATATTCAGTAATGGTCTTGGTCTATAGTTCTGTGTTTTATCCTTTGCTGGTTTATATAATAGGATTATGTACTCATAAAAGGGGAATCTTGTAGAGTACTTTTTTCCTCTCAATTTTTGAGAAAAAATTTTTTATGTTTTTTGATTTTTTGTTATTATTTCAAGCTTGGATGATCTTATCACGTTCTTTGTACAATTCATTTGCTTCTTTATTCCCTGAAACAGATGTTGATACATAAGCTGTAGTTATTTTTGTCATGAGCTAATATTCATCATGAGCTTTGCAACACTAGAGGACCAAGGGTCCAATGAAATGTTATTTCTTATTGCCCTTGGATACATGATGAAACTAACTTTTGTAACATCTTTTATTTGCCTCTTTAAGAAGGACACATGAACCTTCCTTCCATTTAGCTGCCAGGTTTTTTTTCTCTTTTGGTTTCATTTATGGTAAGAATATTAATATTGGTGTGGTCTGATTTTTCCAAAAGTATATCAATTTATTGATCATTAGACAAAGAGCCCACATTTGGAGTTTAAGTAGTAAGCGTTTATAGATGGTTTAAAAACTGAGTTATTTTTAGTACCTACCAACTCATTTCTGCCATTCTGCCACTATTATGGCAGAAGTAGAAAGGGGTCAACAGGACCCACGCCATATAAAATTGTCCTTTGTTATGTGATAATTTCCAAAGAATTCATCACATAGTTGCTAGCCTACTTAATAGGGTTCTCTTTTAATTTAGGGAAGTAAATCTGTTACTATGACTTTAAGGTTGGTAGACCATGCCAGAGATAGCAAGTGGCTAGTCTAATCTTCAAGGATCCAAGTTTATATCCATGTCACAATGAAAGAATAGCCTAGGACCTTTGTGGAAGATAAATAGAAGCAAATCTCATTATATGGTTATTTATATATATTCATATTTGATTCTCAGAATAGCTCTCTGAGATACATAGTGAAAGCACAATTATTCCTGTTTTTATAGATCAGAAAACTGAGGCATAAAATTTAAGTGACTTTCCCAAGCTAAAGTCATGGAGTCATTACTCAAATTCAGGTATTAGGATTTCTAGACTAGTAGTCTTCTCTGTTAAAACAGGGTTCATAGTATGAACCCAATTCTGTTGTACTCTGAGGCCTACGTTCTGAGTTTCTACTGCAACGCTAATCTCATATAATCCCATATTTTGTATATTTCTCTCAGATACAGCATCTTTACCAGTAACTACAAATTTTATTTTCTTGCTGCTTTCTCTGGAAATCTCCCACCTCACCACCATTAATGACTCATTTCCTGTTTACCAGCCATTCCTCTTTATTTTCAACTGAAAGGGTTGCTTGACAATAGGATTTTAGATCTAGTATCATTAGCCATGGATCAGGACACTTTGCCTGTACAGCATTCCAGTGAATTCTTTAACTCTGTTAATTTAATAAATGTTTGAATTAAATTGACTTATCTCTTTGTGCCTTAGTTTCGCCCATTAGGAAATTGGGGATAAATGGTACCAAACAGCTTCCCAGGGATGGAGGAAGATGTGTGTGTTGGCAAAATGCTTAAAAGAATATTAATTGAGAGGTGTAATATTAGAACTAAATATTATTTACAGAAGGCACAAAAGAAACTCTTGAACATTAACACTGATTAAGGTAGTTTTTTTAAATGACAATATAACTTTCATTTATTGGAGATTTTCAACTTTTGCCAAATTACTGGAGAAGAGAGAAAATCCATCTTTTCTTCAAACATTCCCAGGTTTTGTTTATAGGTCAGAGCTATACAGGTGATCTTATATTCCTAAGCGCGCTGTAGGTATAGTTCAGCCAGAGAGAAAAGAATTCTTGCTTATTTTTCTCAAGATTTGTCAGCTAATTTTATTAGCTTATAGGAAGAGAGGGGTGTGGGCTAGGGCCCCTTATTTGGCTTGACTTGTACCAAGGTTGGAATAGCTTTCATATAGCTTGCCAAAGTACAAAATGTACAGTTTTCCCTAGCACTTTCAGCCCCATGTTTCCAGCTGCATTCTAGATATCCTACTGGTACTATACCTCAGAGTTAACAGGCTTAGTGCCAGACTGATCTTCATCTACCAGAGGTGTCCTTCTTTGTCTTTATTTTGAGTGTACCACTATCTTCCTGGTCACCAGAGTTCTATGCCTTGGAGTGAATTTTGACTTATGAAGGCACAGCTCTTAGCGAAGGCAACCTCCCAATGTGCAAAATCTCTCCAAACTAAATCCACCCCACGGTCTCTGTCTTCCACTGGTCTTCCATCGGTCTCATTTCTCCAGTGAGAAGTTTTTCTGTGGTAACCCTTCCCAATTAGAGAGTCCATCCCTGAGACCAGGCTTCTGGTCTCAGTCCCTCCTCTCTGTTGCCTGCATTTCATTCTTCTACAACCCCCTCCTTGGTAAGAGACTCTAGGAATTATCATCTCTTTAATAGAGGTGCATTGCCAATTCCCTTCTGTTTCTCTGCTCTATCCCTAGTTAAGAGACCTCCAATTTCTATTTCCTATCCCAAAACACATTGATTCACCTGTAGAGTGTTAGGGAATTTAGTTAGGGAATTTGGGTGCCTTAGATCAACTCCCCCATTTTCATTACTACTGATTCTCTGAAGTTCCCCTTAAATCAGGGATTCTTAACCTTTTTGTGTCACAAACCCCTTTGGCAGTCTGTTGAAGCATGTGGACCACTTCTCAGAATAATTTATTTAAGTGCATAAAAATAAAATGTATTACAAAAGAAATAAATTATATTTCAATAATTGTCAAGATTTTTTAAAAAGCTGAGTTAATGGACCCCAGGTTAAGAACCCCTGTTGGGGCAGCTAGGTGGCGAAGCGAATAGAGCACTGGCCCTGAAGTCAGGGGGACCTGAGTTCAAATCCAGCCTCAGACATTTGACACTTACTAGCTGTGTGGCCCTGGGCAAGTCACTTAATCCCGTTGCCTAGCCAAAAAAAAAGAAGAAGAAGAAGAACCCTTACCTTAAATTATCAGTTACTTTGGTATTTTTTGTCCAACTCTGTTTTCTCTAACTCTACAAATCACTCTTTTGTTTTATTATAGGTAGCATTTGAGCTATACAAAATAATAGATAACTAAATATTATTGTTAACAGTAATTTGTCAAATAATTAGAGGCAGATAGAGCCCTGGACTTGCAGGCGGGCCTGGGCAAGTCATTAACCTCTTTCTGCCCCAGTTTCCTCACCTGTAAAATAGGGTTAATTATAGCACCTTCCTTATTGGGTTATTGTGAGGACAAAATGAGATAATTCTTTTTTTATTTGTAGAAATGGAATTGGATTTCAACAGGCTTTTTCTGTATCTATTGATGTAATCATATGGTTCTTGTTCATATTTTGTTTATATCATTAGTTTTCTTGGTATATCATTGGGCAAAATAATTTCTAATTTCTTTCCTTCATTTGTGATTTTTTTTTCATTTTTGACCCTGACAATTTAGTTTCTTTTTTTAACTCAATTCACTTACTGATCTTTTTAATATTTTTCTTTTTTAAAAAGTGGCTCCTAGTTTATTAATTCAATATTTTGTTTTGTTTTTGTTTTTGCTTTCAGTTTTTTCAATATCTTCTTTGATTTTCACAGTTTCTGTTTAAATATTTAGTTTGGTTTTTATTTGTGCTTTTTTAGGTTTTTTTTTTGTTATTGTTGCTTCCACAATTCAGTGATCTATTCTTTCTCTTTTTTTTAATCTAAGCTTTGTTTTTTTCAGTCAACAAAAATCCACCCACTCTCTTTCTTCCCCACCCACTCTGCAATTGAATGTTGTTTTATTTTTCATTTTCAGTTGTTGTTCCTGTTGTTTCCAATACATAGTCAAGCAAAACAAATTTCCACAATGGTCATGTCCAAAAGGAATACATGCGCGTGCGCACACACACACACACGTTATTCTGCATTCTTGAGTTTTTCTCTTCTTACCAAAGGTGGGTAGCATTATTATGCCATAAGAAATGGATTGATAGGGGGCAGCTAGGTGGCACAGTGTATAAAGCTCTGGTCTTGGAGTCAGGAGGACCTGAGTTCAAATGCAGCCTCAGACACTTGACACTTACTGGCTGTGTGACCTTGGGTAAGTCACTTAACCCAAATGGCCTCACCAAAAAAAAAAAAAAAAAGCTGCAAGTTGAATAAATACTGAATGTGGCTATTATTAACAAAGAAGAAGAAATGGGTTGATACAAGAGAAACCTGAGAAGATTTATATGAACTGATGCAAAATGAAATTAATGGAATCTGGAAAACAGTTTATACATAACATTGTAAAGAAAACAACTTTGAAAGACATAAGATATCTCTCTGATCAATGCAATAACCAATAGGATTCCAGTGGACTTATAATAAAGTATTCAGAATGAGACATGGATTTACAGACAAGGATGATGTTTGAATTTGTTTGACTATGATTTTTTGTTAGATCTTTTTTTCAGCTTGTGAATTTGAGATGGGTAATGCAAAAAAAAAAACAAGAAAAAATCATTGAATTGTTTTTTAATGCGTAGAAGAGAAGAAAGTTCAGAAGGAAGCACAACAGGACAGCTTTGAATATTTCATGTTGAATTTATTGTAGCCTTTAAAAAAAAAAAGCAGGCTCTACTGAATAGGGATTCCCATTTTCATATGTAATCCTTTTTCTGTTCTACTTTGTATATGAAAATATTCATTTTTTTGTGGATTTAGAATGAATATATTAAAAATAAAATAATAAAGTTTCTCCTAATAAAATAAAGAAAAAATAGTATAACACTCACATTAAAAATCCTAAAATACATGAGCATTGAGGGCCTTCCTTAACATGATCAAAAACATATTCAAAATCAAAAGTTAGTATTGTTTCCAGTACTAAGGGACCTAGGTGACACAGTGGATAGAGCTCTGGGCTTGGATTCAGGAAGATCTGCATTCAAATCCAGCCTCAGAAACTTATTATTGGGCAAGTCACTTAACCTCTACTTGCCACTTGAGAAGGAAATGGCAAACCACTATGGTATCTTTGCCAGGAAGACCCCCATGGACAGAGTCTTTGGGGTTGTGAAGAATCAGACATAACTGAAACAACTGAATTACAACAAAACTATTTCTAATGGAAAAACATAAGGTTTCCCAGTTCAAACAGAGGTAAAATAAGAATGTCCCCTCTTCCTATTTATGATTATTTGATGTAATTCTAAAATTAAAAGAATAAAATCAAAGGCATAAACATACAAAAGGAGACAAAACTATTTTTATTTGCAGATTACATGATGGTATACTTAAAAAATCCCAGAGAATCAGCTAAGAAATTAGTTGAGGCTTTTCAGCAAGGTAGCAGGATTCAAAATAAATTCTCAGAAATCATTAGCATTTCTATGCAGTACTAAAAAAAAAAAAAGGCATGCTAATAGAAATTCTTTTTAAAATAACAACAAATATAGAAAGCATTTAGGATTTAATTTATGAAAACAGAAGATCTATGTAATGCAAATATAAAATAATCTTTATAGAAACAAAGGGAGACATTTGGATGGTCACTATTCATGGTTAAGTCATGACAGTATTGCTTAAATGAATTTATTACACTCACAATGTATATTGTTCTCTTGCTTCTGCTAATCTCACTCTGTTTTGTTTATATAAACCATGCCAATCAATTCATCAAGGGAATTTTTTTTAATTGACAAAACAATATGAGTATGCATTTGGAAGAACACCAGGTCTAGAATCTCAAAGAAAAAAATAACGAAGTGATATATGAATGAAGGGGGCATAGCATTACCCAGCCTTAGACTTAACATTATAAAGCCATGGTCTTCAAAAGTGTTTTGTTACTGGTTAAACAAAAGAAAAAGAAAATCAGGCCATTGGAGCAGACCAATAAATAAGAAACAAAAGCAATAAAAAATAATAAGCCACTGTTTGGGTAACCTAAGAACATGAATTGTCTTAGGTCACTAAAGGGAAGTCTCCCTTTTTGACAAGAGCTGCTGTGAAAATTAGAAAGCAATTGGGCAGAAATTAGTTTTAGATCAACATCTCCCTTACTCTACCTTTCTTCTAATTCCTTTCTTTCTCTTTCTTTCTTTCTTCTCTTCTTTCCCTCCAATTTAACATTCAGTCCCTCCAGATCTAACATTCTGTAATATAAACTCAGAATAGATAAACAGCCTGAATACAAAGGGTCACACCATGAAAAATGAGAAGAGAACATCAGGTATAATTTACAATAGCAATGGACAGAATTCTTTTTTTAAAATTATTATTATTACATTGATTTCAAAAGTATTTTTTTTGTTTTTTTTTAATATTTCTTTTTTTTATCAATTTCTTTTAATTTATCAACTATCACTTCCATAAGCTTTTGAGTTTTAAATTTTTCTCCCCCTCCCTCCCCGCCTACCTCCCTAAGATGGCACACAATCTGATATAGGCAATACATATACATTCCTATTAAATATATTTTCACATTAGTGATGTTATAAGGAAGAATTAGAACCAATAGGAGGAACCACCAGAAAGAGGAAACAAAACACAACAGAAGAAAAAAAATAGCAAATA
Source organism: Vombatus ursinus (assembly GCF_900497805.2). NCBI lineage: Eukaryota > Metazoa > Chordata > Mammalia > Diprotodontia > Vombatidae > Vombatus > Vombatus ursinus. Next base: position 3,939,790 of record NW_020948774.1, read on the forward strand.
GTGTGCTTCAATCTGCATTCAAACTCCATAGTTCTTTCTTTGGATGTGGATAGCATTTTCCATCATAAGACCTTTGGAGATGTCTTAGTTCCTTGCATTGCTGAGAAGGGGTAAGACTATCAACGTTAGTGCATAGCATGACTGTTACTGTGTACAGCATTCTCCTGGTTCTGCTCACTTCACTCAGCATCAGTCCATACAGGTCTTTCCAGGTTTTTCTGAAGTCCGCCTGCTCATCATTTCTTTTTTTTTTCTTTTTATTAATTTCTTTTAATTTATCAACAATCACTTCCATAAGCTTTTGAGTTTTAAATTTTTCTCCCCTCCCTCCTTCCCTCCCTCCCTCCTTCCCCAAGATGGCACACAATCTAATATAGGCTATACATTCCTCTTAAACATATTTTCACATTAGTAATGTTGTAAGGAAGAATTAGAACTAATAGGAGGAAGCACCAGAAAGAGGAAACAAAACACAACAGAAGAAAAAAAGTAGCAAATAGTATGCTTTGATGTGCATTCAAACTCCATAGTTCTTTCTTTGGATGTGGATGGCATTTTCCATCATGAGGTTTTTGGAGATGTCTTAGATCCTTGTATTGCTGAGAGGGGTTAAGTCTATAAAAGTCAGTCATCACTCAATGTGGCTGTTACTGTGTACAACATTCTCCTGGTTCTGCTCACTTCACTCAGCATCAAACCATAAAAGTCTTTCCAGGTTTATCTGAAGTCTGCCTGTTCGTCATTTCTTATAGCACAGTCGGATTCCATTACATTCATATATCATATTCACAATTATGATTACTATCTGTGTCTTTCTCTCCATCCTCCCCCACCCCCCCGTTATTTTGGTGTGTGGTGTAAGATTTTGGTCTATGCCTGGTTTCTTTCATATTCTTTTCCAGTTTTCCCAGCAGTTTTTGTCAGATAATAAGTTCTTATCCCAGAAGCTGGGGTCTTTGGGTTTATCAAATAGTAGATTACTCTGTGTCTTGCATACCTAACCTATTCCACTGATTCATCACTCTGTTTCTTAGCTAGTACCAGTAGTTTTGATGCTTGCTGCTTTATAATACAATTTAAGATCTGGAATGGCTAGGCCACCTTCCTCTGCATTTCTTTTCATTAGCTTCCTTGATATTCTGGGCCTTTTGTTATTCCAAATGAATCGTTACTATTTTTTCTAGCTCTATAAAATAATTTTTTGGTAATTTGATTGGTATGGCACTGAATAAGTAAATTAGCTTAGGTAGAATTGTCATTTTTATTATATTAGCTTGACCTACCCATGAACAACTGATGTTTTTCCAATTATTGAGATCTGACTTTATTTGAGTAAAAAGTGTTTTGTAATTGTGTTTGTATAGTTTCTGGGTTTGTTTTGGTAGGTAGTCTCCTACATATTTTATAATGTCTACAGTAACATTAAATGGAATTTCTCTTTCTATCTCTTGCTGTTGGGCTTTGTTGGTAATACATAGAAACACCGGTGATTTATGTGGGTGTATTTTATAGCCTGCAACTTTGCTAAAGTTGTTCATTATTTCAAGTAGTTTTTTACTTGATTCTCTAGGATTCTCTAAGTAATATCTTCATATCATCTGCAAAGAGTGATAGCTTTCTTTCTTTTTTGCCTGTTCTAATACCTTCAATTCCTTTTTCTTATTGCTAAAGCTATCATTTTCAGTATGATATTGAACAACAGTGGTGATAATGGACATCCTTATTTCACCCCTGATCTTAGTGGAAATACTTCTAGCTTGTCCCCATTACATATGATGCTTGCTGAAGGTTTTAGGTAGATGCTGCTTATTATTTTAAGGAAGACTTCATTTATTCCTATGCTCTCTAGTGTTTTTAATAGGAATGGGTGTTGTATTTTTATTCTTAACTAAATGAAAGATAGGGGTAGTTGTTAAAAATTAGAAAGTTAATTTTGACCATTAAATTTAAAAGTATTTGCTTGAATAAAATCAGTCAAGGCAGTTAGAAGGCTAACGGTATAGTGGGGAAAATATTTTTATCAGATATCAAATGAAAGTCTAATAGCCAAAATATTCAGGAAAGTAACACATCTGTATAACAAACACCAAGACCCATTCCACATTAGAGAGATAGAATATACAAACATTTTCAAAAGAAGAATTCCAAATAGTAAATTACTATGTGAAAACATGCTGTAACTCACTAACAGGAAACAAGTAGTTTCACTTCACACCTTACAAATTGTTAAAAAGATGAAGATAGGAATAAGCTAATATTGGAGGGAATTTGGGAAGATAGGCACACTAATGTACTATTGGTGGAGCTGCTAAATAATCCATTTAATTCTGGATTTCAATTTGGAATTTTGACAGTGATCAATACCTCCAAGGAAGGCAAACATAGACACAAAAGTCCCAATATATGCCAAAATATTCGTAGCAGCACTCTTTTTGCTTGAAAAGAACTTAGAAAAAAGTGAGTATCCATCATTTGGGGGAAAGGGAAAAACTAGTATTTGGATGTAGTGAAATATGATAATAGGAAGAAATGACAAAATGAGAAATTCAAAGGAGTATGAGGTTTATATAAACAAATAAAGAGTGAGATTAGCAGAAGCAGGGGAACAATATACATTGTGACTACAATTGAAAAAAATCATTAAAAGGAAATTGAACTCTGAATAATGGGAAATCCAATGAAGGTATCAGAAAAGAGATAATGAAATACACTTTTCTCCTCATGGTAGAGAGATAGGTCTACTAAGAGAAGATATTAACATTAGTGTTAGACATGGTTTCTATATCAGGTATTTTGCTTTTCTCTTTGTTTTAAGGGAAGATTCAGTCTGGAAGAGGATAGGAAATGATTTCTGTAAAGACCAAAAAGCATCAATAAAATTTATGTTAACATAAAATAAGGGGGTTCAACTAGATGACCTTTGAGGTCTAAATCCTATGATGTCACCCTGTCATGTTACCTTCCCAACTCTAAATTTATGACCCTGTGACTTGCTGAGAGGTCCTGGGTAATTTACTGTGTTTCAGCATTGTGATATGCCAATTCATATTTGTAATTGCCCATGTGTGCTGTTGCTCTGTACTTTCCTTTCCCTTAGGGGCTTTTATAGTTTTAAAGACCAGTGCTCAGACTAAAATACCCATTTTAACCTTTAATTCTTCTGTGAAATAAATCTACTATAATATGTAAACTTATGCAAGTCACTATTTGAGTCTTAATATCCTTATTAAACAATAATAATAATAATGATACCTGTACTATTTGCCTCATTGGCTTATTGAACATCAGATGGTATAAGTACCTTCTGTGAGTAATATATAGCAATAATGTAAAGTGCTTTTTTTGATCTATTTTTACAGTAATAATAAATTACTCCTTAAGTTAGGCTTTAGAAATCTTTAAAAGCTGCCTGACATTTTCTTTATCTGTTCTTCCTACCCAGGGTGTGGGATAGACTGGGATTTGTGTAGAATGACCCCATTGGACAGGCTTCCATGTTGTGGTGCTAGTGCTCTGGGTTTGAAGGGCCCTTGCCTCTAATGTTATTACTTTTCCTTCTTAGAGAAGTACATGTTTCCCTGTAATCCAAAAGGCACGTTCTTGCTTGCCCATTGCATAGTGATGATTCACCTATCATGGCAGTGAATGTGAAATATTATGAATGTTTTTGTGTATCATTCTTCAGTTTTTATTTAAAATATGTGTAGTTACTGTTACCTTACTAGTTATGAATATATGAACTTTGGATCATTTCTTTAAATGCCAGAGCTAGAATATATCATATTACTCATGGGCTTTATTTTTACGTGATGAGCCACATCTTAGTATGCTAGCACACTTGTTAACACAGTGTTATACATAAGTAGGACACAAAGGATCTTCTAATATGCTTTTTTCCATTGCTCTAGCTCACTGTAATACTGATTTATGCTCTTGCTTTCTCAAAGGTTATTTGTGCTTGTACATGGAAAAGGATGAACTTCTGGGGACGACACTCATCCTTGCTTGGGTCCCTAACTCCAAGATCCAAAGGCAAGATGAAGAAGCCCTGCGCTATATCACTCCTGAAAGCTCCCCCGTGCGCAAGGCCCACAGCAAACGAGGCCGTCATGCTCAGGGCTCTGGAGAGCCTCATCAGCCCTCCCCAATGGAGCAAAGATACCCTCTGACCCCTAAGGATGAGGATGTATTGGTGGTAGCCCAGAGTTTCCAAGATACTGTCCACATAAGTTCCTCATTAGAAGATGGGGAAAAGCTATCCCAAGGCTTGGGGACAGACAGCCCTATCCAAGCTACCCAGCCTGTCCATAGTGACTCAGGAATCTTATCTACTGTCAGTTCTCAGGATGAGCCAAACAGGTCTGAATTGTCAGTGGATGATACAGAGGAGGGACCAGAGTTGAGGCCAGAGCCTGGAGAAGAGGAAGGCTCTTTAGAGCTCTCTGCTGACGATGTGAGCAGGGATAGTACTTTTGATTCTGATTCTGATGCCTTTTCTTCACCCTTCTGCCTCTCGCCAATAAGTGAAGCCCTTGCAGAGAGCAGCAGTTCTGTTTTTCTGGATGATGAAAACAGGTGAGTTGTTTGAAATCTATTCTTATTTCCAGAGGTGGGCTGTATATGTGGTAGCTATATATCCTGGGACAATCCCAATTTAAAATATTATATTCTGTTGTATTCATAAACCAGATGACCAAAATAATCTTTTATTCCATCACATGTTCTGATTTTTGGTCTGGAAAATATAGTTATTATATCTATATGAGGTCTAGGCTTGGAACATTTAATGGAAGTAGAAGTTCGTCACTTGCCAGGAATAGTTAACTTCTTATTCCTACTTTTTCACCCTTCTGGCACACACGACTGCCACTGATATCATTAAGCATGGTTGCTATTCTCATATTCTATTCACTTCAGGCTCCCAATTAAGGGAGGAGTATTAATAAGTACACACAATAAGAAGTATTTGTGTTCATGACTAAGATGATGAAGTCCTATGATGCTACGCTACAAGGTAGAGTTTCAGTTTCCTCTACTGAAAGTACAGATTATCTCGTGGGCCACCTGGAAAATATCTCCAATACACATACCCAGTAAGTCTGTAATGTTTAGTGAAAAGCTTTTTGAGCCGACCTCTTGTCCATCTCGCTGATTTGTCTGAGTCTGGGTGTGGGGCTGTGCCACCTTGCAACTTGTTTGGGCACATGGTCAAAGCCTGCTGGTAGGTTTAGGAACTTTTTGATTTCTGGCATCTTCTCTGCTGTATAAGATTGGAACATAGTCCTAAAGAGCATATTTGTGGCATTTTCCTACTTGGAGCTGGCTGGTCACTGATAACACCTGATTTGGTATAGCACATTAATATTCTTGAAGCAATATTGTATCAAAAAAGATAGAGCACAGGCAGTATTTAGTGGTGTGTTTGATCTGTGTTGCACAAATTAAACTGGTTCATCATGGTAGGCTGATCTCTCAATGTTTTCAGGTCTGTGTCTGTTAGAATACAAGTAAACCTGGCCTGATTTTGGAGGGATGTTAGTAATATAACTGTGCCCATCATCAAACTTAAAGCAAGATGATGGCCTTATTGTACACTAAAAAGAGGAAATTCTCTAAAACTTTTCTAATATTTGTAATGTTCTCTAATACTTGTAATAGTTGACTGGTTTAAGTGCAAAATGAAAAACAGATACCCACTGGATTTCTCTCCTTGTTCCAAATACAGTTTGAAAGAATAAGACTAGAGCAAGAAAAGAATAGGAACAGACTTGTAGAGAAATTTATAGACAAATGTAGTATGATAGAATTTGAGAAGTGGTTACAGTCCTATTTAGTACCACCTCAATTTACTGAACCTCATTAAAACACATTGCTTGGTGAATGGTTTTCTTCCATTGTAGCTCTTTTGTTGTTGTTTAGTAGTTTAGTCATGTCTGACTCTTGTAACCCCATTTGGGGTTTTCTTGGCAAGGATACAAGAGTGGTTTGCCATTTCCTTCTCTAGTTCATTTTACTGATGAGGAAATTTAAGTAAACAGGGTTAAGTGACTTGCGCAAGGTCACACAGCTAATAAGTGCCCGAGGCACTCACTGCTCCAGGGACCATGTTTAGGTTTATTGATTTGTATTGTATGTCATTCTCTGCATTTGTGACTTTTTGAGGTGGCTTGTATTAAAACAGAAACATGCAGATGTAGTATTAGTAGATTTCCATAAGGTTGCTGTCAGGTGGTACCACAGCAGCACCTCACTTATCCACCTCTCAAGGCTGCTGACTCAAAGCCAGTTGTCATACTATGCATATTTGTGTAAGGACACTTAAGGCTTCTATACTTTAATGCTTCATTTATTTCTGGGTTTTGTTTTTTTTTTGGCTAGGCAGTGGGGTTAAGTGACTTGCCCCAGAGTCACACAGCTAGTATATTTCTGTTTTTGCCTCTAAGATTCCCAACTCCATCTGCAGATTTAATTAAATCTAGTTCCTTTGAGTGATCATTTGTGTCTGTTTGGAGCCTTTGGATTGATGATGTGCAAATTCTGAAAAAGGTTTGGAAGACTTGAAATAAACTCCAAATGATGGGAGAGGGTTTTTATCAATTAACTTAGGGGGATGGTGAAAAATTAAAATTAATATGACTCTACAAACATAATAAGTCCCATAATACTGTAGAAAACGTACCAGTAATTTCAGGTATTGCTTTAAAGTTGAGAGGGTCTGAATTGCATCAGTCAACAGTCCCCAGTATATTAAGCATCTTTTTGTATTTGGTACCAACTTCTTTCAAAAAAATCTTATTTTTATTTCTGAATATTTCCTTCCTCCATCCCTGCCCTGCAAACTATCTCTTTTTAACAAAAAAATTTTTTAAAAAGAAAAAGAAGAAATTCTGCAAAACGAGCCAACACACTCAGTCAAACAATATATTCACTATTCCACACACAGGCCCTTACATCTGGACAAAAGAGAGGGAGGTACATTTTTTTCAACTCTTCTTCAGGTCTAAGCATGGGCATTATAATTACCTAATGTTGAGTTTCATTTCATGTTTTCCACTTGCACTGTAGTCTTTGGATATAATTTTTCTTCTAATTCTGCTTACTTAACTTTGTTGTTATTGAGTCATTTTTTCAGTCCTGTTTGACTCTTTGTAACCCCATTTGGGGTTTTCTTGGTAAAGAAACTGGAGTGGTTTGCCATTTCCTTCTCCTGCTCATTTTACAGATGAGGAAACTGAGGCAAACAGAGGTAAGTGAATTAATTGCCCAAGGTTACACAACTAGTAAGTGACTGAGACCAGATCTGAACTCAAGAAGAAGTCTTTCTGACTTCAGGACTGACATTCTATCCATTTTGCCACTGGGCTGCCCCCCTTTACTCAACTTTGCATCAGTTCATATAAGTCTTCCTATACTTCCAAAACTATATTCTTCATATTCATCATTATGACATGTAGTAATATTCTGTCATATTCAGTAATATTCCAATAAATATAGTAATATTCCATTATATTCAGGGACCAGTTTCTCGAGTATCCATTCTTTAATTGCTGAGCATTTATTTTGCTTCCATTTTTTTGCTAACACAGGATAGTGCTGTTATGAATATTTTTGTGTATATGGAACCTTTTTTTCTGTCTCTGACATCCTTTACGATATTTAGCAATGGGATCTCTGGAACAAAAGAATATGGATATTTTAGTTACTTTTTCTGTGTAATTCCAAATTGCTTTCCAGAATGGTTGGGAAAATTCCCAGCTTTAGTAGCAGTGTATTGACACATATTAAATGATTTTTGTTGATTATTTATCAGAGAAACTAAAGTAACTGAAACTTAATAAATTTAACTTTAAAAAAATTAACCAAACTGTACTTCAGAATACAAACTGTGAAGATGAGACACAGAATACAAAACATGATTTTTTTTTTGTGATATTATAATGTGCCTTGGCACATCCAGGACTCCTTAAACTGCATACCTATTAGTTGACCTCTAAGAGCTTTCCAGTACCTATATTCTGTGATTCATGTGAATCTTCTGGCTTCTAGGAGAGTGTTCTTTCTGCCATACCCATACTGCCTTCTCCATAAAATCTTAGCTGTTGATTCGTACTGTGTTGAAAAGGGAGATTGACGAAATATTTCATTGTGTTAGGACCTAATGGAGCCCATGCCGCCCAAATATCTCCGTAAAGCTCTAAAATGAGAAATGTCTAATCTAGAAGAAGAGAGTAACTTCACCAAAAGTCTAATTAGAACCTCAGAAGGAGGGAAAATGTCCTAGCCACAGGGATTGCAAGAGTACATGGAAGAAATACAAAATAAACAAGAGATACAAAATGGAATAACTAGGAAAGGAGGAATGGTGAGGAAAATTAATACCTTAGACCTTGCATTGACAAACCTTACCTGAAAATTAGAATAGGACATTCAGAAAACAATAGTTTAATGAGTCAAGGCATATTAAAACCAAATCAAAAGATTAAAATATATATGTATATGTGGAATATAATGATATATATTATCATTATATATTATAATATATGTATATTTTATTTGTACATGCATATATGTACACATACATAATGGAATGTAATAGCAAAAATAACTGGCCTGGAAGCCAGATGAAGGAGAGATAATTTATGAAAAATCATAGTCCATGAAAATCATGACCAAGCAGCAGCTTTGGTACCACATTTCAACAAATCAGAAATCAAAACTGCTGAGATCTCTTAGAACCAGAAGGCAAAGTGAAAAATTGAAAGATTATATTTGTTACCTTCTGAAAGAAAATTCCACAGTTAAAACTCAGAAAAACATCATAGCCAAATCCATTACTTTAAAAAAACAAAACAAAACAAAACAAAATGCTACAGGCAGCCAAAATGGAAAGTGTTTAGGTACCAAGGAGCCACAGTCGGGATCTCACAATACTTGGCAGTTGACACTGTGAAGCAGAAAAGAGCTTGGAGGATCATGTTTCAAAAGGCATACATTAAGAACCTACAACTAACAGTAACCTCGCAAGCAAAATTGAATACAGGGGGGAAATGAGCATTTAATGAAATAGAGGATTGCCAAGCATTTCTGATGAAAAATACAAGAACTGAGTAGAAACTTTGAAATGGAAACACAGGAGTCAAGAGAAACATAGAAAGGTACACACTTTGATTAGCTGGAAGGCACTTTGTGGGAATGAGGAGTAGCCAGGTGGCACAGGGAATAGAGTGCCAGTACTGGAGTCAGGAAGACTCATCTTTTTTTTTTTTTTCAATTAATTTAATTTGAATTATCAACAATCACTTCCATAAGCTTTTTGAGTTTTAAATTTTTCTCTACCTCCGTCCCTATCTCTCTCCCCAAGAAAGTGTATAATCTGATATAGGCTATACATATACATTCGTATTAAACATATTTTCACATTAGTGATTTTGTAAGGAAGAATTATAACCAATAGGAGGAACCACAGGAAAGAAAACAACACAAAACAGAAGAAAAAAATAGCAAATAGTATGCTTTGATCTGCATTCAAATTCTGCAGTTCTTTTTTTGGATGTGGATAACATTTTCTGTCATGAGACCTTTGGAAATGTCTTAGATCCCTGCATTGCTGAGAATTCTAAGAAGAATCATCTTCTTGAGTTCAAATCTGGCCTCAGATACTTAGTAGCTGGTCACTTAATTCTGTTTCCCTCAGTTTTCTTATCAGTAAAATGAGCTGGAGGGAGAAAATGGCAAACCACTCCGATATCTTTGCCAAGAAAACCCCAAATGAGATCATGAAGAGTTGGACACGACTGAAAACAGCTGAACTAACAACAACAACAACAACAACAACAACATGTGGGAGTACATTTTTTACATGGAGAAGGAGAATAACCAAGTGTCTTTCTCAGAACCCTAAAGTCTTTTGGATCATTGAGAAAATTAAATAAGACAGAGGACCTAAGGAGGGATTTTATTCTCCTTTGATGATCATGTTAAAGACAGAGCTCAGCTTAAACATCTCTTCATTTCTCACCTGATTGCATTACTTTGGGACCACTTTGCCTGACTGCTCCACTATGCCCCTGAGTCTGGTCCCTTCTCCTTACTCCGACTCCCCGCTTCCCTGGGCTTTTCAATTTTTGTCTTTTGTCTTCTCCCATAAGGTTCTTGAGACTTGGGACTGTCTTTTTTCATATTTGTATCCCTAGCACCTAGCACAGTGCCTGGCACACATTAACCTTGATAAATGTTTATTGATTATTGATTGATTTTTATAACATCTTTCATAGATACTCCCTTCTTTCTTCTGACACTGCCACCCCCTTTGGTGCAGGCCCTCTCCACTCCACATTGAGACTATTGCAGTAGCCTGCAGGCTGATCTACCACAGGTTCCAAGCCAGCCTCCACTGAGCTGCAAAAATGATCTTCCTAAAATGGAAGTCTGACCTTGTCACTCCCTACCTTCCCCCATTCAGTAAACTCCATTGACTCCCTCTCACTTCCAGAACAAAATATAAAATCCTCTAGTGTTCAAAAGTCCTTCATACCTTGCCCACTCTTCTACTTTCTAGTCTTCTTATACTTTACACACTTACACTTTACAGAGTATGCTCCTTGTACTCTGTAGTCCAGTGATATTGGCCTCCTTGCTGTTCCTTAAACAAGACAGTCCATCTCTTGGCCCCAGGCATTTTCACAAGCTATCCCCATGCTTGAAATTCTCTTCCTTCCTACTACCTGGCTTTCTTGAAATCCTTCTTAAAATCCTACCTTTTATAAGGAGCTTTTCCTGATCCTCCTTAATTCTAGAACCTTCCCTCTGTTAACCATCTCCAGTTTCTCTCTAGTATGTGTGTGTATGTATATTGTTTGTACGTAGTTGCTTGCATGTTGTCTTCCCTATTTGCCTTTCTTTATATTCCCAGTACCTAGCATAATACCTGGCACGTAGTAGGTATTTAATAAATGTTTACTGACTGACTGATAAAAACATACACAAGAAATAGAAGAAAGACCTTGTCCTAAAGGAACACAGACTATCCAAGGTATAATTATGACTACTTTAGCATAGCATTTCTGCTTATTTAAGAGAGAATTGAAACAATTTCTAATGTAATTGAGTATTGTTCAGAAACTTACTTAGGGGATTTTAGGGGAGGTCAGTTTTCACAGGAGATTTTTTTTTTGTTAATCCTTAATTCTTTTTTTATTATTAATTTATTTTGATTTATTGACAATCACTTCCATAAACTTTTGACAGAGATAGTTTCTTCTCAAGGTGTTTAGCAGAAACACCAGGCTCACTCCAGTTTCTTGAATTCCGCTAACCCAGTACTTTTCTATAGGACCCAGCAAAGATCAGCCAATTGGAACAGCATTCCTATCTGACATCATTTTACCTCCTCAAATAGCTTTCAAAAACTTTTCACATTTAGTCTAAGGCCTATGATTAATTGGTTGAACATCTTATGATTCAATTTAAGTGGTAGGGTGACTTGACTGAATAAGTATCAACCAAACCTACCCCTACACAGGGACACGTTTCACCTGATGGAATATACACTCTTAAGAACAAGGCTATTCCATTTTGAAGAAAACTAGAGATTTTAAGAGTTGAAGGTGAGGAATGAGAAAATTACAAGCACAAGGGGGACAAGAATATAGAATGTAGGGAGTGGCAAGAACCCTTCTTCAGGAAAATTATAGCCAGATTGTTTTAAAATACCAAGTTGAGGCATTTGTATTTAATCTTTTTAAAAATTAATTAATTAATTAATTTTGAATTATCAATAATCACTTCCATAAGCTTTTGAGCTTTAAATTTTTCTCCCCCTCCCTCCCCACCTCTTTCCCCAAGATAGTGTACAATCTGTTATAGGCTATACATATATATTCCTATTAAACATATTTTCACATTAATGATGTTTAAGTAAGAATTAGAATTAATAGGAGGAACCACCAGTAAGAGGAAACAAAACACAACAGAAGAAAAAAAATCAAAAATATGCTTCGATCTGCATTCAAACTCCATAGTTCTTTCTTTGGATGTGGATAACATTTTCCATCATGAGGCCTTTGGAGATGTCTTAGATCCTTGTATTGCTGAGAAGAGCTAAGTCTATCAGTATTAGTCATCTTACAACATGGCTGTTACTGTGTATAGTGTTTTCCTGGTTCTGCTCATTTCACTCAGCATCAGTCCGTACAAGTCTTTCCAGGTTTTTCTGAAGTCAGCCTGTTCATCATTTCTTATAGCACAATAGTATTCCATTACATTCACATACCATAACTTGTTCAGCCATTCCCCAGTTGATGGGCATCCCCTCAATTTCCAATTCTTTGCCACCACAAAAAGAACTGCTATAAATATTTTTGTACATATGAGTCCTTTCCCCATTTGTATAATCTCTTTGGGATACAGACCTAGAAGTCAAAGGGTATGCACATTTTTATAGCCCTTTGGGCATAGTCGCAGGAAATTTTTTGGAGGAAGGCACCAGCAGCTAAGAGGAACAGGAAGAGTTTCGTTTAGGTTGCAGTGTATTTACTGGGCCCTTAAGGAGATGAGACTCACAGCCGTAAGTGTGAGGAAGGTACGCACTAGGGATACAAGCATATGGACGTGGGAAATGAAGTGACTGGCCAATTTGACTGGATTGTAGAGTGCACAAAAAGGAGTGCAGTATACAGGAAAGCTAGATAGAATAGAAAATTCCAATTACATAAAATTTAAAAGCTTTCTAATGAGCAAAGTCACCTAGAATAAAAAGGGAAGTGGAAGGGAAATGAATGAGCTCTTATTAAGCACCTACTCTGTTGCTAGGAAAATTGAGAGGACAAGCGTGTCAACTAATTAAGCACAAAATCCTGGAAAGACAGCCTTGAATCAGATATGTTGGGAGGATTGTCTTTAGATGCATTATTGTTTATTTCTTTTTAAAGACAGTCCTTAAAAAAAAAAAACTAGTCTCCTTTTTAAACTATGAGGATATTGAAACAGTAACCAAATCATTTTCTCTGCCCCTGAAAGAAGGAAGGTCAGGTTCTTCTAGAGGAAGATCTCTCCTGGGAACTTCATTTCTGCCATTACAAAATGGATATGAGAGGATAGGGAAAATGAAACTGTTCTATTAGCTTCTCCCACTGCAACTTATAAACCAGGATGATTCCTCTGGGGGATCTTGATGCAACTTTTGCCAACATGTTACGTGTTACCTTTGTAAGGTGCCTTCCCAGGGGCCTGGTCTATAAATTAGCTGTATGCAGAATTGTTTTGAGGAAAAGGAGGGCAGAGGCAATAGCAGTAGTACCAGAGTTGTAAGGAGGGTCATGGCACACTTAAATCCCATCTTCAAGGCACGCCTCAATACCTGTTTATATCAGTAGCCCTAGGCCAACAAGGGCTTTCACAGGCTCTATAACAGATGTAGTCATAGGAAACATGGAAGTAAGTGATGTGTTGGAGCTGCTAAGCTGATCCTAATGGCCCCTAGGGAAGCTGAGAATTCATATTCTACCTCCCAGGACCTTTGGCATTTCTATTGCAATGCAGCCTAATACCTGATGAAATCACTCTTAAAAGTTACAGGGAAGCAAATGTGAAATTCCTTTTTGGTCCTTTCTTTGGAATTTATCTGTATCCTTTTATGGTATTCTACACTGTTAACCTTACCATTTCCCGAAAAATAACCATAAAGGGCATCTTTCTTTTTTTTCTTTTCCAAGTTAAATTTTAGGAACCTGAAAATAGGTTTTCTCTGATAGACAAGATATAAGAAATCAGTTCAACAGATTTAGTGCCTCTTGGGTGCTACAGCTATGCCATATACTAGCAAGAATAATAAAAGCCCTCTTTCCTGTGGCGCTTATTTATGTGGCAAGTGCCCTAACAGATATAAAAGAAGGGCTGTGTAAGTTCATTGGCGGGAGAGGCTATATCCAATTGGGAGGGGATCGGGAAGAGCTTCCTGGCAGAGGGGAGGGTGTTGAAACAACTTTTTGAAAGGTGTTTTTGAAAGATGGTTAGGATTCTGACAAGCTGGGGAGTTTGGGGTGGGGCTGGGTACATTCCAGGCGAAAGGAATAGCATAAATAAAAGTCAAAAATGTATGTGTGACATACTTTTAATTTTAATCTGCATTAACCCATTACTTAAAGTCTATATAATAAACAGAACAATAAATCAAGCCCTGATTTATAGTATTTGCTGAGTGGTGTAAATGCTCACATTGAAAATATAACATTTGACTCTTAAGAGGTAATTGGAGCTGCCTCCAGCACACACCTGAGTGGTGCTTGGAGGGGAAATAGTGAGAGCTAATGCTGTAGAAAAGGAGTTGAGACCATACTGAAGAGAAACTTGAGAGCCGTGCTGAATTTAGGCTTAATTTGATAGGCAGTGAGTAGTCATCAAAGGCTTTTAAGGAGAGTAGTGACTTAATTGGAGTTATGCTTTAGGGAGATTAAGTTGGCGGCTGTGTGCGTACATGTGGGACAAACCAACTTTTTTTGGTACTGGTGCCCACATATGGCCTTCCATTCTCCTTCCTCACACTATCTCGTCTTCAGAGAAAAAAAAAGATAATAATAGGACTACAGATAACTAGAGGATGATAAAATTAGCACCTAAGAGATGATCTAGTTTAAACCTTGCTTAACAGCATTTAGGAAGAAATGCTGCTTAGGTTTCCAAAACGGTTTTGAGGAGAAGATGTTCCATTGGAGAGAGGGAATCATCAGGACCAGCAAATGCCATAGATGAAGAGATTTATAAATGTTGGATATTTTCTTTTTAAAGAAGAAATTAGTTAATTGATGCCTTTTGCCTTTACATCATAGGCATTCTGGGTACTCCTTACCCCCAGTATTGAAATCAACCTCTCTTATAGCAAAAAAAACAACCATTATAGTGATCATACCTGACAGTGTATGCAGCATTTTGACCCCAGAGTACCCATCTACCAGCCAAAAGGAGAGAGGTATTTCTTTTTCCTAAGATAAATTTTTATTGGTATCCTGTTTTTACATCATCAGAATTTCTCCCATTAGCTCTCTCCCTTCCCCTAGACAACCATACCATATAACAAATATTTTTTAAAAGAAAAATTCAGCAAATCTGATCAGTGTATCAAAAATATATCCAGTGTTCCAATGGATGGACTTCTTACCTCTGCAAGGAGTGTAGGGAGGTGTCTTCTCATCTTTTCTTTGGAGCCATGCTTATAGTATCTTACAATATTCACTTTATTGTTTTGTACTAGTTATTCTTTCCGTTTTCATTGTTAAAGTTATTGTGTATATCATTTTCTTCGCTTTTCTTACTTCACTTTGATTCAATTTATGTAAGTCATTTAATGCTTCTCTGTATTCCTCATATTCATTATTTCTTGGAGCACAGTACTGTTTCATTACAGTCTGGTACCAGTTTGTTTAGCCATTCCCCAATGTTATCTGCGTTGTTTCCAGTTCTTTGATGAGAAGTGTGTTTCTTTATTTGATTAAGATTTGATCATTCTGTTACCCAAAGTTTAGCCTCCTTTTAGTAGTGCTTTCATTTACATTATTGTAGTTATTATGTATATATTGTTGTCTGAGTTCTGCTTACCTTCAGCATCAGTTCATACAACTCTTGCCCTGTTTCTTTGAATTTCTTATTTGTCATTTTGTACTGCACAGCACTTTGTTA
Source organism: Vombatus ursinus (assembly GCF_900497805.2). Taxonomy (NCBI): domain Eukaryota; kingdom Metazoa; phylum Chordata; class Mammalia; order Diprotodontia; family Vombatidae; genus Vombatus; species Vombatus ursinus. The sequence goes on from NW_020948774.1 coordinate 3,955,462, forward strand.
TTTTCATATACCATTTCAGCTATTCTTCAGTGCCTACTATGTGCTGGGCATTGTGCTAAGGATACAAAAAAAGACCAAAAAACAAAAACCCCTGCTCTCAAGGAGCTCACACTTTAATGAGGAGAGACTGCCTGAAAACAACTATGTACAAATAAAATATATATATAGGATGAATCAGGCATTAGCATTAAGGGGAATCTGGAAAAGCTTCTTGTAAAAGGTAGAATTTTAGTTGGGACTTTGAATGAAGCTTGGAGGCACAGGTAAGAAGAGAGAACTTTCACAGTAGTGAAAATGGGTGAAGTGGGGAGGTGGAGAGTCTTGTGTGAGGAACAGCCAGGAGATCAGTGTCACTAGATGAAAGGGAGTGGGGCAAGGTAAAAGAAGACTGAAAAGATAGGAGGAGGCCATGTTATGAAGAACTTTAAATGCCACCAGCAGGATTTTATAGATCCTGGAAGTGATAGTGAGCCCCTGGAGTTTATTGAACAGGGAATTGACATGCACTTTAGGAAGATCAGTTTCATAGCTCAGTGGAGGGTGGACTAAATAAGCACCTAATTTGTTTCCAGATTTTTTTTTTTTCACTTAATAGTATTTTATTTTTTCCAATTACATGTAAAGATTAATTTTCAACATTCACTTTTATAAGATTTTGAGTTCCAAACTTTTTTCTCCTTCCCTACCTTTCCTCCCCCCTCCCAAGTCGGCAAGCAATCTAATATGGGCTACACATGTACAATCATATTAAACGTATTTCCACATTAGTCATGTTGTGAAAGAAGAATCAGAACAAAAGGGAAAAACCACAAGAAAGAAAAAAAAAAAGAAAAGAGTATGCTTCAATCTGCATTTAGACTCCGTAGTTCTTTCTCTGGTTGTGGATAGCATTTTCCATCATGAGTCTTTTGGAATTTTCTTAGATCATTGTATTTTTGAGAAGAGCTAAATCTGTCAAAGTTGTTTCCAGTCCTTTAATACCACAAAAAGTACTGTAATGAATATAATAATAGCTAACACTTATATAGTGTTTTATATATATTTTCTCATTTGATCTTCACTACAATCCTGTGTGGTTGGTGCTGTTACTACTGCCCCATTTTATAGATGAGGAAACTGAAACTTTGAGAGGTCCAGTGACTTTCTCAGAGTCACATAGGTAGTTAGTGAGGCAGGATGCAAAGTCAGGTCCTTCTGACACCAAGTCCAGCACTCTGTGTACTATACTACCTGGCTTGATATTTTGCTAATATGGGCTTTTCTGTCTTTGAAAGAAAAGTAGTATGTGGTTCAATTTTTGATGGAGCACAGAGTATGACCAATTTAGTTACTTCTCACACCATAATTCCATATTGTTTCCCTAAATGTTGTATTAATTCATAGCTCCACCAATACTGTATTAGTGTGCCACAGTCCTGGCAATAGTCCCTATATCCTTTTTTGGGGGGAGGGGGGCATTTTGTTGATTGTGAGATGAAACTTCAAAGTTGCTTTAATTTGCCTTCTCTTGTATTTAGTGATTTACTATCCTTATATTCTAAATAGAATATTCTAAAAGGTTAGGTAGAGGTAATATAGTGTGTCCTAACAGGTGCACCAAGAGATATTTTACAGGAATCAGGGTGGGGGTGGAAGGCAGAGAGGAGATGATACATGAGTGCAAAAATGCAAGGGCTCTTCTGTAGTCTAGTTCTTGTGGTAAACTTGTCCCTGTGTGTAGTAGCTGATAGCTCTAAGAGAACTATCTGTAAGAATTAGGGATTTGGTGGTGGAACCTAGTAGAAGTTGAAAGTATCAGGATCTGTTTTGCTTTCTGTAAATATTTAAACACTGGGAAGATTATTTTTGGTGGTTAAGCTTGCTCTCTGTGACTGGCAGGCTTCCAAGTTTCTGTGAAAGGGTATCAAGTGACACTATGTTAAGTCCACATCTCCTTTAAGATCGGCGTGTTAACTATTACTTAGGCTGTGATTTTATTTTTGTCTTCACCCTTTGCTAACCATGATTTCTTTTCTTTTTTGGGGGGGGGGGTGGTGGAGCAGAATGGAAGCCCTCCTTTTACTTTCAGGTTGAGAAAAAGGTAGCCATAAATTTGAGCTTGATGACTTCCCTGGATGTCACATTTGAGATGTTGTATCAAGTCCAAGGAAGCAGATTGGTAGAGAGCCTTATGTTATGATGGTCAGTTTCCCTGAGCCTGCCAGCCTACAAAAACTAATAATGTGCCTTTGTTTAGGTTCAGGTGGAGAGGCCCTTTGTTATTTGGAAGAGGAAGTTAGTTGGTTTCTTTTAGTCTTTATAACTTTCTCATTTTCTCACTTTCCACTTTGCTTTATGTATGCTATGTTATCCATTTTGTCTTCTGTGTCCTGGAGAAGATGGCAGGTGGGGAAAGTTACCTTCGGAGAGGAAAAAAAAAATCAGTGCCTGTGGAGAGCTTCATTCAGTCAGTGCAATTCTTTGGGTGCCCAGCAGATGGCAGGCTACTCCCAGAACAGGCGGAGGACTGCTCCTGGCCTTGCTGAGTCAGCCACCCTCTACCTCTCTCTTGGACAAACCACTTTCTTCCTCTGTCTTCCCTGCATTAGCAGCAAAGTCCAGATTCTTTAGAGAGGAAAGTACTGTTGTTATTTCCACCCTTGCTCTCCCCTTAGCTCCCTTCCCAAACAGATTTTCCCCTTTGTAACCTTAACATTAAAGTGAGACCACTGTGAGGCAGCTGGGGTTACACAAGCTGGAAGGTAAAGGAATAAGAAGAATATAGAGTGAGGATCAGTTGGCAGTGTTGGCTTGTCATGTATTCATTCTGTGTGATCAGGTTCTGTTTTCATTCAGCTATAATCTTCCTCATTGAATTCATCTTGGGTCTTTGGCAGATAAAAGGTTGCCAACAATTTTTTATTCCACATTCCCGAAGGCAGTGCCAATTAATGATTCAATCAGCAAACATTTATTGAGCACTTACTGTGTGCCAGGTGCGATGCTAGAGACTGGGTATACAAATATAAATGAAATAATCCATACTCATTAGGAGACAAATATATGAATATGTATGTACAGAATAAATACAAAATAGTTAATTACAAGGTAATTTGGGAAGGCATCATGCAGAAGATGATGTTTGAGTTTTGGGAACTCAGTTACCTAAACAAAGGTCACAAATTCTAGTTTGGACCAATATTAGAAGCAGGAGATAAATTAGCAAATCCTGAGCATAGTGTAAGATTTATGAGTGATGATATCTGTCTGCTTTGGGGGAACAGTTTCCCCTTAGAAACATAGGCTACTTCTATCCCCCTGGGTGGTAGAAGTGACAGTAATGGGAATTGAGAACAGCAATGCCTCCCCACAGAGGCTAAGTTTGCACTCATCTTGTTCTATCTCTGCCTCAAAAGGTTTTCCAAAGGATCAGGCATAGTTCAGACAGAAGAGACAGCCTGGACTAGAATTGATTTAGCTTCTGTAGGCCCAGGCAGCTCTGTGTGTGTGTGGGTGGGTGTGTGGGTGTGGAGGTGTGTGTGTAAATAAGCATACCTTTTATGATTGGACCTGAGAAATCACATTAAAGAAATAAAAAACCAGTTTCTGACAAATATAGGCCAATTCAGGCCACCTCTGCACCTTACAGGTTCACCTTTACTCAAGTGGGAACTAAGGCTCCTTTAAAAAGACTGCAGAGGTGAATATAAGTTCTCATTTCCCCATCCCTAAAAACAGAAGACTATTAGTCTGATGAAAACTTTTCTTGTTGTGTGAAGATGAACTTTGGAGGAAAACTGCCATCCTATAATAATTATAATTCCTTTCTATAGTGTTTTAAGGCTTGCAAATGTTTCTTTATAACAACCTTGTTTTACAAATAAGGAATAGGCTTGACCTCAACTACAAAACTTGCCTTACCTTTATATCCAGTAAAATCACCATATCTTGTTTATTTTGCCTCCAGGTCACCTGAAATCTATGCTCTTCACTTATTTCCCACTGCCCTACTTTAGGCCCCCATTACCATTCACCTAAACTATTGTAGTAGTCCTAATTGGTCTCTCTACCTCTCAAGTCTTAACCTTTCTCCAACCCATCCTCTACACAGCTACCAAAGTAAAATTCCTAAAGCACAAGTCTGACCATGTGATTCCCTTACTTTAGGATGAAGTACAACTTCTGGTGTTTGACATTTGAAACCCTTCACAATCTGACTCCACTCTATCTTTCCAACCTTGGAATGGAACTCATTTTCTGTCTTCACAGTGCTCCTCTCATCTTCATGCTCTATCTCCTATCTCCCTTGCCGTGGCAATTCAAACTCCTACATCAGTTGTTTTAGTCCTCTTATTATCAGTGCTCCAATTACGTGTGTGTATGTGTGTGTGTGTGTAGATATATATATAATGTATGTATACATATATTATGTATGTATACATACATATGTGCATATATATAAACATAACATGTATAAATAAGCATGTTGTTTATTACTATATCCATGTGCATAATGTACTACTTGTTTATGTATATGTTGTCTCTATTGAATGTAAGCTGCTTTGAGATCAGGAACTTTTTCACCGTTGTCTGAAATCAAGCCATCAAGCATTTGTTTAGCGCTCACTATGTGCCATGCACTGTGCTAAATGATAGGAATACAAATTTAAACAAAAAGGAAGACAGTACCTGTTCTTTGAGACCTTATTTTCAAGCCTACTGAGTTGAAAGGGTATGGGGGAACGGAGGGCACTTGGAGGCAAGATGGAGAGGTCCAGCGGAGTGCCTGCTGGTGGAGAATAAAGAAATGGCTGTCCAGGCTCCTCCCTTAAATGGAGGTTGTAAGAGGAGCCTACCACCTTCCGATCAAAGGGAAGGGCCTCTAATTGGGACAGAGGGTCTTTGTATCCTTAGCACCTAGCACAGTAGAGTGTAGAAGAGACTTGATAAATGCCTATTCATCGATTGACCAGATCACTTCAAGTGATTATTGAGTCTTGTAAACTTACATTTCCTGATTTTTAAATCCAGAAGTAAAAACACCTCTAGGAATGACCCACAGATTATTGTTTTTCTGGTCATTGAGAGAGACAGAGAGACACATTCACCCATTTTCTCCTAGAAATTAGGGAATCAGTGTACATTTTTTTAAGGACTTACCATTTGCCACACACTGTACTGAAGCTGGGGATACAAAGAATGCCGAAAATAGTCCCTTTCCTTAAGAAACTTACATTCTAGTGGGAAAGACAACATGTAAATAATTAGGCACATTAAAGATAAATCCTTAGAGAAAGACCAGGAAAAGGCCTCATGGAGAAGGTGGTATTTAAGCTGAGTCTTGAAGGAAGCCAGGAATTTTCAGAAGATAAATTTATGAATAAGAGGACAAATTAAAGGATAAAATTCAATTCCACAAACATTAAGCATATATTGAGAAGGGAGAAGAGAAGGATATGACATTATTACTACAGATAAGTGTAATACAATATAGGAAGTGATGAGACCAAAGGAGAGATCTAAGCAAAGTTATCTAGGAAAATTGAGTAAGACAACAATTAAACTTAGGTGGATCAGAGGACATGACATAACAGTTGAACCTTGGAAAGAAAAAGAGGTTATCCCCATACCAAGAATATTCTTTTAAATTCTATCTTAGAATTCCTAGTTTCCTTCCAAGTTCAGCTAAAATCCTAGAACCTAGATCCTGCACAAGGCCTGTCCTTTGCCCCTCCCACCATATCACTTTGTTTTACACACACACACACACACACACACACTTATATGTGCACATACACATGTGTTTACATGCAATCATGTTGTGTCCTCATTAGAATGTAAACTACTTGAGTGGCAGGGATTGTTTTTCACCTTTGCATCTCTAGCTCCTGGTATAGTGTAAGAGTTTAATAAATGCTTATTGAATGAATGAGTGCATTCCAAGGATGGGAAAGGCTTGAATGAAAGACATCAGATATCTTCCTGGGTATTGAAAATAAGCAAAGCTGATCTATTCCTTGATCCAAAGAAATCACTCTCAGGAATATAGCAAATGAGGATCAATGACTCAGTAAGTAAATGCTAGGCGTTGCTTAAGACTCATAGAGGGCATGACTTCCCCAGGGATACACAGCTGGTTTGTGTGAGAGGCAGGACTCAAATCTGGGTCCTCCTGACTCCTAGTTTGGTACTATATACAGTAAGAACTACTTTTAGGAATGCAGCAAAAATCACCTACTTAAGGAAAAGTGAGAACTTTCATAAGTTACATAATACTAGTATTGTACCTAACTTGAGGTGAGCTACAGTGTTAGTTAACCAAGTAGAACAGAGGTATTAATATGGGAAAAGTCAGTATGAATTCGCAAGTGTCATTTGGAGGAAAAGTGAATCTGCTTTCCTGTTTTTGGAAGACTTCCCTCAGGTAAGGTAGAGTGATTACCACAAAGTGCTCAGTGTTGTTAATGTATACATTGTTCTAGATTTGCTCACTTCATTCTATATCATCAGTTCATATGAATCTTCCCAGGTTTCTCTAAATCTATCTCTTTCTTAATTTCTTATGACACATAGTATTCTATTACATTTGCATACTATGACTTGTTTAGCTGCTCCCCACTTGATCAGCACCTCCTTAGTTTCTAGTTCTTTACCATTGCAAAGAGAGCTGCTGTAAATACTTTTGTACCTATGGGTCTTTTTCCTCTTCTTTGAAAGAAAATGGAGTTCCTAGGGCCTCTGACTCTTGCTGTTTTGGTTTCTCTTTACAAAATGATAGAGATTGCTACTCAAGAGACTGAGGCTGGTGAATTGCTTGAACTTGGGAATTCTGAGCTGCAGTAGGCAGGAGTCCACACTAAGTCCACCAATGTGGTGAGTCTCTGGGGTAAAGAGTCACTGGGCTATCTTAAGAAGGGGCACGCAGGCCATGGTCAGAAACAGAATTAGTCAAAGCTTCCATGCTGGTGGGATTTAGCGATTTGAAAATTCTCCATGGACTCTCCTACAACTGTCCGATCTTGTCCATAAAACCTTGAGCTTAGAAATATCCCTGGTTTAAGTCCATGGGAAACAGTGCACTTAGAATGATTCTTGAAGTCTGGGGAATATTGTCAGGGAAATTCTCTTCAAACTAAATGGTTAGGTCCTTATTTCTCAGTTATTTTGAAGGACAAAAAATCCTTTTACAAGAAACTTCTACTTCATACCAGGTCGGATAACTCCTTGAACACCATGAGTAGGTTTTAGCATCAAGATATTCACTATATTGTGATTTTAATTTTTAATTTTGTTTGATGTCAAAACCCTTAAATCTTTTCTTCTTTGTAAACCTTAAAGCCCTATAAAAATTTAAAATGATGATTAGACTGATTATTCTGTTACTGTAGCAGTACTAGGCTTTTACCATGTAATAGAGTTTACAGTTTGACTCCATCCTATCCTTCTAAATTTATTACATATTACTTCACCATGTCAATGCCTCAGTCTATTGCCATAGATCTCTTTGCTATCCCTCACACATGACATCCCATCTCTCATTTCTGTGCCTTTTCATAGACCCCATACATGGAATGCTTTCTTTCCCTACCTCTGCCTCTTAGAAATCCTAGCCTCCTCAAAGCCCAGCTCAAATGCTACCTCCTTTTCCTTATTACTGTCAGTTGCTAGTGCCCTGCTCCTTCTAAAAGGTGCTTTGCTTTGTGAATATTTTTTTTTATCTACTTTATACGTGTGGCCTATATAAGTGCCAAACTTTCTTTCCCCAACTTCTACTCTCAGAGATGAGTCTTAGGTCCCAGAACAAGGCTTCATTTCTTACTCTGGGTCCTAAAGGTGCACCTGACTCAGTCATATCTGTTATACTGGAAGACAATAGCTCCTGCTTGACTCTGTTCTCTTATCACTGCTTTCCTGCAAAGTCCCCCAACCCTGCCCCCAAATTCCCAGATCTGTGTTGTTGTTGACTTGAGCCCTGCATTCTTGTGTTTTCCTTCCTTCTTCTCTTCCTCTCCATTATTAGTTGAGAGTCAACTGATCAATTTAGTTATCTAGCCTTAAATAGTTTTTAGAAAGAGATATTTACAAAGGTGTGTACAAAACACCCCTCTATGTTTGTGACAGACTTTTCCACAAGTATATACACAGTCCAGGGGAAAGTGTTTCAAAATTAGAGAACACATGCAAAAAAGGGGGCAACTCAGAGTTTCTAGTTACTGGAAGTCTATTTCTGCCATCCCTCAGGTGCTCAGAAAGTATCCTTTCAGTATGTTGAATCTGGTTCCAGGCTGTCTTTGGCTCCCTCTTGACTGTCCGTTGGGCAACCTCTGCTGTCCCAAACAGATGGTATTCAGATGCTGATGAGAAGATGGGAAGTCTAAAGTTTTCCTGACCCTTCTAAACTAGCAAGGTCTTTTTCTAGCCAGAGTGGAGTGGGGACAAGGAGACCTCGCCATGGCTGAAGCTGAATATTCTTTTCACAGAGATAGTTTCTTTTCAAGGGGTTTAGCAGAAACACCAGGCTCACTCCAGTTTCTTGAATTCCACTAACCCAGTGCTTTTCTATAGGACCCAGGAAGGATCAGCCAAGTGGAACAGCATTCCTATCTGACATCATTTTACCTCCTCAAATAGCTTTCAAAAACTTTTCACATTTAGTCTAAGGCCTATGATTAATTGGTTGAGCATCTTATGATTTACTTTAAGTGGCAGGGTGACTTGACTGAATAAGTATCAACTAAGCCTACCCTTCCTTATATGGGGACACATTTCACCTGATAGAATATACACTTCTTAAGAACAAGGACTATTTCATTTTGAAGAAAACTAGAGATTTTTAAGAGTTGAAGGTGAGTAATGAGAAAATTACAAGCACAAGGGGGACAAGAATATAGAATGTAGGGAGTGGCAAGAACCCTTCTTCAGGAAAGTTAGAGCCAGATTGTTTTAAATGCCAAGTTGAGGCATTTGTATTTAATCTTTTTTTAAAAAACTAATTAATTAATTAATTTTGAATTATCAACAATCACTTCCATAAGCTTTTGAGCTTTAAATTTTTCTCCCCCTCCCTCCCCACCTCTTTCCCCAAGATAGTGTACAATCTGTTATAGGCTATACATATATATTACTATTAAACATATTTTCACATTAATGATGTTTAAGTAAGAATTAGAACTAATAGGAGGAACCACCAGAAAGAGGAAACAAAACACAACAGAAGAAAAAAATGGCCAATAGTATGCTTTGTTCTGCATTCAAACTCCATAGTTCTTTCTTTGGATGTGGGTAGCATTTTCCATCATGAAGCCTTTGGAGATGTCTTAGATCCTTGTATTGCTGAGAAGAGCTAAGTCTGTCAATATTAGTCATCTTGCAATGTGGCTGTTACTGTGTACAACATTCTCCTGGTTCTGCTCACTTCACTCAGCATCAGACCATCATTTGTATTTAATCTTAAAGGACTAGAGAGTCGCTGAAGATTCTTTAACAAGGGAGTACTAGAGTTAGACACATATTTTTGGAAGATTTTTGGCATGTCTATGGAAGATGGATTGGAAAGAGGAGAAGCTGTTGCAATAGTTTATCCAGGAGATGATGAGGACCTGAACTAAGATGAATGTGAATGAAGAGAAGGAGGTGGAAATGAGGGATGTGGAGGTAGAACTCACCAAGTTTGACAGTTGATTGGCCTTGGAGGAGGAGGGACCAGGGAAATGGGAAGAGTATAAAGATGGCTTCCAAGTGGTGAGCCTCAGTGAGTGGAAAGATGGTAGTGACAGAACTCAGGAAGTTGGGAATTAGAGTGAGTTAAGTGGGGAAGATAATGTTTCATTTTCTACGGGTTGAGTTTGAAATGCTAGTGTCTGATGGAACATGTGTTTGGAGATCCCTGCTGAGCAGTTTGTTCGTGTTGTAGTATGGAAACTAATATGAGAGACTAGAAGTTATCTGCAGAAAGGTGATAACTGACCCCATGGAAGGTGATGGGAGAAAGAAAGAAAGCACTAGTTTGCTTTTTCCTAGTTATCTCACGTTAAAGTGAATGGTCATAGTGCTTTTAAATGGTTTTGAACTATTCTCTGGGTAAAATCAGTTAGCAGTACATTATATCAAAAAGCATGCCCAACTGGCATTCAGAAGACCCAGGCTTAAGTTAATCTCACCAGTCATGATGGCCAAATCATTTACTCTCTCTGGGTCTGTTTCTTGATTTATAAAATGATAGGGTTGAACTAGATAATCTCTGTATTTCCTTTCAGCTGTTAACCTTCTATGATTTGCTTTCTTATTTACACATAAGCAAATTTCTAAATATTATAAAATGCCAGTTGTACAGAGGAAAGTAAAATAATAGCTGACATTTAGCTCTTTAAAATTTGCAAAACATCTTACATGCATTATCTTATTTAAGCCTAACAACAACCATGTGGTTTGTACTAGAGGTATTATAATCCCCATTTCATAAATGAAGACTAAAGCGAAGGAGAGGTAATGTAACTTCCCCAGGATCACACAGCTAGTAGGAATCAGGTGGGCTTCAGATCTAGGTCTTCTTACTTCCAAAGCCAGCATTCGATTCACTATCCCCACATTGCTTCCCTAAGTACATTGAAATGATTCCTTCCCCTCCCCCTGAAGCCCAAAATAATTTTCTCTTCCTCTGAAATAGTATATGCTACACTCTTGCCAGACTGTTGAGACCCAAGCAGGGAATGATTTAGGGCTATTCAGAAGCATTATAGGTATTCACTTTCAACTTGAGGTAGTACTGTGTACCTTTATTATTCTGCTTTTATAATTTGTTTTATAACTAGTTATATAAGTGTCTTATTTGTCTTAAAAAAAATAATAAGATACTTGAGGACAGGGACCATATCTTAATCTCTGTATTTCCTTACATACATTGCCTTGCACATAGGCACTTTTGGATGGATGGATGGATGGATGGTTGGAAGGAGGGAAGAAGGACTGGCATTATAACATTGTTTACAGTGTTAAACATCAAATGGAAGCTTTTGATTTTAGTAATAGTAGTACTCTGCTTCTTTAATCTCATTTCCAAATTTATTTTCTCCTTGATTCAGAGACATCCTTAGAAGAAAAAAAAAATGTTTTAAGGACTGAAACAGTTTTCCCTCGGTGAGGTAGACTGGACTACTGCTTAAATCCTGAGCAGAGTAAAGGGAGTTGGTAAAGTTGTTGGGGAGATGGGGGTGTGGAAAGTCTTCATGAAATTCCCAACTCACAGCTTGGAACCCACACTGCAGAACAAAGACAATCTTTATGTCTTTCAAGGGACTTGAATTTCACTTGGCTTGATTGTAATTAGCATAATTAGTCGAGACTTTTATTTTGTATGGCTATAAATGCAAAATAAACCAGGCCAAGTAAACTATCGTAGTGTTTGGGTGTGTATGTGAGTATGAATGAGAGAGACAGACAGAAAATATTAGTATTTAAAGGAGTGGGTCACTGAGTTTTTCTTGAAGACTGACCTTAGATTAAAAGGCATATGTTTTACTTTCATAACCTTCCTGAGAAACTCCTTTTTCCACCTAAAGTTTGGAGGTTTTATATATTGGGGTTTCTTGAGTATTACATTTGAATTGATTTATTAAGTTATTGGAACATCTGTGACACTTAAAAAGTTTGAGAGACAGTTTCTGGTAATTAATAATTTTATTAATAATGCTAGCATTTTATTAATAAAAGGAATGGTCATTTGTCTATCTTTCTTGGACCAAAGGTGACTCATAGTGGTGGGCTCACAGTTTATATGCCCTTGGAAAAGGGAGTGCACCTGAGGGTGGAAATCAACTCTGATTGGTTATTAAGTAATGGGAGAATGAATATTATAATGAGAGATGAACCTGTTCTAATGAGAGGCTGGGGGATGTAACTGATTATGTCATTTACTTCTAAGTTTCCCAGTGCTGGGCAATCTCATCAAAAAATTTATATCCCCAGCCCAAACCTGAGCAGGACACAATGGGAATGGCTGGATTTTCACCTTAGATTAAATTCCTTGTAAAGTTGGGTGGTTCTGGACAAGATTGAGGAAAAAAGTTAATTCAGTCTCATTATCAGCAACTTCCTTCAGAGACTGAACTTTGAAATGAGGACTTTAGAAAAGGGCGAAACTCTGGATCTCCCCAAATCATTGGTTATTAATAATCACTTCTGTCACATCCAAACAGAATCCTCCCTACCTTTTTTTTTGCATAGAATATTAGAACTTAGTTTTCAACCTAAGAAATCAACTATGGCCTTCTTAAAGTTGAACAGTGGCAGCAGGACTACTGAGTAAGGAGGTTTGGGGATCATTAGTATTACTGATATCTGACTGATTTGAGATCATGAGTGTAGGGGAGGAGCTCTTGATGAATGATCTCAGTTTATTCTGTGCTGTGTGAGGTGAGGTGAGGTCCTTGGCTGAGAGGATAGCAGGAAGGATGCAGGAAAGCATGAAATGAAAATGAAATGAAAAATTTGGAATAGCCACTATAGAGTGGGATAGTATCTCATTTAGGGAGGAATAGAATGTTTGCCTAGCTGGGATGAAGTTTCAGTTGATAAAACATAAATTTGTAGTGAGCTTAATCAGCATTGTTTTGTGTTTTCCTATAGCTCTTTTCAGCAGTATATGAGTAGAGCAGAAGAGGCAAATCATAGGAGTTTGGCAAGGCTTAATCAGAAACAAAACAAGGGAGTAAGAAAGTTGAGGCTGGAGTGTAGTGTAGTGTTGAGTTGGTTCACTAAGGGGTCATGATAGTGAAGGGAAAAAAGTGTGTCCAGGGCAGGAGGTGATGATCTGGGAAAGACCTGAGGGGTAGAGGGAATGAAAGTTACAGTGAGGGTAAAGGGCAGGATTAGGTTTGTAAGGCATAGAAAAAGAATGATAAAAGGTTTTGGTCAGATAAAAGAATTTCAAGAAAATGGAAGTGGTGAAGTGATGGGTATTGGCATGGTCAAAGGTGTCTCTCTATATAGTTGAGGTGAAGTGGAGGAGCAGGTTATGGGGCTTGAGGTGATTGAAAAACTGGGAAGTTAGGGTAATTTGATAGAGCATCAATATTATATGTTGAAGGCCACTAATATGAGGGCAGGAGATGGGGAGGAAAGAAAGATTATGAGCCAGGTGCTAAACTCGTTAAGGAAGGAAGGAGAATTAGGTAATAAATTTGGATAGGGTGAACCTCAGAAGTAAAAGTTGGTCTGTGAAGATGGTTCATGGAGGGTCTGAAAGTGGCAGTGGAAAACAAGGAGTATTCTAACTCTTCCTCCATGATCAAGTTAGTCAGAGTGTATGAGAGAAAGTAGTAGAAAGGATATGAGGGAAGCAGTGTCATCAGGAGGGTGGAACAGTGGAAGGGGTGGTCAGGTCATTTAACCTGGTTGTTGCTCTAGGAGGGGCCATGTTTCAAGGTAAATTTGAAGGAAAGAATTCAAAATTTTAAAAAAGTGATTTTAAAATAAGGGGTCATCGGCCAAGAGTAAAAGTTATTCCAGGGATGTGTGCTAATCCTAAAATAAACCACATGGGAAATACTTTAAATATATTATATGTTTATAAGTATTGGAGTGAGAAGAAAATTATCAAGGAGAAAATATTCAGTTTCCTTTAATTTCATTTCACCTTTAATTCTCTCATTCAATCATACCCCTGCCCCTTCCCTTTTTGAAGCCACGCTCAAATGTCAGGCAACCAAACTCTTTGCTATGGCTGCCAAATTGTTGAGGTGTGCAGGGCCTTCTTTGATTCAAATTATTGTTCACTTTTCAAGCCAGATAGACAGCTTTATCTGTTTTAAAACAATAACATGGGGGGGGGGGATTCTGTGGGTTTCATTAAGTAAATTACTGGTTTTCACCATCTTAGTTTTTCTATAGGCATAAATGAAATCATTGCTGTTACAACTTAAGCCCATCCCTTCTTATTTCTAGCTTTTTGGTACCAGTTCGACATAACACCAATATAGTGCTACCAGGCCACAAACAGGAATCAGAAGGGGCAAATTCTTATGATGCCAGGTCCCTAGTTATACTTACCAACTCAAATCTACTTCAGGCCCTTCACTATTTCTTAACTTCTGCCTTCTTGAAAAAATAATGGTTACCCAGCAACAAATGAATTCCTTAGCTATGCCCATTCTTCTCTAAGTACTGACAGTTCTTGCTTTACATAAATTCGCGTTATGCAAATTTGACTTTACAAAAAGAATTCTGAAAGAAATCTGCATTCCAAAAAAATACCTATATTAACTTTACTTTTCAGTTCTGTGCTGGCTTTCTCAGCTCCTGCACTTTGGCTTGGTACTCTGTGGCCTTCCCCACCCTCACTCCCACCCCCCCACCCCCCACCCCCATCCCCACCAAAAAAAAAAAAGGCTAAAAAGAAGATAGCCCTCCAAATGAAAGCAGAAGAATAGACACCACTGCCAGCACAGAGAGAGGAGATCTTTGCCCTGGTTCAGTCACATGTTGAGCCCCTCACGGCTGTCTCCTGTATGTCCTCATTCGGGTACCACATGTCTGTCCCCGATGTTGCCTATCCTTTCCTGTGTCCAGCTTCCATGTTTCTGTCCTCCCTCCCTTTCATCTTCTAAACTCCTCACCCCCAGGTTCCTCCTCTTGTTCTGGCTTCTCTGTCTCTGCCCCCAAGTGTCCTTGACCCCTGTCCTGCCTCCCTCACTTCCTTCCCCATGTTCAAAGACATTATGTAAAAATCATTTTACATAGAGATCTGAGGAGTGATCCACTTACATAAGGTGAAAACTATCCATATAGTAGTATTGCTTGGAAAGAACCCTATATTGAAGGGGGGGGGTAATTTCCTTTAAAACAAGATATCTCAGAGTCATTATCTTTTTCCATTATTTGGATTCGGAAGAATTACCCCGGCATTACTTAGAAGCCGGATTCTTTCTTGAGAGAAAATCATCTAGGACCTGTGAGTTCCAACTTGGTCTTACATATCTGATAGATAATATGAAGTAAGCAATTATTTGTGAAGATGATGGAGAACTTCTTTACCTCTAGTTAGTAGCAAAGTGATCTCAGAATGATTTGCTGTAAAGCATCTAGAGAAAAGGAAATTGGTAAACTAAGCAGTATAAGTGGCAATGACCAGAGACCTAGTAGGGAACAACGGATTTTTAGTAGACGGCCCCATAGATCAGTCCCTGTAAACAGTCTGTCTTCTGCCACAGCAGGAGTTAAGCTGATGACCCACCTAACCTTCGATAAGATGCTATGGACAGTGCTTGTGCACTCTGCTTCTGGGAGATACTTCAGAAACAGATAGGACTTGTAGGCATATACCTTCACTGTGGCCCTAGAAGAGTTTGTCACATTCTGTTGAATAAAGAACCATATACAGATTATAGTGACAGTGTCCGATGTACCAAACTTTTTCCATTCAATAGAAATAAATTTCGGTTATTGTTCTTCAAGATTAAGATTAAGTCCATCTACCCAACCATTCTTTGTGACATTATGGTCCTGCCTTTAACAGGAAGATAGTCTTTTAGTTTGGATTCCTCAGGTCAGAGCTACTGCTGAATTTTTGCATATTTTAGAATAGCAGGAAGGAAAAGTAGTGATTACTTTGGAAATGAATGCTGTCCACTTAGTCCATGTTGTCTATTTGCAGATGAAACCTTTTGTGGGGAATAAAGTCCACTACTCGGCATTTGTGATACATGATGTCATGAATTCAGTGGGCCATCAGAGCTTCCTTGGATGGTACATTTGAGAATTCTATTTCGTGGAACTCTGATTTGAAAACATATTTATTTGTAGTAGTCAAAAGCATAGCAAGGTTAGTCTCTGCTCTGAAAATATAATCAAATAGTATGTCAAGTTTGTGAAGTGAATTTAAGCTTAGAAATGTATTTAACCACCTTTTGTGTAAAAACAGCCTATAAACAGGAAATCTGGTGATTACTTAATAAAGTTAGTGATGGGGTTTTTGGCTCAAAGTGGAGGTGGGAGGGAGTCAAAGCAAGTGCTATTGCTGTTACCTGCCTTCTAACCATGATACTCATGCAGTAATTGACATTTGCAGTGATTTATGCAAGTGCTAATCAAAAGCTTTTATTTTCTGATTATCTCTCTGCTTGATGGATGGGAGATGCTAGTGCAGTCAAATTATAAACAGTTTTTGGTATGAGATTTTCAGAGAATAAATCAGCTCTTCCAAAGTATAGAGGAATATATCTCTCCCATTGTCTTGTTCAAAGGGGGAAATTATTTTTCATAACCTTTTTTTCTATTTCTGTTTTAATGGAGCTAAGCAAAGAAAATTTGGCAATAGATTAAGGTCCCTAATTTGGTCACCCTTGACCTCTTCTACCTTGATTGGCAGTCTCTTGTCAGAATGGAAGTTGTGCCTATGAGATAGGAATAAGCAGAACAAATGCCCTAGGACAGCTATACATCCCTAGAGGGCCCAGGCTTAAGAAGGTGAAAGAAGTGCAGTTAGAGAAGGTCTTCAGCACAGAAAGTTAATTAGCTACTGAATAGCATTTAACATGTTCAAGATGGGAAATTTGTGTTTGAAAAGCAAAAGGAGATCAATGAAAAACTGGCTGGGCCAGGTCTGGGGAAATCTGTGCCTTTTTTTTTTTTTTAAGCATTTTGTCTTTTAGTATAACTTCAAACCTTATGATGGAAATGAATGAATGTGTACCTGATGTGCAAATGGAAAAGAATCCTGTATTTGGAGAAAAAATTGAAATGCACTAGGGTGCTCAGTGTGAGAAAGACCATTTGCTCAACAGTAAACTAAATGTGGGACTGGGAACCAGACACTTCTATTTTATGACTGGTCCCACCTAAATCAAATTACCCAACCTTTCTGTAGCTATCCCTTCTACTGCTATTTTTTGAATTTTTCTCCAGATAGTTATGAAAAATCACTTCTATGAGAGATGACCTGGTTTAAGGCAGTGGGGACATTTTTAAAGACTATATCAGTCAATCAATCAGTAAACATTTATTGTTAATAAATAATATTATTATGTTAAATATTTATTTATCACCTAATATGTGTCAGGCACTGTGATAAGTGCTGAGGATACTAAAAAAGACAAAAGATAGTCCCTGCCTTCAAGGAGTTTACAATCTGATGGGGGCGACAATATACAATTATATACAAAGTAAGCTATAAAGAGCATAAATAGGAAATAATTAACATAGCAAAGGCACTAGAATTAAGAGGTTTTCCAGAAGGGTTCCTGTAAATGGTGGAATTTTATTTGGGATGTAAAGGAAGCTAGGGAGGTCAATCGGTGGAGCACAGTGGGGATAGCCAAAGAGAATTCCCTGAGCTCAGAGATGAAATGTCTTGTTTGTGGACAGCCAGGAGGCCAGTGTCACTGGGTTGAAGAGTACGGTAAGAAGACTGGAAAGAGAAGAGGGGGCTAGGTTCTGAAGGGGTTTGAATGCCAGAGCATTTTGTATTTCATCCTTGAGTTTATTAAGTAAAACAATGATCAGACCTGTGCTTTAGGAAAATGACTTTAGTGACTGAATGGGACTTGGTTTGAAGTGGAGAGAGACTTGAGGCAGGCAGAACCATCAACATACTATTGCAGTAGTCCAGGCATGAGGTAATGATGTCTTGAACTAGAGTGGTGGCTGTGTCAAGAGAGAAGGGAGTGTATTCAAGAGATTGTTGTTAATGTGAAATCACAGGCCTTGGCAACAGATTGGATCTTGTGGGGTGAGATAAAAGGTGGTACCCCAGCATGTATTCTAGTTTTTGTAATTAGAGAATTACTCAGCACATATGTAGTGAAAATCAGCATCATGTCAGGGCTCAGGAATGTTTATGATAACTACTTTTTAACACTTCTCCCCAGATATAAAGACTGCCTTGAGTGTGATATTTCTATATAATTTTAACTTTTGCTTTCTTATTGACATAGTATTGTTAAATCTAATTTTTGAAATTCTGAACTGAAATGCCAAACATGTTTCCAAATACATAACAGAACAAAAAGAGGATTGTATATGAAACTGACTCTCCATTTCATTTTTTATGCATATGATAAATTCCATGTTACTTTTCAAAATTCTTCTGCTTGTCTGTCCTTCCTTAATTTTATTCTCTTTTCTCCTGTGAATTAAAAATGTTTCAATGACCCTCTTTTTTTTTTTAATATGGTGTCACTTGTTAAACCTCCCACTTTTTCTTAACCCTCTCACACTTAAAAATGTAGAGAAAGGTATGTGTGGGGGAAGGGAGTTGGAAATCTTTGTTTAAAAAAAAAGTGTTATGAAGCAAAATGAATCCACAGAGGCCATGATGTGGGGTCCCCCCCCCCACCAATTTTTAAACATTTTTATTTAAAGTTTTGACTTCCAAATTCTATCCCTCCCTCCCTCCCTTTCCCTCTCCTTGAGATGGTAAGCAATCAGATATAGGTTATACATGTGCAATTATGTAAAACATTTCCATATTAGCATGACATGGGGTTTTGAAAAACATGATTGGAAACATGATCTTGGAATTGTTTTGCTGAAAATGTAGTCCCTTTTTTACTTAATGTTGAGAGAACAGCCTCCATCAGAGTTCTTTCTTTTAATCACAGTTCCCAAGCAAGTAATTTTGCTAGTACTTAACTTCTTTCAAATCACAGATCCCTGTATGTCTGTTATAACATTGCTCTAGCACATATACCTTCCATTTCTAGGGTCTCTACCAAATAAGGAGTGCTCTTTCATTGGGACAACAGCATCTATGAGGTAACAGGTTTCTAATACCACTCTCTTCTGGTTTAATGAGTATCCCTATTACCTCCAAAGGCTAGTTGTATAGGAAACCTATTTAATCTAGAATGTGACCAATAAGACCAAGCAATTGGTAGGCCTAGAGTCTCAGCCACAGGAGAAAGAAAAAAATGGAAAGTAAAAGAGTAAGGAAGAATGAAAGAGAACACAAAGTTGGATTAAAAGCTTCCTCTGTAGTAAGTTGAATTTTACAGTCCCCTAAGGTGCTCCTCAGTGGTTGCCTCTTCTGTATTTGGGTATTATTCTATCTATGAGAAGCCCAGTCTAGAGGGAATAACATTGGACCTAAAGTCAAGAAGCCCTGGAATCGGGTTCTACCTCTCCTCACTGCTCTGAACAAGTCAATTCACCTCTCTAGTTAGGCCCCAATTTCATTTATAGTAGTTATATTTTATAATCTCTAAGGTGTTTTTCACCTCTAAAATTCCATGATAAATCATCCCCTAATTTTCATCTTTCAATCTCTGGAGACTTGAGGACATTACTGGGGACAAAGAAACAGATTTAAAGATTGATATGGGGGCAGCTAGGTGGCGCAGTGGTTAGAGCACCGGCCCTGAAGTCAGAAGGACCTGAGTTCAAATACGACCTCAGACCAAACACTTGACGCTTACTAGCAGTGTGACTCTAGGCAAGTCACTTAACCCCAATTGCCTAAAAAAAATTAAAAAAAAAAATAAAGATTGATATAAAGGGAGTTGGTGAGAAGTCATTAGAGTGTAGTGGGAATATCTGAAAGAAAAAGAAGCCATAATTAGCAGTTGTTTAAGGTAGGGACCCACGAGATAGCAGACTCCTGTTGGGTAAGGAAGGTTGCTAATTTATCTTTTTATCTACTAGCATTACTTAGTGCATCGCATTGGTGAATAAAAATCCTGGATTAAGCTGGAATATCTTATATGCATTTAGATACCCCTAGCAAGGTGAAAGATAAAATTGAGGCCACATAATAAAAAAGGAAAAAGCACTAGACTAGAAAGTTAAAAAAAAAAAATCTGGGTTCTTTAATCCTGACTTTGTAACTAACTAGCTCTGTGACCATAAGCAAATCACTTCTCTATTCTCATTTTCCTTATCCATAAAATGAAGGCTATCTCATTTGGCTCTAAATTTCTGTCATTTGATCTTTACTTTTCTCAGCCAATGACCAAACAGATACTGAAGTTCACTTTTAATTATTCATTCAACAAGTATTTATTAATCACCTCCTATGTGCTCCTGCAGCATACCTTCAGTCCCTTCCAGCCCCTGCTGACACTGTCCCCTAAAACCTTACTCTAGTCTGACATCCTATGTAGCATTTGTCCAGCTTGTTAGAGTGAGCTCTAGCTCTGACTGTAGCATGTAGAAGAAATACTGCCAGTTATTCATTGGGGGGAGGGAAATTTTGGTTTAAAGACTGCTGAGGAATCCAGGGAATTTAATCAGATGCCTGAGGGAAGCACCTAAATTTAGCCAGATTGTTAGTAGTATTCATTCAGTTTTAAAATTGCCTAGGGGAACTTCACGAAAAAGGTTAGGGAACTGCTGGACTAGATTTGCTTCAGCACTACAATGAAGCCGATTTAGGAGACCAGGTGACCACATTATAGGACAGTATAAATATATATATATGTATAGTAGGAGACCATATTTTTATATACAGCTCCTAGATGTCATAGCTGGCAGCTAAGTAAAATAGTGGCAGCTAAGTAAAATAGTAGATTTGATTGAAGGACTCAGAGGCAGGAAGATCTAAATTCAAATCCTTCTTTAGACACTTTGTAGCTGTGTTGTCCTGGGTAGCTAGGTGGAGTAGTAGATAGAGTATAGGGCCTGAAGTCAAGAAAACTCATCTTCTGAGTTAAAATGTGGCCTCAGGCACTTACTAGCCATGTGACCTTGGGCAAGTCTCTTAAGGACCCTGTTTGTCTTAGTTCCTCATCTATAAAATGAGTTGGAGAAGGAAATGGCAAACCATTCTAGTATCTTTGCCAAGAAAACTGAACAACAGAAGCTGTGTTCTGCTAGGCAACAACCTTCTTAATTTCTCTCAGCCTCAGTTTTATTTGTTGTTCTGTCATTTCAGTCTCTGTTACCTCATCTTTAAAATGGGGGTAATAATTACAATTAACTCAAAGGGTTGTTGGGAGGGTTAAATGAATCAATGTATGTGAAGTGTTTTGCAAACTTTAGAGTGTTATTTAAGTATAGGCTGTTATAATTATTATTGTTAATATATTGGACTTCACATATATATTGTTGCTGACCTATGATCAACAGTATTGTATAGAGTATGATAACTGAACCTCCCTCCCCCGTTTTTAAATAATTTTTCTCACTCAACAATCATTTACTTTGTTTCCTCATATCTCCCACTCCAGTAAGAAAGAAAAAAGGAACAAAACCCTTGTACCAAATGTGCATAATAAATCTTTCCCACATTGTCCTGTCCAAAAATGTAGGTATCATTCTGTACTGAAGTCTATCACCTTTCTGTAAGGAGGTAGTTAGCATGTTTTATTATCATTAGTTCTCTGGAATTTCTTTGGTCGTTATCTTATTCAGAATGCTTAAGTCTTTCAATGGTTTTGTTTGTTTGTTTTAAAGTGATGTTGTTATATAAATTCTCTCCTGCTTCTGCTTACTTCACTCTGTAACTCTTCTGTACAAGTCCTCCCAAGTTTCTCTGAAATTATCCACTTTATCATTTCTCATGATACAATAGTATTCCATTACTGTAATATACCATAATTTGCTTAGCTATTCCCCAATTAATGGGTACCTTCATAGTTTCCAGTTCTTTGCCATCACAAAAAGAGCTGCTATAAATATTTGTACATGAGTCCTTTTCCTATTTCTTTGACTTTTGGGGAATGGTTCCGATTTTTTCATCTTTAAAGAATTTTTTTATTTCCAAATGCCCTGCTTTTGCTGCATTCACTTATTTTACATATTTGGCCTTGATGTCACAAGATTTTGACATGTATTTGTTCATTCTTCCTCATAAAACAGCACTTATTGCATTGGATACCTTTGATGAAGTCTATTTTTCGTTGTCTAGCCTAGATTATAGCCCACAGATTTTCTTTTAATTAAATTTTATTTTTTTCAATCAGTAAAAACCTGTCTTCTTTCCCTTTCACCTTCCTACCATGTCCTTCTCATTGAGAAAGAAAACAAAAGAAGAAAAAAAGCAAAACCCCTGTTAAAAGATATATATAGTTGAGTATAGTCAAAACTAATTTCTGCATTGGCTGTGTCAAAAAAAAAATCACTTTAAATCTATCACCTCTCAGGAGGTGGATAATATGTTTCATCATGAGTCCTCAGATTGTGGTTAGTGTTTGCATTGACTAGAGTCTTTCAGACTCTAAGTCTTTCAGAGTTGTCTTTACAATGTTGTTACTGTATAAATTGTTCTCCTAATTCTGCTCACTTCACTCTGCATCAGTTCATGTAAGTTTTCTTAGGTTTCTCTGAAAACATCCCTTTCTTTTTTTTACAGTACAATAATGTTCTATCATATCCATATGCCATAACTTGATCAGCCATTCTCCAATTGATGGAAACCCCCTTTGCCACCTCAAAAAGCTATAAATATTTTTGTATATTTAAGTCCTTCTTCCTCTTTTTTGATAAATCTGATAGTAGTATCACATTGCTTTCCAGAATGATTGGACAGATTCATAGCTCCACTGGAAACTAGGAAGGGTGCCCATCAATTGGGGAATAACTAAACAAACTATGGTGCATAAAAGTAATGGAATACTATTATGTTGTAAGAAATCATGAAGGTGACAATGTCAGAGAACTGGAAAGATTTGTATGAACTGGAACAGTGAGTGAGCAAAACCACACAAACAATTTATATTGATAATAACACTGCAAAAACAAACCACTTTGACTTATGAGTTCTAACTAATGATGAGGCATGATGCTAAACTTCTGACAGATTGGTGATGGACTCGGGGTGCAGAATAAAACAAATTTTTTAGATATGGCCAATGTAGGGATGTGTTTTGCTTGATAGTGCATATTTATTACAAAGGTTTTTTTTGTCTTTCATTTTTCATTGGGATGTAGAGAGAGGAGAGAGAAAATTGATTTGTTAATTTTAAAAAGTTAAGAATTAAAAAGTCCTTTGGAGAAGACCATTAAAGCCCCAATAGCTATTATAGTATAGATTGTCTAGATGCCCATCCTTTGCCTTGTCCCAGGTTATCAGGAAGTATTTAGGCCTTTATGGTAAATAGCACTACAGAACAGATTTGAACACCTTATTGGACTTACCACTAACTTTTTGAGTGAAAATTTGAGAAACTTTCTGTCCCCAAACAGTATTAAGATAACTGTGTATACTGGTCTGGTCCAAAATACAGTAACATTTTTTTATCTTGTTCTATGTTTCTAACTGGCTCATTGTTCTTTCCTCCCGTTTTTGTGCCCCAAATTTAGTTTCTCACAAATCTTATTTCGATTGTTGTCATATTATCCGTGCTTTGTCCATGTGCAAGTGTGTTGGAAATTGGTCTGTGGGAAAGTGTGTGTGTGTGTGTGTGTGTGTGTGTGTGTGTGTGTGTGTGACACATATACTTTTTCTTCTTAATTCTGACTGGCTGAGAGGTATTGTTTCTCGAGTAAATTCCAAGAGATAAAGTTTCTGGATATTAAAAATTAAATTATTAATTAGGCCAGCTACTAATCAGTAAATTGATGGTCAGTGGTCTCACCCTCACCCACCGAAGACAAAAAGCGAGGGTCTCCAGTCATCTTAAATCTCTCTGCTTCTGGTAGAGTCCTATTGGTGAATATTTAATAAAGGGGTAAGCCTGGGGGGGATTCAGTCCCTCCCCATTACTTCATCATCCAAGGCTGGAAGTCAGCTGAGAAATGAAGTGTGATCTTGAGATTCAGTAGCCTCCAGCAAACTGGCCCAACCAACCCTTTCTGAATCTCTCTGACTTTATTTCTCCTTCATGAGCCAGGCCCCCCTCAAAGTCTAATGAAGGAAGCAAGGACACACCAGTCTCTCTGGGTAGTATCTATGGTAGCTTAGTTTGACTTCTGTTTAAAGAGTGAAAAAAACAAAACAAAAGCCAGGGCCCTATTTGGGTGGGACCCTCACCAAAGTAGTTAACCACAGATACCTTGTGTGCTAGTATAGTATCTTGTAGAGGAGTGATCACATTACTTGGTCATGACCTTCAGAACTGGCCTTTTCAGGAGTGGGGTCTTAATAAAAATAGGAAAAAGGATGGATCACAAATTAATCATTGGTTATTAATATAATAGTATTATATTAATTTCCCTCAGTTGCCAGTGTGCTCTGAGGCCTGCCCTCTCAACAGGAGGGTATAGCTGGAATAACTTTGGTAAAATTCATTGTGGGGAGGGAACAGACAAGCATTTATTAAGCACCTTCTTTGTGCTAGGTGCTGTGCCAAGTGCTTTACAGTTATCTTATTTGATCTTCACAATAATCCTGTAAGGTAGGTGTTATGATTATCCTCATTTTATAGTTAAGGAAACTGAAGCAGACAGAAATTAAATGATTTGCCCATAGTAACAGCTAGTGAGTGTTTGAGGCTGGATTTGAACTTAATTGTTCTTAACCAGGCCTGGTGTTTTATCATCTGTGCCACCTAGCTGTATCAATTCATTAAATC
Organism: Vombatus ursinus; assembly: GCF_900497805.2. Taxonomy (NCBI): domain Eukaryota; kingdom Metazoa; phylum Chordata; class Mammalia; order Diprotodontia; family Vombatidae; genus Vombatus; species Vombatus ursinus. The sequence continues at coordinate 3,979,881 of NW_020948774.1, forward strand.
AACTCAGGTTTTTGTTCTACACTGTTAAGAAATTATCTTGTCAAGCCACAAATGCGTGGTATGAGTACTTAGAGGTGATTATGAAAATTTTATTTAGGAAAAAGTAAATTCCCTTTGCATAAGGTTTTCCTGCTTAAAGAATAAAATATGTCTAATTCTTTATTTTTTGGTTCTGTCTGGGGGAAAATCTCTTTTTTACTCTTGCCATCTGAGTATGCCTGTATGTCTATTAAAAGTGTGTGTGTGTGTCTAATGCATTATTGGTAGAGTTGTGAACTGATCTAACCATTCTGGAGAGCAATTTGGAACTATGTCCAAAGGGCTATAAAAATGTGCATAGCCTTTGACCCAGCAATAGCACTTCTAGGGCTGTATCCCAAAGAGATCATAAAAATGGGAAAAAGGACCCACATGTACAAAAATATATATAGCATCTCTTTGTGTGGTGGCAAAGAATTGGAAATTGAGGATACCTATCAGTTGAGGAATGACTGAACAAGTTGTGGTATGTGAATATAATGGAATATTATTGTGCTATAAGAAATGATGAACAGGCAGGTTTCAGAAAAACCTGGAAAGACTTGTATGGACTGATGCTGAGTGAAGTGAGCAGAGCCAGGAGAACATTATACACAGTAACAGCAACATTATGCAGTGACCAACTTTGATAGACCTAGTTCTTCTTAGCAATACTAACACAATTAATTGATATTAATTAATCAATAATAATCTAATACAATTCCAAAAGACTCATGATAAAAAATGCTATCCACATCCAGAGAAAGAGCTATGGAGTCTGCAGATCAAAGCTTACTGTTTTCTCTCTCTCTCTTTTTTTTTTCTTTCTTGTGGTTTTCCCCTTTGGTTCTAATTCTTCCTTTACAACATGACTAATGTGGAAATATGTTTAATATGATTGTGCATGTATACCCTATATCAGATTGCTTGCCCTCTTGGGGAGGGAGAAAAAAATTTGGAACTCAAAATGTTATAAAAATGAATGTTGAAAACTGTCTTTACATGTAATTGGAAAAAATAAAATACCATTAAGTGGGGTAGGGGGGAAATGAGGAGGGAAGAAAGATAAAAAATCAAAGCTCCAATTTAGCTTGGCTATCATCTTCAGACTATGTAGGCTATAATTATTTTACTTTACTTATTATATTACCCTCTGTCCCTTAGCCTCAAAGCATATTTGCAGTTGAGGATGTAGGAGGGTCATTAGTTTCCAATAATATAAAATCTATTTTTACCAGTTTATTTCTAAAAATTTTGAGTTCCAAATTCTCCACCCCTCCATCCCCTCATTGAGAAGGTAAGCACTTTGATATAGATTATACATATGAAACATTTCAATATTAGTTGAAAACAGATAGAAAAACCTCAAGAAAATAAAGAAAATTTTAAAAAGATACTTCATTCTGCATTCAGACTCCATCAGTTCTTTCTCTGGAGGTGGATAGCATTTTTGATCATAAGTCTTTCAGAATTGTCTTCAATCATTGTATTGCTGAAAGTAGCTAAGTCTTTCACACTTCATCATCATACAATAGTGCTGTTACTATGTACATTGTTCTCCTGGTTCTCCTCACTTTACTTGTATCAGTTAATGAAAGTCTTTCCAGATTTTTCTGAAATTATCCTGTTCATCATTCCAGATAGCACAATAGTATTCCATCACAGTCATACACCACAATTTGTTCAGCCATCCTCCATTTGATGGGCATCCCCTCAATTTCTAACAAAAAGAGTTGCTATAAATATTTTTGTACATCTGGGTCCTTTTCCCTGTGTTAGAATCTCTTTGGGATACAGACCTAATAGTGGTACTGCTGGGTCAAAGAGTATGCACAGTTTGATAGCCCTTTGGACATAGTTCCAAATTGCTCTCCATAATGGTTGGATCAGTTCACAACTCCACTAATAGTGCCTTAGTGTCCCAATTTTTCTTACATCCCTCTCACATTTGTTGTTTTCCTTTTCTGTCATATTAGCCAATATGATAGGTATGAGGTGGTACACCAGAGTTGTTTTAATTTGTCTTTTTCTAATCAACAGTGATTTAGAGCATTTTTTCATATGATTGTAGATAGCTTTGATTTCTTCTGAAAACTGCCTGTTTGTCGTTTGACCATTTATCAATTGGGGAATGACTTGTAGTCTTATATATTTGACTCAGTTCTCTATGTATTTGAGAAATGAGGCCTTTATCAGAGAAACTTGCTATAAAAATTTTTTCACAGGTATGATTACTATGTATTTCCCTCTGTCCTATTTTTTCCCATTTATCCTTCCCTTTCTCTCCTTTTAGCCTGTGCCTCCTCAAATGTTTTGCTTCTGACCACCACCTCCCCCTATCTGCCCTCCCTATCTCAGCTTCCCCCTCCCCTTTTCTATTTTCTTCTTCCCCTCCTACTTACCAGTAGGGTTATATAGATTGGGGGGAGGGGCAAGGCAATTGGTATTAAGTGACTTGCCTAGGGTCACTCAGCTAGTAAGTATCAAATGTCTGATCTGAGACCAGATTTGAACTCAGGTTCTCCTGACTCCAGGGCCAGTGGTCTTTCCACTGCACCACCAAGCTGCCCGGTAATAGAGATTTCTATGCCCAAATGAGTGTATACATTTTTCCTCTTTGAGCCAATTTCAGTGAGACTAAGGTTCAAGTGTTGTCTGGCACCCCTCCCCCTACTCCATCTTCCCTTTCACTATAAATGCTCTTTTGTGCTTTTATGTGAGATAATTTACCTCATTCTACCTCTTCCTCCCTCTTTTCCCCCATGTATTCCTCTTTCTCATCCTTCAATTTTTTTTTTTTTTTGGACATCGTCCCATCATAGACAACTCACACCTGTACCTTCTTCGCATACTCTTTCTAACTGCCCTAATAATGATAAAGTATCATCTTCCCAAGTAGGAATGTAAACAATTTAACTTTATTGAATCCCTTATGATTTCTCTTTCCTGTTTACCTTTATGTTCTTCTCTTGAATTTTGTATTAGTAAAATTTTCTTTTCAGCTCTGGTCTTTTCATCAGGAATGCTTAAATGTCCTCTATTTCATTACATGTCCATTTTTTTCCTCTGAAATATTATACTCAGTTTTGCTGAGTGGGTGATTCTTGATTGTAATCCTAGCTCCTTTGCCCTTGAGAATTCCAGGCTCTCTGATCAAAGCTGCTAAATCTTGTGTGGTCCTGATTGGCTCAATGATATTTCAGTTGTTTCTTTTTTGTTGCTTGGAATACTTTCCCCTTGACTTGTGAGTTCTGGAATTTGGCTGTAATATTCCTGGGAATTTTCATTTTGGAATCTCTTTTGGAAGGTGATCTGTGTATTCTTTCAATTTCTCTCTTACCCTCTGGGTCTAGAATGTCAGGGTAGTTTTCCTTGAAAATTTCTTGAAAAAAAATTTTTTTAATCATGGCTTTCAGATCTTTTTCCAATGAGATATTGCACATTTTCTTCAGTGAACTCTTGTACCTCCTTTTCTATTTAGCCACTTCTACTTTTTAAAGAGTTCTTTTCTTTAGTCAGTTTTTGTGCCTCTTTTCCCATTAGACCATTTCTGTTTTTTAAGGTGTTATTTTCTTCTATATTTTTGTGCCTCTGTTACCAAGCTGTTAGTCCTCTTTTTGTGATTTTCTTGCACCACTTTCATTTCTTTTCCCAATTTTTCCTCTACCTCTCTTATTTTATTTTTAAAATCCTTTTAGAGCTCTTCTAGAAATTGCTTTTGGGCCTGAGACCAATTTATATACATATTTGAGGCTTTGGGTGTAGCTGTTTTGACTTTGTTGTCATCTCCTGAGTTTATTTTGTTCTTCCCTGTCACCATAGGAACATGATAACATAATAAATGGTCAGGTTCTTTTTTTGTTTGTTTGTTTGCTTATTTTTCTAGCCTATTTCTTGACTTTTAACTTTATGTTAAAGTTGGGCTCTGCTCCTGGAGTGGAGGGGGGCACTATCCCAAGCTTCAGGTTTTTTGGGCAGTTATTTTTAGAATTCATTCTGGGACTGTGTAAGTTTTTAGTTCTTCTCAAGTGATATGATCTAAGGAGAGGTGTTTTCACTGCTGATTTGACCTGTGCTCTGGTCTGTGATTGACCACAAGCACTCTTTTCCACCCTGGAACTATGATCTGGGTGCCTGTTCCCCTGTGGTTGCATTCTCTATTATGCAAGTTTTCCTCCTGGCCCTGGGACTGCAACCTAGAACTGCATATGAGCAATGCAATACAATCCTGCACCCAGTGTCCTCAAAGGGTGCCCTGCAATTTCCTTTTGACCAGTTGTCTGACCCCCTTACCAGTTGAGACTTCTGGAAGCTACTTATTCAGTCACCCCCAAGACCTTCTGAAGGCTTGCCAAGGTAGCCTGTGCTTTTTCTGCCAACCTTCTAAGTTATCTTGGGCTGGAAAATTGTTTCACCCCATCCTCTTGTTGGTTCTGCTGCTCCAGACTTTATTTCGAGGCATTTTTTAAAAAGTAATTTGGAGGGGAATTTGGGAGAGCTCAAGTGAGTCCCTCTTTCCCTAAACTGCTATTAACTTTTCTGTGTTCGTGTGGACATGAAGAACAGAAATGGAATTTTATTCTCTCTCCCTTTGTGTCTATTTGACTGAACTTTGGTATAATTGTATCCTCGCTGATGCTAAAGCCGTGTTAATCTGAAGCATAGGATGTGGGACACAAGGAAGCTCGATAATGAGATAGTATTGAGCACTGTAGTAATACAGAAGGAGGAAGCTAGGTGGCTCAGTTGATAGAGCATGGGGATTGGAGTCAGGAAGAACTGAGTTTAAATTTAGACACCTACTAGCTGTTTGACCCTAGGCAAGTCACTTAACCTCAGTTTGCTTTAATCTACTAGAGAAGGAAATGGCAAGCCACTCCAGTATCTTTGCGAAGAAAACCCCACGGACATTACGGCCCATGGGGTCACGAAGAGTCAGAGACTAATAAATGACTGAACAACAACAAAATGATAGAAAAGTTATAGCTTTCAACTTTCGCCCCATTTTTACTTGTTTCAGAGGCGACTTTTTGAAACATGACATTTATGTGGTACTCTTCAGATCTAAGTCTCAGAAAAGTTCTGCATAGTGTCAGACTAGCTGTTGGTGCTTCCATGACTGCAAAGATTCAATTTTCTGATTGGCCATGTAATCAACTCTATTCATTGAATCATAACTCATAGATGTCAGCCCTGAAAGGGACTGTCGAGATTGTGGACTGTCTGTTACGTTACAGGCGAGAACCTGGAACCAGAGAAAGGAAGTGGCTTTCTCGAGATCACGAAGCAAGGATTGGAGACCAGCTCCCAGTCAGTGTTCTTTCCAGTCTACCAGTGGATTGAGTATTCACTGAGTGCAGAGCCTTGTATTGGGCTCTTTGGAAGAGAGAAGCACAAACTGAGGCTTTCCCCATATTAAAAATCTAAAGTGTAATGTTACTTTTTAAATATCACATACAGTCATCTTTATTCTGTGCTTATAGGGGAGAGCAGTAATATGGATAAGCCAAAACAGTGGGTATATTTATCCGAAACAGAAAGTACTTTCATCCAAATAAGCACTTTTACTTGGCTTTTGAAATGTACTATATGAATTTTTGGTAGCAAACATTCTTTCCTAATTATATTTTGCTTGTGTGATAGTCAAATAAGTTTTCATTTTCTAAGCAATGACTAATTGGAAAATGGCTTGGGTGTATTCTATATAGCCAGGGGAACTAGCCTGAAATCACAAATTTTCTATAGATATAATATGCAAAATGGCTAAACTCACATATGAAAAATGAAGACTTGAAGGAAGTTTTTTATTAAGAATTGCGTTCAAATTACAACTGTTTAGATTTACATTGGACTTTGCAGTTTACAAAGCACCTTCCTCATAAGTTTGGGTAGTGCAAATATTGTTCTATATGTTTTACAGGCAGAGGAAATGGAGGCTCAGAGATGATGTTCAGTAACTTCTCCACAGTAAACGACTAGTGTATTTTCTCTTAGTACTATTTTTTCTCCATTATGTTGCCTCACAAGCATATGAGTAGATATCATTCCTGAACAAGAAACTCAAATTTTAAAGTGGATGATACAGACCTACATGAGTTAAATTCCATTTAATTCAAAAGATATTCATAAAGCATCTACTAGGTACGGAGCATTGTGCTAGGTATTAGGAATAAATAAAAAGTACAAAACAGGCCTAAAATTATATAATGGATTGAAAGATGATGCCATGACCAAAACAAGCTAAGACTCTCTAGTGAACTCTTAGAGCTTTTTGTATATGCCACTTACATGTCTTTTAATTTAATGGTGTTGTATTTATAATTATTATGTATACATTCTTATTATATATATATTATGTACACTCTATTTATTCATCTAGTTTTTATTAAGTACCTGATAAGTGCAATATACTGTGCTAGGTGCTGGGAGGCATCTAAGAAAAATGAGAAAGGGACTCTGTCCTTCAACAAACCTACAGCCTAGTAGGAGAAGACAAGATAGATATACAAATAAATGTATTACTTACACCACCATCACCACTCCCTTTGTAGGGTAGGAGGAGGGAGTTGTGCAGGGAAACTGTTATGGAGGAAATGGCATTTGAGTTTGGCCTAGAAAAATGAAAAGGATATTAACACATAAAGATATATGTTCACAGGAAAATAATTCTTTAAAGCAAGGAATCATTGGGTTTAGTTATATTTGGATTTTCCGTTGTCCTTTGTACCACCAACTCCTGCTTTCATTTTCTTCTCAAACTTACATTCTTAGTAATTATACAGTCTATGAGGTGAAGACTTAACTAATAGACTCAGTGGCTAGAAACTGTAATCCTGTGGTCTGATCAGCATCCAGCTTGGTTATGGCAATTTGAAGATGTAGGTGCTTTAGTTATCATGACCCATTTTTAAAGGGAAATTGTTTCATTAATATCTACAGGTTTGGTTTTTTTTGGGGGGGAGGCTTTGTTTTTAAGAATGATATAAGCAAATACTTCCATGGGATATTTCTCCCATAATTTGTTGCTTATACATACAACACTTTTACGTGTCCCATCTTAATGGGCTCAGAGAGTGAAGGTCTGACTGATGGATGAAATGATTAACTCTGTGTGTGTGTGTGTGTGTGTGTGTGTGTGTGTGTGTGTGTGTCTACACACATAAATCTTTCTTTACTATCTCTTTTCCTCCGAAAGTCCTGCTTAGAACGGTCCTGGCTGTTCTCATCAACGCAAGCTGCCTTGCATTCTGTTGTTGAGCCAGCATGGAAGAGCCTGATTTGAGAAAGTAACCACAAAAATGTATTAATCATCTACTGTATGCAAGAAACTGGTTCAAATATTCTGGTGATGTAAAATATATGGGCTATAATATTTTTTTTAAAAATTTGGAATGCAGCCAAAGCTGTACCTAGGAGAAAATGTTTATCTTGAAACACTTTTTTTCTTGTAATTATTGCAGTTTTATTTATTTTTATAAATTTTTGTTGCTGACTTCTGTTTATTACATTTGTATAATTATCCTAAGTAATCCTTCCCTAGCCCCTTTCAGAAAGCTTTCCCATGTAACAAACAGAGTTGTTGTCGTTTTTGAGAGGGAAAAATAATCAGCACAACTTACAGATACATTGAAAAAGTTGGAAAACCTGTGCAACATGTAACACTTGTGAATCTCCGACCACCACAAAAGGGTGGGTTGGAGACATCCTTTCATTTCAAAGAGTCCTGCTTTATCTTTGTAATTTTATTATATTCCACTTTGGATTTTTTGATGTGTAGTTCTTCCCATTTACGTTGTTGTAGTTATTGTGTACATTGTTTTCTTGGCTCTGCTTACTTTACATCAGTTCATAGAGAACATTCTATACTTTATTGTATTAATTCCTGCGTTATTTCTTATGGTACATTAATATGCCAGCAGCACAATTTGGTTTGACATTCTCTAATTGATGGGCATGTATTATTTTGTTTCCAATTCTTTACAATCACAAAAAGTGCTGCTATAAATATTTTGCTGTGTGTGAGGACTTTCTTCTTATCAGTATCTTCCTTGGAGAGTAAATCCAGTAATGGAATCTCTAGTTCATAGTTTATGTACATTTTAATCACTTTATTTGCATAATTCCAAATTGTTTTCCAGACTGTTTATACTATTTCATAGCTCCATCAACAGTGTGTTAGTGTGCCTATAATCCTTTCTATATTGATTATTGACATTTTGCGTCATCTTTGCCATTTTGCAGGGTAAGGGGTGAAACTTCAGGGTTGTTTTGGTTTACATTTTTTTGTATGGTTATAAATACTTGTTAGTTTTTCTTTTAAGAGCTATTTGTTCATATCCTTTGAACACATATCTTTTGGAGAATGACAGTCATATTGATTGTTTATATATCTTGGATACAAATTTAATGCAAACATTTTTTTCCCATTCTTATCCTAGATGTGTTAATTTTGGGCCACTTCCCTTCTTATGGGAATGTTAGTTTTGTCTGTGCAGAAGCTTTTCAATTTCATGTAGTTAGTTATTTGCTTTATCTTTAGTAATTACCTGTATCTCATGTTTGGTTAAGAATATATCTCCTACCCATAGCTGTGAAGAGTATATGATCTGCTTCTTTCCTGATTTTTTTTATGCTGTGATCTTTAAGATTAAGATTGCATTTCCATTTACAATATATTGTGGAATATTATATAAGGTGTTAGTCTAAGCCTAATTTATGTCAAATTGCTTTCCAGTTTTCTCAGAAATTTTTATCAAATAAGCAGTTGTTTTAGGTAATATATGCTTTCCACTTTATTATAACACTGGATTATTGAGTTCTGTTATTTCTGATTCTCCCTTATCTAGTCTGTTCCATTGCTCTGTTAGTTTGTTTGTTTTTTAACCAATACCAGATTTTTTTTATCTTATGACTGCTGCTTTATAATTTGACGTCCGGCTGCTTTATGATACAATTTGAAGTCTGGAAGTGTTATTTCCCCCCTTGTGCCTCCTTCCTTTCATAATTTCCCTTGTTGTTTTTCCAAATGAATTTTGTTATATTTTATCAAATTCTGTAATATATTCCCTTGATAATTGGATTGGTATGACATTAAAAATGTTAATTGATTTTGGCAGTATTGTCCTTTTTATTATATTGGCATGGCCTCCCCATGAGCTCTCTATAAACACTTTCAACTACAGAAAAAGAACAGATTTTCAGTTGTGCATAATTAACTCCAATTTTACATAGGTGATTTTTGTTGTTTTTGTTTTTGCAAAAATAGGGAGATAGCATCCTACCACAATTTCTTCTGGGTTTGAGACAATTATGGTCCTGAATACTCAAAACAGGCAATAATAATAATACAAAAAATGTTATAGTTTGATATGTCTAATTAATATTGATCCATACATATAGAATAAAATATTAGCGAAGAGGCTACAACATAGTTTATACTATAACCAGGTTGCATAACTGCAAATATACTAGACCATATTAATAATAAAAATAGCACAAATCATGTGATTATATCAGGAAATACAGATAGGCTTTTGACAACACAATAGCCATTATTAATTTTTTTTTTTTTAAATAGAAACCATCAGAATAAATGTACCTTTCCTTAATGTGGTATGTGGTGTGTGGTTATCTATCTGAAACCAAAAACTAGTTTCATATGTAACAGAAAACCACTAAGGGCCATTCGAATAAGATCAAGGATTAAAGCAAGGATGTCCAGTGTTACCATTGTATTTTCATATAGTTTTAATTCTAATTATAGCAATAAGACAAGAAAAAGACACAAAATTATTGCTTTTTACAGATAATTGTGGTGCTTTACTTCAGTAAATAGTAAGATATAAAATAAATTCACAAAAATCACAGCTTTTTTGTACATTAACAACAAAACCCAGCAGAATGTATAAAGTATCTGGGAGTCCACTTACCAAGACACTAATGGGAATTATGGATGCAAGTACCAGGTACTCTTTACAGAAAAAAAGGAATAATTGAAGAGGAATTAATTGGTTGTGGTTGGGCATGTTTTATTTATTTTTATTATTATTCAATAGTTTTTTTTTACTTTTGGTTTTGTTAATATTGCTTTTTATTTTCAGGATTTCTATTTTGGTGTTTAATTGTGGGGTTTTAATTTGTTGGGATTTAGGATTTTTAAGTTGCATGCCTAATTTGCTGATCTACTCTTTCTTTCATTTGTGAGATTCATTGAGAGATATAAATTTTCCCCTAACCACTGCTTTGGCTGCATCCCACAAATTTGGGTATGTGGTCTCCTTGTTGACCTTATCTTTAATGAAATTATTGATTGTTTCTATGATTTGTTCTTTGACTTCTTAAATCCTGTTCCTTAACTTTATCTCATCTTCAATAGGGATGGTCACATAATATATCTCACCTATTAAGTATTCTGCTTCCTTAATTAGAAAGTCCTACATTGCTTTGACCATAACTTACTATAGTGCCATATTTACCTTGGCCTTCCTCCTCCTAAAAGTTTGCTCTCATCTAAACCTCCAATTCTGCCCCTCTCTACTCCCTCTCCAGTTTCTTAGGCCATTAGCCCCAATTTGACTTCATTTTCCTTCCTTTCTGACCTCAACCCTATAGTTAGCCTTTTCAGTTCTATGCTTTTTTCTGCTCTTGAATCCCTCATCATCCTTGTCCCATTGACATTCATCTCTTGCCAAACCTCAACCCTAGATTATTCCCACTCTTCACTTCCTCCACTCTCACTCAGAGACAGTCCTTGACTGGCTACATTTTAAATTCATGTTATACAGTTTCCATTGAGCCTTCATTGTAGCAAGGCAGTCTTTTTATTCCTCTCTGATTCTCTGTCCCTATGCAAGTTATTCCAAATCTTCTCTTCTTTCCTCCTGCCACCCTCATCTTCTCCTCCCCCCATCTTCTCCCCCTCAACCCCAGCTGAGAACCTCAAGGGTTTACTGAGGTAACTAGGCCCATTTGAAGTGAGCTGTTTTCTCTTCATGTCAGAACTCCTTGATGTTATCTCCCACTTTCTCTTCCTTTCCCCCAGCTCCTAATAATTAGATGTCTAATCTAATTAGACTTTTTTTTTTTTTGCTGAGGATAAAAGGATAAGTACTCATGTACTTTCCCATCCTTCCATCCTGTTCTCCAGGAGATTACGTCCTCAGTCATCCCTCTTCCCCAAATCTCCAACCTCTTTCTTTCTACTGGTGCCATTCCCTACTGCCTTCAAACAGAACTGTCTCCTCTATCTTTAAAAAACCTTCACTAAATTTCATAAAACTATCAACCTGTCCATATCTCTCCACCCTTTCTCAGCTGTGCTCCTAGAAAAAGGTATCCATAATTGCTGCCTCCACATCCTCTCTTCTCACATCCTCTTCAACCCTTACCATTCTTGCTTCCAGCCTCATGATTCAACTGAAACTGATCTCCAAAGTTACTCGTGATCTTTTATTTCCTAAATTTATGGGACATTTCTCAGATCTCATCCTTTTAGACCTCTCTGATATATTTGACATTATTGACCAACTTCTTTTTCTAGGCATCCTCCCTTCTCTGGGTTTTTATGGTACTATTCTCTCCAGGTTCTCCTCTTACCTGTCTTATTTACTCCTTCACCATCTCCTTTGATGTCTCATAATACATATAATGCCCCTCACCATGGGTATTTCCCAGGATTGTGTCTTTGGCACTCATCTCTCTATGCAGTAAAAACCTTATTGCATTTTAAAGCTATAATTTAAAAGACAGCCTGTATATACGGTTTCAATCTTACCTTTGAGCTTCAGTCCCTTATTGCTTATTGGACGTTTCAGATTCGATGTCCTTAGAGACATCTCAAATACAGTGTGTCTAAAACTTAATCAATTATCTTTCTTTCCCAGTTTCGACTCTTCCAAACTTCCCTATTTCTGTTGAAGATACCACCTTCCTTCTAGTCTGTCAGGTTAATTAGTAACCATGACATTTTCCTCAACAGTTTCATTGTACATTTATTCTCTCTGAGCACTCTGTGTATCCAAACACACTAGCCTTCTCTCTCTGTTCCTCACACAGGACACTCCCATGTTCCTTCTCCATGCCTTTGCACTGGCTGTTCCCTATACCCTAACCCTGAATGCTCCAACCTTAACCCTCCTCACTTCTGCCCCATTCAGTCCCTGTTTTTCTTTGACTCAGCTCAAGCACCACATGAAACCTATTTTCTCAACTACTAGTACCTTACCTCCCAAACTACCTTGTATTTAAATACTTTGCATTTATTCTCTTTATATTTATTCTTTATCTAATTATATAGAGTCATAATAAATATTTGGTGTTTGATTATCAGACCCCTTATCATAGAAGTTCACAGCAAGCATTTTTTCAGTCAGTTGTTCAACTTTCTCTTTTTAACTTCATTGATTTTGTTTCTGGAAATAAAAATGTTGAATTTTATGTAATCAGAATTATCCATTTTATTTTGTCTTTAGAAATTCTCTGTTTCTTGTTTGGTCAAGAATTCCTCCTCTCTCCAAGTGTTAGGAAAAGTATCTCCTTTCTCACATAAACAGGAAATGGGTCATAGTTCAAAAATTTTTTTATAATAGCTCTTTTTGTAGTGGCAAAGAACTGGAAACTAAGGAAGTGTATCAGTTGGTAAATGGATAAATAAATTGCTATATGTAAAAGTAACAGAATACTGTTGCACTAGAAGAAATGATGAAATGGACAGTTATAAGGACTTGTTTGAACTGATGCAGAGTAAAGTGAGCAGAGCCAGAACGTTTTATATAATAATGTTATAAAGAAAAACAACATCAGTGAAACAGTCAACAGTGATTCCAGAAAACTGATGATGAGGGGTACTATCCACCTCCTGAGAGAGAATGGTTTTTTTTGCTTGACACTGAATATTTATGATTAGAAAAAATTTCCCCCAGTGGCCTAAGGGAGGAGGGGAAAAGGAAATAGAATAGAAAAGAAAATGAGAGTAATTGAAGTAGCATTTTTTGGTTAAAAAAACTACATGGAAGGAAACATTAGGAAGACTAGTAATCATAGACAAGCAGCACAGCTTTGAAAGCTACAGGTTAAATTTATTATATATTTTAAAAGAAAAATACTCCATAGTTTGATATAAAATGTTTTTGTTTCTGTTCTATCATGTAATTGAAAATGCCCATTTTTGGAGTGTTTCTTAAATTCAGAATAAAAATAAATAAAATTTTAAAACAAGAAAAACTCCCTTGCTCCTCTGATTTATTTATATGTCCCTTTACTTGTGGGGTCTTTATTCATTAGGTTCTTCCTTTATATTTATTCTTATTGTGTTATATAATGTGAGCTATTGATCTAAATCTATTTTCTCCTAGACTGTTTTGCTTTCCAATTTTCCCTGTAGTTTTTGTCAAATTGTGACTCCTTACTAGTTGAGGTCCTTAGATTTATCACTCTGTTACACTATATTATTGTGTCTTTGTTTCTGGATCTTGTGTAAACTGTTCCACAGATCAACTTCTCAATTTTTTTACCCTGTAACATTTTTGATGATTGCTGCTTTGTTTGAGATCTGTTACTACTACCCTTTCCTTTTTTTTTCATTATTCCCTTGAGATTCTTGATCTTTTATTTATCCAGATTAATTTTGTTATGATGTTCTTCCAGTTCTATAAAGTAACCAACCCTTGGGTAGTTTGGTTTAGTTAGTATGGCACCAAATAAGCAAATAAGTTTATCATACTGGCATAGACTAACCATGAGCAATTTATAATCTCTCTCCAATTATTTGTATCTGCCATTAGTAAGGAGCATTTTGTAGCTATATTTTTGTAATTCCTGTGTGTCTTAGTAGACAGGCTCCCAAATAGTTAATTTGAATGGAATGTCTCCATCTCTTCCTGTTGAATTTTCTTCCTGCTGAGTATACAGAAACATTGATGATTTATGTGGTTTAATTTTTATTATGTCTTACTACTTTTCAGAGGTTGTTAATTATTACAACTAATTTTTGTTTGATTCTACAAGATTTTTCTAAGTAAATCATCATACTTACCAAAAATGATAATTTTCTTTGCCTATGCTTATTCCCTCAATTTCTTCTTATTATCTTATTGCTGTAACTGGCATTTCTAGAACCATATCAAATAGTAGTAGTGGTAATCACATCCTCGCATTACCCCTTCTTTTACTGGGAAAGCCTAGCATTTTTCTAATACAGAGAATGCTGGGTTTTTGTTTTAGATAGATAATATTTATTTATTCCATTTATTCTTTTCCTTTTAATATTTTTACTTAAAGAAGTATTGTATCTGGTCAATAACCTTTTTCTTCCTCTATTGCTGTAATGATGTGGTTTTTATTTTTGTTATTAATGTGGCCTATTATATTTATAATTATCCTTTATTGTCATTTTTATATTCATGGTATAAATATAACTTGCCCATAGTATGTAATCTTATTTATGTTTTTGCAACTTCTTTGTGAAAATTTCATTCAATATTTTTGTATTGATATGCATTAGAGATATTGGTCTCTATATTTCTTTTTTTTACTTTTATCTCTTTCTGGTTTAGGGATTAGGACCATATTTGTCCAAAGACAGAGTTTAGTAAGAAGCTGTATCTCCCTATTTTTGCAAATAATTCATGTGGTGTTACAATTTTTAAAAAGTATTTGCTAGAATTCACTTGTAAATTCATCTGCAGCTCTTTTTGTTATAGCAAAGATTTGATAACTAAGGAATGACCTAAAGTTGAGGAATGACTCAAACAAATTATGGTATATAAATAATGGAATATTATTACATCATAAGAAATGATGAAATGGATGTTTTCAGAGATATCTAGGAAGACTTAATTGAACTGCTGCTCAGTGAAGTGAACTGCACCAAGAAAACAATTTATACTTTAACCACGACATAATAAAGAATGACTACTTTGAAAGACTTGAATATTGATAATGTACTGTCATAATTCAAGAGGACTGATGATATAGCAAACTACACACCTACTGAGGGATGATGGATCCAAGAGATAGAATACGCCATACGTTTTTTGGACATGGACAGTGGGGGAATTTGTTTCACTTGTTTTTTTTTTTTTTTCCAGAAGGGACAAGATAGTCATGAGAAAGAGGATAGGGATAGAGTAAGAAGGAAAAAAGAAAAGAGGGTCATTGAAGCATTTTTATTGTAAAAATACATAGAGAAGTACAAAAGGAAGGCCAGAATCACAGAGCACTGAAAGTTACTTATTGAATTTATAAATATTTTTTTAAAAAGCAAACTACATAATAGAGATCTGCAGTTTCATGGATATGTTCTTATGTTAATATATGTGGAAATGTCCATTTTATTTGATATTTGTTAAGTTCAAAATAAAGAAATTATAAACTAAAAAAAAAATCATCTATTCTTATTTCCCATACCTCCCAGAGTTCTTTTGTGCTTCATTCATTCATTTTTTGAGATTGGGTTATTTAAATTTTCTATTTCTTATTCTTATAATCTAGTTATTTTACATTTTAGTAAATATTCATACATTTGATTTAAATTATTTTGTTGCTATATAATTGGAGAAAATAGTTTCTAATTATTTCCTTTATTTTTCAGTTGTTGTGAGTTCTCCATGTGTAAAACTTTATATTTATCTCTACTGAATTACATCTTAATATACTCTACTCAATGATCTAGCCCAGGGGTGGGAAACCTCCAGCCTCAAGGCCACATGTAGCCTTTTAGGTCCTTGTGTGTGGCCTTTTGACTGAGTCCAAGTTTTACGGAACAAATCCTTTTATTAAGTGGATTTTTTCTGTGAAGTTTAGATTGAGTTGAAGGGCTGCACATGAGGACCTAGAAAGCCACCTATAGCCTTGAGGCTACAAGTTCCCCACCCCTGATCTAGCCTGTAAAAATCCTTTTGGAGTCTGATTCTGTCATCCAGTGCTCTGTCCCTTCTAGCTTTGTGTCGTCTAAAAATTTGATGAACATTTCATCTATGCCTTTATCCAAATCATAGATTCAACATTTTAAATATTGAGCAGGCCTGTGCAGATCCCTGAAATACTGTACTAGAGACCATCATTTACCTTGAACCACTAATAACTACTCTTTGAATCTGGCCAGTCAATCCATTCTAAGTCCATCAGATTGTATTCTTTTCTTCCATATCTATGCATTTTATACACAAGAACAGCACAAGATACTTTAATAAATACTTGGCTTAAATTTGGGCAAACTACATCTACATTATCTTACGCATCATACCAATTTATTTAATAAGCTTGTTATAAAAGGAAGTTTATTCTGGGCATGACCTGTTCTTGATGAAGCTTTGCTGGCTTTTTTTTTTCTTTTAATAATTTATTTATTTATTTTTAGTTTTCAACATTTACTTCCATAAGATTTTGAGTTGTAAATTTTCTCCTCCTCCCTCTCCTCTCTGCTCCCCCCAAGACAGCATGCAGTCTGATATAGGCTCTACTTATAAGTCATATTAAGCATATTTTCCCAGTAGTCATGACGTAAAGAACAATTAGAACTAATGGGAGGAACCATGAAGCAATGAAACAAAACATCAAAGGAAAAGGAGGGCAAATAGTATGCTTCCATCTGCATTCAGACTTCATAGTTCTTTCTCTGGATGTGGATAGCATTTTCCATCATGAGTCTTTGGGAGTTGCCTTAGATCCTTGCATTACGGAGAAGAGCCATGCCTCTCAAAGTCGGTCATCACACAGTGTAGCTGTTACTATGTACAATATTCTCCTGGTTCTGCCCATTTCACTCATATGCTGGCTTTTTGTAATCATTCCTTCCCAATACAATTTAATCCAATAAACATTCATCAAGCACCCACTATGTGCCAGGCACTATGCTAAGCACTGGGGACACCAGAGGGCATCTGGTATGGGGACATCTTGTTCCATGGAATTAAAACCAGGGAGAGCAGCAGATGCAGAATGGAGTGAGTTTCCTTTTCTAAATATTCACTAACTACCTATTTAATGATTAATTCTAGAATTTTCTTAGGAATCAAGCATCGCTGGCCTATAGTTGTTATATAGATGTTGTTCTCTTCCTTGAAAATTGGAGTAATTTTTACCTTTCTCAAATCTCTGGTAGTACTTCTCTAATTTTCCATGCTCTTTTCAAATGTTACTGATCACTCAGCAGTCATGTTACCAAGACTTGAATTTATCAAAGGCAAGTGGATTTTCTCTATCTCCTTATCTTGTGTATCAGCTCGCTATTAGCCATTTTTTCTTGTCATTTATAGTACCATGTTCATTTTCCTTGGCAGAAAAATAAGAATTAAGCAACACTACTCTTCTGTCAGTCGTCATCTTCCTTTCCATTGCAAATAGAGATCCTTTTCCTTCTTTGATCCCTTTTTTTCTCCCAGTAGAGCTTTTTATTATTGTCTGTCCTTTTTATTACTGCCCTTAGCTTTAGTGCTCCTGAAGTTTAAAAAAATCTTTTTTATCCTAAACTTAACAAATAGTAACAATTAATAACATTTCCATATACAAAGAAAAATAGACATTGAAAATTGTATATGACACTTTGAATTTCCATTGGGTACAGCTTGTTTTTAAGGTAGACATTAATTATCCTCAAACACTTTTGTTACAATGTCATTTGTTTTCCTCTGACCCCTCATGTTTTCTGTGCTTCATTTATGCATTTTTTTTACATCACTATACTAGTCTTTAAAGTACAGCAGTCATTTATGCTTTTAGAAAAAAGAAAACTATAAAATATAGTCATAGAAAGATTTTTTTTTTTAAGATGGCAAAAGGTATCCCATCTAAAACCAAAACTTAGGTCATATGCGATAGGGAAACATGACAGAGTTTCCCAGCAAATATAGAGTAAAAGCAAGGCTGCCACTTTTTCCTGCTGTTGACATAGTTCTAGAAATCTTAGCAATAGCAATAAGATGAGAAGGAAATTAAAGCCATACAGATATGCAAAGGGGAGACAAAACTATTTCTTTTTGAAGATATGATGGTTTGCTTAGAAAATTCTGGGAAATCAGTAAAGAAACTAATCAGGACAATAGTTGTAGTAAAGTTTCAGGCTACAAAATTAACTCACAAAAATTACCATTTTATATAGCAATAATAAAATCCAGAAAGCCTTAATAGAAAAGTGGAAGCCTCACTCAAAATAACAACAAAATGCATAAAATGTCTGTGAGTCATGGAAAAAATAGAGAATTATAGGGCAGTGTGAGTAGGGGTGGGGGTGAGGCATGTAAAAATGAAATAAATATACTAGGCACTTAATAAATGCTTATTAACTGATTGACTAGAAGGGGATTAAATAGCTTAGAACAGAAAATAGTAAACCTTACCCAGGTAATGGACTCTGAAAATTAGAATTTAACAAACAGAAATGAGTTACTTCTTGACTGTGAGAAATGTTAGAACAAGTTAAAAGATTTCCTTAAAAGTGAAAGAAAATATAAAATCAGCTGTATATACTTTATACATATATGTATATGTGTGGGTATACACACATACATACATGCATGCATACACACACACACACACACACACACCAGAAAAACAGGTTAAGGAATGATAATTTAAGAATCACTGTAGTACTTCAGAACCATTATTTTGCGGGGCACTAAATTTCAAAAATCATAAGTGAAAACTGTCTAGATTTTTAGAACAAGATGACACACATCTGTAGTTCTTGTTTCTGGGTAAGCTGAGGTTGGGAGTTCTGAACGTAGTTCTAAAGCTGAACAAGTGCCCATACTAAATCCAGCACCAATATGATGACCCCAGAGGAGCAGAAGGCTACTAAAAGGGCCTAAAGAAGGGAGACACGACCCAGGTGGGAAAAACATGAGTGACTGCTGCACTTCCAGCAAAGTGAAAATAGAACCTACTCATCACCTCCCAAAAGGAACCTTAAAAGGAATAGTCCCAGGAATGTGAAAGATAAAGGCTTACAACCAGGAATAACTTAACCTGCAGAGCTGAGGATAAGCCTACATATAAACACAGGGGGAAAAATGTATCTTTAATAGAATAGAGGACTTTTAAAAGTATTTCTGATGAACGAGATCAGAGCTGAGTGGAAATTTTGAAATACAAACAACAAGAATCCAGAGAAACCTAAAAAAAAATTTTATTTGAGCAATTGGAGGGACTGTATGATGTTTTAGTACTATAATTCTAATAGGGGAGAAAGAGACATAGGTTTCTTCAGAACTTTAATGTTTTCAAAAGGTATTGAGTTTAACTTCCTGTTACATTAGAAAAACAAAGGACTTGAGGATGAATTGAGTATTTCAAGCGAGGAGAGAGAAGGAAAAGTAAAAGGAATACACAAGGGTAAAAAGGAAAAAGAGGGAGCTTGCTGTTTCTCATAATTGAAGTACATGAGAAGAATACAGGAATGTAGAGGAAGGAGTGAGGGGGAGCAGGCATCAAATGAGCTTTTTTCTTAACCTTAAATGAAGGAGAGTTGTTATAGAAATACAGTAGACTCAGCAGAGAAGTAAGCAGGGATGGGGTGTAGGGGGTTGGAGGGAGAATAATAGTAGGCAAGGAATTGTCACAAGCAAAACAAACTTACTGATCCCGAAGAGATTAAAAGTAGGGAGGAAAATTTAAGTACTAGAATCTTAGGGGAGGAGGTACCAATCAGTTATGGGGTGTGACTGAACGAATTGTAGTATATAAATGGTAATTGAATATTATCTCAACATAAAGTTTTTAAAAAGATAATTGCAAAGAATCCTGGGTATTATGAACTGGTACAGAATGAAATGAGGAGAAACCAGAACTATTTATTAAGAATCAACATTGTAAAGAAAAACAACTTTGATTTAACTCTTGTTAATGCTAGTAGCTATTAAGAGAATGACCAGAGAGATTTATTGGAATTAAGGTACAGGGACGCATTTTTTGACATGGCTACTATTTGGATTTGTTTTGCTTGATTTCTTATTTGTTAAAAAGGTTCCCCCCACGCCCTTCTCTCAGCTTTTTATTGGGGTGGGGATGTAGGTATCAAGTACTGACAGAAAAAAGAGAGCCATTAAACATTTTTTACAATACATAGAAAAGAACAGAAGGAAGGTCAGAAGGGAGCACAGACAAATGTTTTGAAATAATATATAAATTTTTGAATTTTGAAAAATTATTTTTGAATTTTGAAATTTTGTAAATATTTTGAAAATAATATGCGAAATAATATGCTTTTTAAAGTATATGAAATAGATTTGCAGTTTTTGTCTTATGTGTATATGAAATTGTCCTTTTTTGGTATTTTAAGTTAAAAGAAGTGATCAACAGGGAAAAAAATTTATATCGTATTTCTAAGGGTTTGTTATCTGAGAAGTAGGCAACTTGCAGAAATAAACCAAAATCCATTGTCAGTAGATAAGAAATGTGAATCATTAACAAGTATGTGAGTGTTCCAAATCACTAGTAAGAGAATGTCAAATCCATACAGTTCTGAGATTTTACCACATACCAAGCAAATTGGCAAAGATGCAAATAGTCATATGTTAGAGAGATTGAAAGATGGGCACACTAATGCATTGTTTCAAGAGAGCTAGCTGTGAATTGGTCCAGCCTTCCTGGAAAGCAGTTGGGAGGACAGGAACTGTCTTTTTTTCTTTCTTTGTATTCCAGTATCTGTCACATAGTAGTTACTTAATAAATGTTTCCTCACTGATTGACAAAGAGAGTGATTAAAATGTCCACGTTCATGAGTCGAAACCTAGACATTCCACTGTTACATGTATATCCCTAGAGAAGTCAATAAAATAAAAGTCCCACATACACCAGATATTTATAATAGCACTTTTTTTTCTGGTAGCAAAGAACTAGAAACAAAGTAGATGTCCATCAGTCAGTGAATGGCTAAATAATAAGTTGTGGTACAATTGTTATAATTTGCAGAGAGGCAAACTTAGATTTGATGTCAGGAAAAGCTTCCCAATGATTAGATCTCTCCAGAGTTGAAATGAACTCCCTCACAAGGTGGTGGTTTCTGCCCCACCTCCCTGAAGTCATCAAGCAGACTCCTGGTCAGGTAAATTATACCAGGAATTACTTCTGGGTAGGAATTGGACTAGGTGGCAGTGAGGGCCCCTACAAATCTCAAATTTTATGATATTGTAATTGATGTACTATAAGAAAAAGCAAATATGGAGGATTCATACATATGGCATAATATAAATAGAACCAGGAAAACAGTATTCACACTCTTAGCAAGGTAAACCAAACAAGTAAAAAAAACTGAAATTTTGATAACTACACTTTGTTCTGGAGAAAAGATGAGAAAAAGCTCTCTTTTCATTTCAGAAGTGAAGGGCTATGGATGTAGAATATTGTTTATATACTGTCAGACATGGTAGGAGTACTACCAACCTTCTAGTCACGCAGATTTACTTCTTGCCCTTTCTTTTTCACTCATCCTACATATCCCATCAGTTTCTGAATCTTCCATTCAGTGCCAATATATTCCCTCTCTCCATCATTTATCTTCCTGCCTCAGTTCCCTCCCTATTCCATTATATCCTCCATCCAGCTATTAAAGTGATTTTTCTAAAGTATATGTCATTCTCCTCATCCCCTCAATAAACTCTACTGGCACCTTATTAACTCTAGGATTAAATATAAGCTTGTTTGACATTTAAAACCATTCATAATTTGGTTTCTTTCTATCTTTTCATCTTCTTACATGCTACCCTGCCTCCAAGCACTCTACAATCCAGACATACTGGTCTGCTTTCTGTTTCTTACACACAGCCTCCACATCTTCCAGTGACTTGCTCTGTTGCTTTCTCTCCTTACCTCCACCTCTTAGAATCCCCGGCATCCTTTGAGATTCAGTTCAAATATCACCTTTTACAGAGATCCACCCCCCCCTTTTTTATTTTGAGGCAGTTGGGGTTAAGTGACTTGCCCACAGTCACACAGCTAGTGAGTGTTATGCGTCTGAGGCTGGAGTTGAAATCAGGTCCTCCTGACTCCAGAGCCAGTGTTCTATCCACTGTGCCACTTAGCTGCCCCCAGAGACCCCTTCTTGCTTCTCTTCTGGTCCTCCCCCATCCCCCTTTCCTCATCTCCAATTACCTTCTTTTCTAATGTAACTAACTCCATTTACTCTGTGTATCTTGTGTGTATCAACTTATGTATGTATTGTCTTCCCCTTTGGAATAAGTTTTTTGAGGGCAAAGGCTTTTGCTTTCTTCTTTTTCTTTTTTTTTGCATCTCCAGTGTTTTGCACAATGCCTTGTAATATGGTAAGCACTTAATAAATGCTTGTTCATTGATTGATTGATTGTTGTGTTGGTCTTGCTGAACTACCTTTTTTTCCTTTATTTTTTCATCTTTCTTACAAAGGGATCATTCACTTGGGAGGGAGGAGGGATATATTTTTAAATGAATGTAATACATGTAATAACAGTGTATCAGCAAAAGTGATTTTTTAAAAGAAGTAGGTTATTGGCCTACCTATTAAGAAATCTCAGGACAGAAAGAAATAAGAGCAAGGCTAGAGGTCTTAGAATTGAAGGGATTTGGAACCTAGGACCTCTAGGCCCTGTGACTTAAATAAGATCCCTTATTTAAAGCATTTTTCTTTCCCCCTCTCACCTCCCTTTCCAAAAGTGACTATTTGACCATTCATTAGACATTAAATTTTTTTTAAGATCTTTGTTTTATTATTTTAATTTCCACAGTTTTTGAGACTATTTCTTATAAATCTGCCTACTTCTTATAAAATAGCAAAAACTGAAATATGAAGTTCCTTAAAAAATTTTAAGTCAGTTCAAGTAGCAATGTATTTGTAATTATTGGCCAGGTAAGTTGTACTTATTCATATGTCAAGTTTTTTTAAATGAAGTTATATTTAATGTAGTTTTTGTTTTGTGGTGTTCACTAACAAAATTGTTTTCTTTCTTTATAAAGTTCCCATGACTTCATTATTTCAGTTTTCCTAAGGGAGAAGGGGATGGGAAATGGGGAGAGAGGGGAACATTTTTCCCCATTTTTCTAAATTTTCTAGTTTTACATAATAATCACAAGCAGATTGAGGTGATGAATATATCAGAATACCTCATAATAGACCACAAGGCCACCTCCCCTTGACTTAAACTTTTATGAGTCAGAAGCAGAATAAAGGTATCCTGTAAATACCTTAGAGTCTTACACATGGCAGGTGCTCAGCAAACAATTGTTAAGTGAGCCAGTTAGGCTTGTTTTAGAAGTTCTAACAAAGTATAAATATAATTCTGCATAGAAAACCATTTGTTGACCTTGGTTGGTAATCCATTTCTACTCTGTGCTTCTTCTTGACATGGAGAAGTCTTTCAGCCCTAAGCAACAGTATAGAGGGAATTCTATTTGCCTTTCATCCAAATGATATACTTTCCTCTTTTCTGGACACCTCTACCTTCCTCTCAGGGTGAGCAGAAGAAAGAGTATTATGAATTTTGGATCTCTTGACAAGAAAAGTGCTTTTTAAAGCATAGCGTAATGACTGTTAATAATGATGAGGAAGATGATAGTACCTTAAAGCCTTTGGTGACACTAGGAATAATTCTTATCTGAGCCTGCTGGAGTTTGAATGAAATCTTGTCGATGGACCAGCCTGGGTTATGTGTGCTGAGCATGTGCTTTTTCAGCAGCTGAATACCTACATTGTTCAATAAGCAGATTATAAAACAGCGCGTAAAGTGGCATAGTGGGGGGTTGGCTTTATACCTGCTACTTGCCTTGTTTTGCAAACAATAATTTCACAGTGCAGCTCAGTCAGGGCTCACTTGAGAAGACAGTCAAATCTCTCAGCCTTTTTAGGAGCCACCATGTTATGTTATGGGCCCATGGGCCCTATGTGACCAGGGTTGGACTTTTTATTTTTCTTATTACAAGAATTCAGGTGTATATTCAGGAGTGGAAGTACCACAGAACCACCATTTTATGGTATATTCAGAAGGAACCTTAGAGGTCATCTAATCCAACCTCCTCATTTTATAGATGAGGAAACTGAGATAAGAGCCAGAGAGTTGTGAAGTAACTTGTCCAAGACCTTACAACTACTTCATATCAGATCCAGGACTAGAAAATCCAAGCTGTCTTAACTCTTGGGCCGTTGCATTGCAGTGTATTCCCAGATCAGCTTAGCCAGGTAGAGAGGAAAGAAGATATCCCTACCACGTCAACTTAGGTGTATGTTCATTTAGAAGGTGATGATTTCTGAAAATTCCATCATTCCCTTTTTGTGTTTTTATATTCCCAGATCATAGACCTCTTGTAGCTTCCATTTCAGAAAGAGATACACCTATGAGATTTCAAAGCATCATTTTTCCCTTTCAGTTCTTAAAGCTCTTAAGCTTAGTGTTTTATTTCTGTTTTTAAAATAGTAAAGGAGGTTAAAGTTCTTATAGTAGGTCCCCTTTATGTTAGTATTGGAGGGCAAGACAACTGACTTAAACCTTTTGGAAAGTTAACCATATCAGATCAGGCTTATGCGGTCATGTCGTTGCCATGTTTCTAGAAGTCAAGAGTTGATCTTTGGTATATATATCCAGGATGGAATAATGAAGAAACCTGTCTAAAATGGAGGTAGTTGAACTACTTGCCTCATAGAATTGTTATAGAGGTCACATATATGGATGTAAAGCTGTATGTAATTGCAAAGTGAGTTGTTGCTGTTACCATTCTTGTTATTGCTAGAAACTTTTTTTTCCAGAACTATAAACCAAAACAAAATTTTTTTTTTAAACAAGTGAACCAGATTGTATCAAATATAAGGCTATATTATTAGGGTTTTTGTTGTTTTTTTTTTTAATTCAACCTGTATAAAATGTCAGTATTAAAGTATTTTTTATTTGAACTAAAATAACATTCAACTCAGGCTTCTGCTCTGTAATAGAGTTCTACTATGTTTTGAAGTGACCAGAATTGACTTAACATTTCCCTCCTCTCTCCCCATGTGGATCCTGGCATGTGCAGAGAGACATGTGACAATCACATGACCTGTTCCACCAGCTCCACCTCCAGCCTTGACACCAACCTTCAGTTCCCTGAGAACAGTGGCCAACTGCAGAACTCTAAATGGGATGACCAGCAAAAGGTGTTTGCCCTTGAACAGATCTGCGGAGTGTTTCGGGTTGACTTGGGACAAATGAGGTCTCTCCGCCTTTTCTTTAGGTAAAGTAGATCTCTCAGTCTCCTCCCAGAACTTAGGAGCCTTGAGGCTTGTCCAAGCTACACAGAGACAGGCTTGAAGTGCCCTTTTTGTGGCTATTGGATTAACTGGCTGTCCTCTATGGCGTATGCTCAAGTTTTATGCTCTGGGTGCATATTCCTGGCTGGTCATGCTGATGCCAGCATTTCTAAATGTTTGTTTCCCTCTTTCACTCATATTGTCAGGGTTGCTATCTGGTTGAGTTTAGCTGCTAAACTAACTTATGCCTTTAGTGAATGATGGCAGTTGTATGTTCCTTAGACTGCAGCTTTGAGGAGGAAAACTGCTGCAGATAAAAGACTGAAGTTCAATTCTTATTTTTCACATTAGGGTTATCTGTTACAGTTTAATCTGCAGTGTTAGAAGCCCCATTTCCCACAATAAGACTGAGGACCCTTTATCAGGGTTCCTTTTTTCCCATTTGGGTGGCACTAGTCTATGGTTTTCTAACAATCATAGTGGTATTCTTTCTTTGCATGTTTAAATCAAGGTGGACAAAGGCTTCTGAGTAATATATCACCAAGAAACACCTGCAGTTGGAATAAACAGGCGATCTTACTAATAATGAATTTTCAAAGTCAAAAGCCAGTAAACTACATCTTAGGGATAGTGAAGGTTGGTCTGATAAGTCACTGATGTATGTCTCCCTAGAGGGTTCTCCCAGAAGCTATAGAGGGGGTATCTACTCAAGCATCTCTCCAATGAATTGTTCTCTCTGCCTTAATGGAAGCTCTCTTAGAGATCATCTTTGTTTGGATTGATGCTATCATCAGCTTCTTTCTTGGGTGCAAGATTCCCTTCCCCATGCTGTAA
Source organism: Vombatus ursinus (assembly GCF_900497805.2). Classification (NCBI taxonomy): domain Eukaryota; kingdom Metazoa; phylum Chordata; class Mammalia; order Diprotodontia; family Vombatidae; genus Vombatus; species Vombatus ursinus. Next base: position 4,005,916 of record NW_020948774.1, read on the forward strand.
ATCTGACAGTTTTCCCAGTTCCCCCTGTGAATGAGGGAGGAGCTTCAGACTAAGGTTTCTAAGTGAGGAAAGTATACTGGCAGTTCTTAAGGGAGCAATAGAAGGAGGAATAGTACCCTGTCACCTGAGCAGCATGAGCTTTTACACCCCCTGCAATAAGAATATTTTCCCTTTTTCAGCAAAGGGAAAGATGGTTATTGTTTCTGTATCCCCCTAGCCAAATTCCTCTGGGACCCTGTTTCTTGCTTCTAATGTTAACTATGCTCCCTGATTATACTTGGAAATAAAAACCCATGTTTACATATTCATCAGTCTCTTCTTGTCCCCTCTTTCTACTGCCCTTCAGCGATGAGGCCTGTACCAGTGGGCAGCTGGTTGTTGCTAGCCGAGAAAGTCAGTACAAGATCTTCCATTTTCACCATGGTGGCCTGGATAAACTGTCAGAAGTTTTTCAGCAATGGAAACACTGTACCGAGACTCATCTCAAAAACCAGGTAACCCAGCAAGGAAGCAAAGAATTTTGAAAAACAATAGCACTCTCCATCTTCTCCCAGCTGCAGGGAGAAAGCCCTTGGAAGGCTGTTCTCCAGGCTTGAGGGCTATATTCTTATTCAGTAATCTTAGGTGTACTGGATCACTGGAGAGTCTCTCTAGCCTTTCATTTCTTGGTGGGTTAGGGTCTGTACGAGAGAGAGAGAGAGAGACAGAGAGAGAGAGAGAGTGTCTGTGTGTGTGTGAGATGGTTTTGGGCTGCTTATGTTAGTGAAGTAGCTGATACATCAGCAACTTTGGTTTTGAAAAATGTACCCCGTTCTTTTTGTAAATTCTGTGCTCTATACTTGAAAATAATGTTTTGACAAGGCATCCTGCCATATTTTGCTCAATCTACATACAAATGTAATAAGAGCTCTTTAATTATCTGTTTAAGATACTGTATGTGCTTATTAGCAACAGTGATGACTTTAAAATTCCCTTCCTTCCCACAGAGCCTCCTGCTGTTTGTCCTTATTACAGTAGCATGGCTTTTTTTTCCTCCCTACATTGAACAACCTTTGATTTTTGAATTAAGTGTCAGCTGCAGTTTTGCACTAGGATCATGACTGCCCTTAGAGAAAACCTGACAGGCCAGCCCCCTGCTCGCCTAACAGCGATCCCTTTGTATGTGGCCAATCATATGTAATTTATTGCAGGCACTCCTGGCAGAGTGGGCTGTAAGCAGCATTAATTCAGTTTTTGTGGCTGGGGTTGGGAGTGGGGAGGATAGGGTGGGAGGGAGGGGGTTGGGGAAGAGAAACGGATGGGGAGAGGGAAAAGAGAACCAGAAAGGGGAAGACTATTTTAAGATGAAGGTATTTTTATTTTAATTGAATGTAATTACACTTGCCATTTAAGAGTTTGTATTCAGGAGACATCTCTTCTCCTTTCAGAAGACAGGGGCTTGTAAATCCTGGGAAAAGCTGGCTTTAAAAGCCAAGTATTTGAGATGCTTATCTTTCCCCAGTTTTCCTTCTGTCCAGCAGGTCTCCAATGAAAAGACTTGTATGCAGTTCTCCATCCGACGTCCCAAGCTGCCTTCTTCAGAGACCCACCCAGAAGAGAACATGTACAAAAAGCTGGATGTCTCCACCTGGCTTAACCACTTGAATGAGTCTGGGCAGGTGGAAGAGGAATATAAGCTACGTAAGGTAAGGAACCAGAGTTGGTGGTTTGTTGGTTCTGCCTGTGAAGAACTCCATGGGGTGGAGTTGGGGCGGGGAGGAGGGTCATGGCACAGTAGGAGGAGCGGATGAGCCATGGTCTCTGAGTATCATCACTTATCAAGAATAATGTCTAGAAACCAGCTTAGTCAGTTTCTGTCAAGGTTGTCCACAAACTAAGGGAGAAAAGTGACTGAAGACCTCTCTGCTCCGAGAGTATGGCTGCCAGCTTTCATCCATAAGGTAAACTACACTCATCTTTTCCATTCCAGATTGCCTTATACTCTATGAGATCTGTGTGAACAAACCAACCCCCATTAAATTAAAAAAAAAAAACTTAGAGAGTTTGGGGGATACTGTGTCCGCTTTTATACAAAAGTTTGCAATGAACTGCAGCATTTCCAAGATCAGGGATTAGGCTATGACATGAGAACGACACATTAATCGGAGAGCTGCTCCAGGGGGGGTTATTGACATTGAAATGAGCCCGGTTTGTGTTTCGTATGGGAATAGAGGACCAGCACTTTCCCCTTCTAAACATGTGCAAATTGCTGAGGTTTGAATCAAGGCATCAGTTGTCAGGAGAACTCACCAAAGCCACCAAAACACAAATCTCTGGGGATTTGGGGGTTCTTTGAGCCGCTGTACTTTTATCGCCCCCTCCCCAACTTTTGCCGCTTCCTCCAGGCCATTTTCTTCGGCGGCATTGATGTGTCAATCCGGGGCGAGGTCTGGCCCTTCCTGCTGCGCTATTACAGCCATGAGTCCACATCGGAGGAACGAGAGGCACTGAGGGCGCAGAAGAGGAGGGAATACTCAGAGATCCAGCAGAAAAGGTAACTGCAGAGGCCTCTGTTCACCCTACCCCACCCTGTCTTCCTTGTCTTTCAGATGAGAAGGTCATCTGGAAAGGCAATCTGAGGTGCAATTCAGCATTGATAATATGTTTTGTGACCATGGTTTGTCTTTCAAAAATGGATGTCATAGGAATCAGAGTGATAGGGCTGGATAAGTGCTGTCATTAGACTGAGCACTTCAGCCTCAAAGCAGGTCTCGTTAGCTCACTTGTCAAGGTTTTGGAATTCTTTTTCCCCTAGACTTAACTAGGCACTGGCATGCTGAGCCCAACTAAAGAGTAGGGTGGGATCATTGGCTTAAGCCAGGAGCAGCTGAATTTTGTTGTGTAGTCTAGCTAGCTATGTGACCTCCCAGAGGTAAGATTACCTCTCTACCACTGAATCCTCTATAAAATGGGAGCCAGGTTAGTGAGAGTGTAGTCCTTGGAGACTTCCATACCAAACCTCTGCTCCCACACAAAAGGAATTTAACAGGTACTGCCATCATCCCAGTTGGAGATATAGAGAAATACCAGCTTCTTCTTTCTAATGAGACAGGGAAGTCATGGAATAAAGTTATATCCCAGTGTTTGCCATAACATGATGGAGGTTTTCCTTTTGAGGCTTTCAATGACTCCAGAAGAGCAGAGAGAATTCTGGCGCCACGTGCAGTTCACTGTTGACAAAGATGTGGTTCGAACAGACCGGAGCAATCAATTCTTCCGAGGAGAGGACAACCCTAACGTGGAGAGCATGAGGTAATCCACCTCCTTCTTTCTGCCATTTCCAAACAGAAAGCCGGGACTCCTACGCTTCATTCTCAGGGCTGCAAGTTGGTAAAGGTGACATCACTTCTTTGTTCCTTGATTTCCCCATTTGGAAAGTGGAAGAAAATATTGCTGACCTCCTCCTAGGATGTTAGGACAAACACAGTAGCTTTCTTGGAAATCAACATTATAGAAACAGCAGAATGTGGTAGCTTTATTTTAGTTGAGGTTTTAAGAGCTATAAAGTACTATGTCTAAGTAGCCCCCTATGCCCCTTCCCCAAAATTTACAGTGAAAATCAGTGACTTCCTACAAAGCAGTTTTCTGCTTAGAAAATTGTCACTTTATAAGCTTTCTCCATGAATTGTAGTTCCTGGATGCCCTAGCTTTCTTTCCTCATCTGTCAAATGAATGGTGTTGTCATTCATATTCCCATTCAGTCATAGATCAGTATATAACAATAGATCACCATACTTGACTTATAGTTCAGCCTTGCAGATAAGTAGACAAAATTACCAGCCCATAAAAATTTCTACCAGCCTGCCCTTTTCCCAAGTGGTCTATAGTTAGTAAAAATGAAATCAAGTCTGTGTTCTTCTTTATGCTTCTAATTCCCATAACTTCTTGCATAAGTGGCATGGTATCACCCAGCTGAACTGGGTAGTATCCACATCCCAAGGATTCAGAAAGATGGTAAGTCCTATGTCTCTTGGATTTGAGAGAGCTCCTAAAAACTCAGTACCTGAAATCAAAGACTCGATATTATTCCTCACTCTCCTCATGTCACTTGCTGAAATGGTGCTTTGAATAGTTAAAGACAGGAAGGAGACAAGGCAATATTTGAGCTCAATCTACCACTTGCCATCAACTGATGTGCTCTTCTTACCTATTCCACTGTGTCCTCTAGGAGAATTTTGCTGAACTATGCAGTGTACAATCCAACCATTGGCTACTCCCAGGGCATGTCAGACCTGGTGGCTCCCATCCTGGCTGAGGTTCTGGATGAATCTGATACCTTCTGGTGCTTCGTAGGTTTGATGCAGAACACGATCTTTGTCAGTTCTCCCAGAGATGAGGATATGGAGAAACAGCTGGTGAGGCTCTAAGCTGCAGAGTCTCAAACCTGTGTCTTTGTGCATATGCATGTATGCTCTTTCCCTTGGGCTTGATTGCATTATTCGTCAGAGATAAGCCTGTTGATAGTGTGGCTTCACATCTGTCAGGGCAACTGGGAAAATTACTTTGTAACCTTTCCATACTGATGATTAGTCTCATTAATCTATGGATTCATGGGAGGTTAGGTCTAGAAAACCTAAATCAAAGATAACAAATATGGAAGAATTTTGCCTCAGTTGAGAAATGGACTCAATAACCTGTAAAGGTCCTTCTTTGTTATAGTCAGAAGTGATAGTGCTTCCTGGTCTTTGTAGATAGCACACCAGCCCCACCACCACAGCCCTTGTTCTCTCCTTCCTATACTCATACAGCTTTAGAAACAGCTATGATACAAGGCACATCTGGATAGAGTGACCTGCCTTCTTGTTTCCCCACTCCCTAAACTTAGTCGTCTGGTGGTAGAAAGCCATTGACATACATATACTCTGGGGGAAAATAGAAAGGGTCATGAGCTAATAACAAGTGCAGCATGAGTCATTCGGTACAGCTGGGTTTGGGGTAGAGGTAGGTCCAAGGCGATTGTCCCCTGTCCCTTCAGTCTCTCCCTCTCCTGGCCCCCAGTTCAACTAAACTCATATTCTTTATAAGCTTTTCTTCTCCAGCTGTAGATTCCCTGACCTTATAGTCATCACTGTCAGAAACAGAATAGAAATGCACACTTCTGTCATCCGTGGACACATTTTACTATATGTGTTAGTATGGGCTTGGGTTTTTTTTTTTCCCCCCAATTTTCCTGCATCATCCTAGACATCTGAGATGATGTCAGGTTTCCAAGGTGCCTCACAAAACCAGCACCTCACCAGGCAATTATCTGGTATGACGCAGTTAGGTTATGAAAGGACCCCTGGCAGCACGTGGCTTACTGCTCAACAGGCCCAGTAATCAGTCACTCGCTAGAGATTGATTTTACAGAGCAGTCCTTGAAATCTGCAGCCACGGCTAGTCATGCTCAATACCAAGTGCTGCCTAAAATAGCCTTTGGTCTTGTCCTGCGTCACAGTGAGGCTCTTAGCTGACATCCTGCGTAGGGAAAGAGAATCCAGATACTCAGATGTGATTCCCTTCCTCCCTTCATTCATGACATTGAAATAATGGATCTTAGAGATCAAGAGCAGAAATGAATTGGGATAATTACCTCGTGGTTGAGCCATCCTTACCTTAAGAGGAAAGAAATGATTGGCAGTAGTGTTTTAAAATGTCATCTTCTTTGGTGGCTGAGGGCTGACTCTGTATCAGAAGTGTTGCTATTTCTTCTCATCAGAAAACAATTGTTAAGCCCCCGGTTTTGCAATTTGGGGTAGTTGCCAATCAAAGAGAATTATACAGAGGCAGCCCCTGTTCTCTAAAGGATGTTAAAAGAAACTGACAGAGACAGATATGCCTACACACTAAATACAGAAATCAAAGAAAACTGATATAAAATAAGATAGTCACATCACATAAATGAGTTCAAGGATAAGTACATTTCAAGAATGAGGGGCAAGAGTAAATATATGGTTGGTATAGTCTCTCAGGGGCTTCTGAGAACAAGCTAGAAATAGAGCCAGAGATGGTTTTGCTGTTTATGAATCCTGGTGACTCTTGCTTCCAGCTATACCTTCGTGAGTTGCTTCGGCTGACCCACCTACGTTTTTACCAGCATCTTGTTTCTCTGGGGGAGGATGGCCTACAGATGCTTTTCTGCCACCGCTGGATCCTTCTGTGTTTCAAGCGAGAGTTTCCAGATGCAGAGGCACTGCGTATGTGGGAAGCATGCTGGGCCCATTACCAGGTGAGCATGGGAGATGAAACTAGAATAGCATGCCGAGGTGCATGGGGCAGCCAGCACGTTGTCACTCTGAATTACAATCTCCTTCTTTGCTGTCCTCACCCTATAAACCTAAGTCAGGCTCCTCATGGGGTGATTTCCCTAGTCTCACAGTCTGACTTCAGACCTTGCCTTTCAAACAATTGAAATTGATGCAAATTATGCTCATTACAGTATTCTAGAGCTGAGTTCACTCTTGTCACAAGCAGTCATTGTATGGGGCATTGATCTAGGCAAAGCATTGCAGCTGCCACCAGGAGCCCAAATTCTCATCCTCTGTACAGTTGGACAGTAAAGAAGGAGGCAAAGTTTGGGTCTCTTTCTGAAAATGGAGGCTCCATACCCTTCCCTTCTCAGTGTGTCATTTACAGCCTACTTTCTGGAGCTGTCAGTGTCTCTTTAACGTATTCTCCCAAGAGCTTACTACTGGGCATTATCACATTGGTAAAATAACCAAATTAGGGACAAAGTGAAGATTTTAAACGATAGACAAGTCTCTTTAAATTCATCTCTCTGTAAGAAATACCAGTAATGCTTATCTGGAAAGAAATAATGACCCTAGATCCAGGTATATCTTTTTTATACCTGGATGCCTCCTATTGAGGAGGCATCCCTGGAAGCATACATGAAGTCATTGATTCTCAGTGTAATTCTGGTCACCCCTGGGAGTCTCTGAGACCCTTTCAGGGGAATCTTTGAGGTCAAAACTTTTTATAATAATACTAAGATGTTTTAATTTCCAATACAATACATTTTTTAATTTAATTTTTAATTTGATATTTTATTTTCCCTTCAATTACATGTAAAAAATAAGTTTAACATTCTTTTTTCTTCAAATTTTGAGTTCCAAATTCTCCCTCACTCCCCTCTCCCCCACGTTGAGAAGGCAAACAGTTTGACATAGGTTATACATGTGTAGTCAAGCAAAACACATTTTCATGTCTAATACAATAAATATTGATTTAGCCCACATAAACAAAAGCTCTTTGGGGGAAAGTGGTCCTCAACAATTTTTAAGACTGTAAAAGGGTCCTGATACCAACAAATTTGAGAACTGCTGCATTAGGCCAGCCTTGCAGATAATTTTTTAAAATTTATCAAACTACCCCCCCCATTTCAGTGCTCTTTCCTAGGTTTACTAATATCAAAAAAAAGATTATATCTACTATGAGGAAGCCTAAAATACTATCGTATGCCTTCTTTAAGCTGTTTACTAATAACTCTTTTTTTGCCCACATCCGGATTTTTTTTCATGGCCTGCCTGGATCAGCCATTCTTTCTGTGGCAAGTCAGTGTGCAGGGTCCTCTGCAGCCGTGAAGAAGAGCACCGACACAGGCATTCCAAAGCAGCGAAGCATCCGAAATTACTCACCTTTGAAAGACATTTTCACAGCATCGGATTTATCATCAGAGTTCTGTTCCATTTAGACTAACGTCACTAAACTCAGCTACTTAGAGAGAATTTCTCTTTTTAACCTCTAGCTATTTATCAAATTTCAGTAAAATCCAGTAAAGAATTTCAGGAGAGCTACTCATTCAGAACTTTATCAGCTGTCATTTTGATTAAAGATGGTGGACCTAAGTCCTATGCCTTGTGCTTGTATGCCAGATTGAGTCAAAATCAGCTGCCCTCCTTGGAAGAAACAGATGAATGTGAAATATCAAATAGTCAAGAAGAGCAGGCAGAGGGTCAAGAGCAATCGAGGTCAGCAGTCCTAGGTTCAAATCCTGGCTCCTCGACAGTTACTGCTTTGTGACCTTAAACAAAACACTTCACCATCAGAGCTTGTAAAATGAGAAGACTGGATTAGAGTCCTCAGACATAAAGTTGAAATTGAAACTTCACTTTGGTCAAAAATTCACATGCATAACCAGTGAGGTAATGAATGCATAGAGTGCCAGACAAGGAAAACCTGGGCTTGCATCCTGCCCCAGATACTAACTAGCTGAATGACCCTTAACCTCTCTTGCCTGAGGTCTTGCCTGGCTTACTTTGTCTCATCAGTTTTACCCTGGTATTCAGTGTTCACTGTCAGCAGCAGTCCTTTTCACCTTTCCTTTCAGGTCAGGAAACCAGTCTATACCAAAGCAACTGGGATCTTGAAGCATCCATTTAGGCAGAAGAATGGCATAGTTAAGATGCCATGATCATTTCCTATAATCTTTTCACACACAACTGGAACAAAGATGATAAATAAGACCCTTTTTGTAAGGAAGATTTCTCAAGGAAACAGTGTGGTGTGGGGAAAGTGCTGAATTTGGAATACAAAGGCTGACCTTCAAATTCTTATTCTGACACTTACTACCCATGTGATCTTAGGCAAATCTCTTAGTCTCTGGGACCTTGATTTCTTGATCTGTAAAATTAGGGGTTTAAATTTGATGACTTCTTGGGTCCCATCTGACTCTAAATGATCCCATAGCCTAAGGACAGTTAAACTAGATAAATGTTTTCAGAGTGGGATCTTTGAGAAAAAGATGTTAAGCCAGATAAAGTTCACTTCCTAAAGCTCTGCCCTCCATTTCCATTAAGGATAGAACAAAATAACATAAATTGCAACCAGAGATTTAGATTGGACATAGGGGAAAACTTTTTGAGCATAGTGGACTTTGATTGCATGGTAGATTATTACAAATTATTACAAATAAAGATTCATTACAGCAAAATGAATAGTCATCTGTGTAGCATGAGTTAAGTACAGTCAGGTTAAATACAGGGAAATAGAATAGGTGGCCTCTGATAGTCCCTTCTTTCACTTCCTCAATCCTATCAATATTTAGACCCAACCTTTAGTATGGTGCTGTTTCAGTAGTACCTTTTCAAATAAAGTCCTCTTTACAAGAAACCCTGAAACTGACACAGGCTCTTCATGACATCAGAATGTTGTTTCCCTAGCCAGAAACCTGAGGCCACTGGGATGTCCCCCTAAGGTCCACAATGACTCATGCTCGGGTCAAACCAGTTCCAGCTTCAGCCTTCTCTTTCCTCCCTCTGTAGACGGACTACTTCCATCTCTTCATCTGCGTGGCCATTGTGGTGATCTATGGTGATGATGTCATTGAACAACAGCTGGCCACTGACCAGATGCTTCTGCACTTTGGAAATCTGGCCATGCACATGAATGGAGAACTTGTACTCAGGAAGGTGAGGCTCCAAAAATTGCTATATAAAATACTTTCATCCTCCTCTGCTACCCACCTGTCTTGTTCCAAGAGATTCTATTCTTAAGGCTTCTATGAGTCATCAACTCAGAGGCAACTCTGGTAACCAGTATGGTTGCTTCATTACTCACTATGGGTTTAAATCCCTGTTAGGCCACTAAACAACCAAAAGTTACCTTTAGATGATCCTGGAGAAAATAGTAAATAATAATAATAATAATAATGATAGCTAATATTTACATAGCACTTACTGTGTGCCAGGCACTGTGCTTGATCTCATTTTATCCTCACAGTTATCTCATTTTATCCTCACAACAACCCTGGGAGGTAGAGGTTACTATTATTCTCATTTTACAGATGAGGAAAGTGAGGCAGGCAAACAGGATAAGAGACTTGCCCAGGGCCACATGGGTAGCAAGTATCTAAAGCTGATTTAAACCTAGGTCTTTATGACTCTAGGCCCAGCAGTTAAAGTGGTTGAAACTTTGCTATTACTTTAAGCAATATAGGTGCAATATAGCATTATAAGCATCAAGATCTCTTGATGGTTATAAACTGTAGACTGGACAAACTGATCCCATCACTACTCCAAGAGGTAATGTTTGCCTGTCAAAAATTAGAAAAAATATAAAGGGGATAATACCCTTCTTGGTCCTCCTCCCAGACTGGCACTATAGAGACACCATTTGGTTCTCTCTGGAAGTTTCCAATGGTGCTGGGTCCTTGTCTGCTGTTAGTGGCATAAGGAAGCATGGATGGGCAAATGTTCCAAGGCATAGTGTGGAATAAGGTACCAAGAAGCCTTGTAAAAGAGCTCCAAAGGAAGAAATCGCTGGTGAATGGAGAGAGAAGGAAGTGCTGAGGAAAGGTTGTGCCAAGTGAGGACAGAGGCAACAAGTGCAATTTAGCTCATTGTTCCCCAGATGAAAAAAAAAAGCTTTTAATTCGCCTTTTACATTGCAAATGAAAGCTGCATTTAAGGGACCACATAGTATAGTGGAAAGAGCACTTGGTGCTAGGAGACCTGACCACTAGTTCTGTGTCCTGGAGCAAGTCACTTTGTCTCTCTGAGCCTCAGCTTCCTTATCTGTAAAATGGGTATCATAATACTTACATTTACCAGCCTCAAGGAGTTGTTACGAGGAAAACATTTTGTAATCCTTAAAGCACTACATAAATGTGAGTTGTAACCATCATCATTATTATTATTATTGCTAATAATAATAAACCTACTTTGTGTAGATAATTTATAGGTACTGTACCTGAGAACCATTGTCCCAAAATAAGACCTGAGCAATATCTACAACCATACTGAGATTGCTTGCAGTCCAAGAGTTTCATCAGTACTGAATGGAGAAGCCATTATCCTCCTAGTCCTCTGGGTTTGCTCAGCTTTCTCTGCTTTCATGTTCCTATATCGCTTGTTCTCTTTCTCTACAGGCGAGGAGTTTGCTGTATCAGTTTCGCCTCTTGCCCCGGATCCCATGTAGTCTACATGACCTCTGTAAACTGTGTGGGACAGGCATGTGGGATAGTGGTTATATCCCTGCTGTGGAGTGTACTGGGCACCATCCTGAATCTGAGAGTTGTCCCTATGGTGGGACAGTGGAGGCATCTTCTCCAAAGTCTGCCATTGAAGGCAAGAAGGGCCCAAAGACACGAGAGGTCTTCAACTTTCGCAAATAGGGCCAGTTTCTAGAGCTGGAGAGGAGTTGGAGGGAATGTTTGCAGGGGAACTGTCTAATTCAAGGACATCAGAATTAGACAGGAGTATAGGGTAGAAGACAAGAATCAGTGTTTACCAGAAATACAGTTGAAAAAATGGAGAATAAACTTTTCTTTTTTAATGGCAGCATCAGAAACCAGGAGAAACAGTATGAAGATGTGACCACCAGCCCAAAGAAAATTCAGCTCGGTGACAGAATGACAGAGTGGGGTCTCACTCCCAGGGTAGCAGGAGGACCTTTCTTGTTGCCTGTTTGAACTAAGGAGTAATTTTCCAGTATAATCCACTTCCACCTCCGTCACTGACCCAGATTCATTAGCAACTAAACTTCAAACATAGGAAGATGGATATGTAAGGAAGGCCAAACAAGTTCAGCTTTCTATGTTGGGAAGCACATGGGTTAAGAATAGTCCTCAGGTGAACATCTTGAAATAAATCCTCAAGCTTCTCTCCCTCTTCCCCCCCCCCCCACACGTACACACAATCATCATGCACAAATTTTCCCTCTTGAAACCAAAACCTACTGCCTAAGTGACTTCCAGCCTGAGCCATAAAGTTGTCACTAAAAATAGCCCAGTTGATTTGGGGATACTGGGATAGGGTAGGATAGGATTTGGGGAGTTTGTGGCTTTTCACAATGATACTACGAGCTTTTTATACTCCCTCAGATGTGAAAGAAACTGCCTCCTCTTAAGCCTAAGCAATAGGCTTCTGGAGAATGTATGATTCATCTCCCTTGGCTTCTTTCTGGGAGCTAACAAGTTTTCTACATAAGAGTTTTCTGACAGGTTCATTACTTAGCCCTACCACGTACAGTAGCCAAATGGTGTTTGAATGGGTAAGAGTATTTTGTGTAATTGTGTGTGTGTCTATATATTTGAGTCATCAAAAAAAAGATGGATTCATTTAGGAGAAGTGACAGCTCTCCTCAAAAGTATGTGGAGATTGCTACTGCTATGTGATCCTGACTTCCAAATAGCCAAATATTGTCACTTAAGTAGCCAGTATTTAGGGCTGCCTTCACTATTTGTGGGTGACCTAAGTCCTTCCAACCTGTTTATCCCTATGAAGAGATTATGTTAGCTGTCTATGCTAGAATTTAGAGAGAGAATGGTATGGCCTATAAGAGTTCTTTTGGTAATCCTGAAAAGGGATAGAGGGCCAAGTCCCTTCTACTGAAAACCTCTGCTTGAAATGGTGGACACGGAGACTTCATTCCTTTGATGCTTTTAGGCCTCTCAATTCTTCCTCTTTCCAAGCATTTCAGGTACTCCGGCCTCTGAATAAGATCTTTTTTCTATTCCCAGTTGTATGAATTGAAAGGCTAAGCTGAATTGTACCATTTAAAAAGATATTTATCAGCAATAAAGATTAAGTTACCAGCCTCTTCCCTTTTCATCACACTCTATACTCCTTAAACCCAAAATCCACTGGAGTAGGGGGACCTCCTTAAAATTAGAGGCTGAAATTAAACCCAAATTTCAAGTTTTCCTCTCAGAATTTTTCTAGGCATATCATCTTAGAATCATCATTAGTAGAACTCAGCTTTGGATAAGGCTGTTGAGGCCTTTGTCTCTTGATAATACTTTTGGGGAATATGAGTCTGGACATGGTTGCAGTTGAACTTCCCTGTTGTAGGAGAGAGGACACACCAATTATCTTAATTCTGTACTAGAAGATTCCCTTAGGACATGTTACCACTGAAGAATATTGATTTAAACCTACCTGCCAACCTCTTCTCAGGGAGGTTTGGGAGACAGAAACGTAAGAGCTGTTTAGCCATGTTCATTCTTCTCCACTGCTATTGTCCTTTAGAAACTCTCCTGAGTAGAGAACCAGAGAAGAGAGAATCCTTGATCATGCAGAAATTGGTTCAAAATCACCTTCCAGGTATTTTGGTTTTCCCTGTGTCCCCACAAACAAACACAAAGGCTGCCTTCGTAATTTGACTCCCCACCTCTTTTCCCCTTATCCATGTAAGGAGCACTTGTTTGCATTGGTACCATGTGCCTTCAAACTGCTGCCTTCATGCAGCTGCAGGTTTCCAGTGATCCAGTGATGGAGGAGGCTTATTGGTATGCCCAGACGGAAAGTATTCATTCTGAATTCTGCCAAGTTCTCCACAACCATAACCACAGAACCCCATTCTCTACAACCACCCAAACCAGCTGGCTGTTTCCCATTAAGGGAATGGAAACAAAGCGCCACCTGCTGTCTGCCTTTGTCATTACTAGATGGTTTACACTCTTTAAGTTGCCCTTGTGGGTTGGGGTGGTTAGGCCACTGAAATTTTAGCCTGCCTGGAAAACAACAAGGATCTGTGGATTCACTGCAGTGTCAAGCTCAGCAGGTTTGCCTAGAAAACATTCTGAATATTTACTTTTATAGAGAGGTCTATGGAAAAGCTCCCTCTACAACTTCCTTAATCTTGATGCAATTAGGGGTAAACCAGTCAAAAACCCTGGAGCAGCTGTTGCCCCAGGATTATTACCAGCCAGCAAAAGGCATTAGGGTGATAATTCAGTCATTAGACTTCTAGCCTTTCAACCATCAGAATGTGCAAATAGGGGTTAATAAGCTCTGTACCTCTATTCTCAGCAATGTAGCTTATTTAACTCATTTTTTAAATGTTGCTTAATTTTATTGGTTTCTTTGTACATGTATGCACATACTTAAAAATTTCAAAGCACTCTAACCCAATTAATAGTTTCTGCCACTGATGTTATGTGATGTTGTTTCAAGGCCCCTGGAAAGAGAATTGTAACCTTTGATGTGTGTGGGGAAGGGTATGCTGATGCAGAGGGGTGAAAGGTTTATAGCAAGGAGACTGTTTCTATGAAATCTGATTACTGTGCTGTTCATAGAGCCCACATTGGTGACACTTTCAGAGGAGGAAGCCATCAGATAAAAATTGAGTGATGAAAGTCTAGAAGGATGGGAGAAGAACATTGCTGAGGTTAAGGACTTTGGGTTCTTTTGGAGTTAGAATAAGGAAAGTTGTGCTGAAAAAGAAAATACTCATCTTATTCTTGGGAAGGTCTCTTACTTGCTAAGTTGTATACATTGCTCGAGTTTTTCTTCTAGTGCTAGGTTACAGAAACTCAAATCTGAAGTTACAACACTCAGATCTCTGTTTCCCCTTTGAAAAGATAGTTAGGGGGCAGCTAGGTGGCACAGTGGATAGAGCACCGGCCCTGGAGTCAGGAGGACCTGAGTTCAAATCCGGTCTCAGACCAGATACTTGACACTAACTGTGTGACCCTGGGCAAGTCACTTAACCCCAATTGCCTCTCCAAAAAAAAAAAGATAGTAAGTAAGTCTCCAGTCTATAGGATCTATAGGTTTTCCTCATGGAATGTTAATAGCAGATCCTTCACTAAAGGCCTTTACATGAAACTGAAATGATCATTTGTTGGGGATGTTGTCAAAATATAGTATGAACTACCTAGCCTCTGAAGTCCCTTCTAAGGCTGAGATTTTATGATTCTGTCTATTGATATTATTCTGTTGGAATGGCTAGTTGATTATTTTGAAAACTGAATAGGATAAAAGTCAAGAGATTTTTCTATTTTTTGTTTATTTGGGACATTGTCATAAGGATTGTTTTAAGACAGCTGTGCATTGTCCACAGGACTAGGGAACAGGGGATGGTGTGATAGGATGATCAGACTGGTGTTGGCACAACAGTGCTTATGTTCAGGTGTGAGTGAGTAGCTATATCACCCATGCTCTCATTCCAGTTTTATACCAGGCAACATTTGACCATAAAGTTCTGGGTAAAGGGCAAACATATGTAAATACTGATGGGAATAGAAAAGTTGGGAAAGGACCTGAGCTTCCTAGACACTTCTATGTGTGTTGTTTAATATCTTTTCTTTTTTGGGGTGTCAGGTGTTTGGTCTGAGGCTGGATTTGAACTCAGGTTCTCCTGATTTTAGGGCTGGTGCTCTTTCCACTGTGCCACCTAGCTGCCCCTGTTTAATATCTTTTAAATAACAAGTTATTCACAGGACTAGGATCACTGTTATTCGTGCAAGATAAGAACTTCACTCTGAGAAAGGAGAAGGCAAAAAGCGAAGTCTCGTTTGAATAGGCAATTAGGAATATTCAAAAATAAGAATTGCTCAGAATTGTGTGAGATTCATTTCTGAAACATAAATCATTCTGGAATAGTGGGCCACAGAATCAGTATTTGGGACAGAAGGTGAATCCAATACAACTTTATATGCTAGAAAACTGAGGCTTAGGAAGAGAGTAAGTTAGGAATTGCTCATGGTTATGTCATTGAAGTCTAAGGGAGCCCAGCTCCTGCCTGCTTCATTTGGCTGTGTTTTCACCCCACCTCCTCTTATTCAGTGACTGCCAGTGGGCATTAGCAAGGCTGTGCTGGACTTAGATGAGTAATGGAGAATGGAGTGTCCTGTTTGTAGTACACAGGCCTCCTCAAGCTCCCTCTGTTTTGGGAGGCAGTTTAGAGATCCCTGAATAAATCCACCAGTGATTGGTTAGCACAGGGCTTGACCTTGTTTACCAGGATGGAGGGTACCTTGGATTGGGACTGAGTTCTCTCAAAGTACTAAAGGAAGGGCCTGAACAAGTTCCCCGGACTCTCTTTCTTTGGAGAATTTACCAATAAGATCAACACAGTTGAACCTGCAACTACTTGGATTGAGCCTGATTAAAGACTGCATTTGGCCTCAGAAGGGGGCAATTCTCAAATTGAAGCCAAAAGGACTGGGTTATTTTGTTTTATTTTTAAGCGTGTGAGAACTATAAACTGTATTCACCATGACCCAGATAGCATAGACTTCTACAAATCTGGGAATAAGGCAGTTGATATTAGTGTTAGTAGAACTGGGTTTAAGAGACAGTTCTGGTCTAGTGCCAAGAGCACTGGATTAGAAGTCAAGTTTCTAATTCCACCACCACCACCACGTTAATGTATAATCTTAACTTGAGATCCATATCACCTTTTTGCTTCAGCTTTCTCTGTAAAATGAGTATAACCTTCCTTTTCATACATAATTTTCTCTTCTGCTCCTCCTCCCTCAAACATACACTTCCCTTATAGGGTTGTTATAAAAATAAATAAGCTCAAAGTATTACTGCCTCAACTGTACTGTTGAAAACTGTACAAGGTGATGATTTCAGAACTTTTGATGGCTATAAATTGGATGGTTGGATGATCATTTATTAAATGCTCATTATTTGCCAAGTTGTGCTAAATTCTGAAGATGTTAATATGTAAAGATAGTCTTTGTCCTCAAGTTTACATTCTAATTGAGGAGATAAGTCTCACAGCGGAGTGGTAGACAGGGTGGAACACTTTGGTTCCAAAAGTTGTGGGATGATGAGTGGGGCCATGGGGGTGTAGATTGGCACACCCCACCCAGAAACAATGGCAAACTTGATTGGAAGGAGATTGTTGGTCCCTGAATGGGAGAGTGGGAGTAGCAAGGTGGTTGGAACTGTTTTGAAATAGTGATCCAAGAGAGGTAGTCACCAACTAGGAGATGGGCGAGGGGTCCTTTAAGAGATGAAAGAGACTTTCGAAATCATCTGTTCAACCCCCTCGTTTTAGAAGATGAGGAAATAAGTCTGGAGGAGAGAAGTTACTTGACCCAGGGTCACACAGAAAATTGGTAGCAAAGCTGGAATTAGAACCCAGACTCTTGTCATATCTATCTTTGCATCCCTTGCATCTAGCACAATGTCTTGGAGGTATTAAGCACTTAATGAGTATTTGTTCATTTGAAATGATTTGAACTTTGTCTTCTGCTCAGTGTTGGCAACTGGTGCTTGAAAAGTCAGAGATTCTATTTGAGTCTTTTGAACCCAGTTGCCAATACTGTTCTCTAGGCCCTAATTGGTGAGATCTAATCAATATTCATTGCTCAGATTTGAACGTAACTTTGAGTCTGAGATATTCTGACAAGAACTCCCATTTGGACCTGTTTTCCAGTGAAAGACCAGAAAATATTTTCTACTGAATAGTCTATTTACTCCTCTGTGAAATCAGGGATTGTTCTAGACTAGAAAACTAGAGTCCATTCTAGTTTTAATGGATATCCTCACAGAGAGATGAGTTCAGATTTTGGCTTGGACACTTAATAATTTTGTGACCCTGTGCAAATCAGTTAATCTTTCTGAGACTCATTTGAAAAATGAGGATAATGCTTGCACTGCCTACTTGTGGGAAAATCACTTTGCAGACCTTAAAGCACTATATAAACATGAGTAGTTCTCCTGATACCCACTCCACTACCCGTTTATGACAGCATACTAGCTTATGGGACAGTTTTGATGAACTCTCTATTCGGGCAATTTCCTAAACATTGCTAGTGTTTAAAACAAGTGTTCTAATTCTCTTGCTTTTTATAGTTTCCTAACTATAGTTTCCTAAGGCTTGTGCCCAGTCCATTGTATTATGTTTATTTAAACCATGCCTGGTTTTTCAGTGCTTCCAGTTGTCAGGTTCCACAGTTCCTAAAACTTTTAAAAGCCAAAAATGAATATATGCCCTACATTACATGAAGGAGGAAGTGATGAAGAAGCAAAGTAATGATGGTGGTGGGTGGCAATATATGAAGAGTCAGAAATAATTAGTTGAGATCAGAAGTCCACAAGACGACTTGCCCTTGGCCTTGCTTAGCAGGGAAGTGTCTTAAGCAAAACACTTTACCTTCCTGTCCCTCAGTTTCTCCAACTGTAAAATAAGAGGTTTTGGTTCTGAAATCTCTGAGGTTCTCTAGAACTTTACTATTCAATGGTTCTACAAGGTGGGGGGAGTGCAAAGTGATCCCTTTGAGGAGTCAAGCAGGAGTAGCTGCCCCTCCACCTCCCCCTTTCGCCACATGAATACTGACTTGGGAGGGCCAGGCAGGCTGGGGAAGGGCATAGGCAGGCCCCCTCCTCTCTACTTGCTGTGACTCTGCAAGCCTTTTTCATCCAAGGCAGCAGCAAATGACTGTAAGTCTTGTTGGGTGCTTCAAGGAAATGGTCTATGCAGATGGGGAGGGGAGCTAGAAGACAGCTGCGTAAACTCCCAGCAGAGATGGAGAGGTTGATTTGAGTATTAATGAAATAGCTCAGTGTGTCTCACACCAGGGAAAAGGCCCATTAACCCTTGAAGAGCCGTAAGTCCTACACATTCCTTTTCCCAGTTCAGTCTCCAGAACCTGGAAAAATAAACAATGTTTTATTGGACCTCTACAGCCTCAGCTCCAATTTCAGGAAAGGCCTGAACATTGCATTTGTGAATTTTTTTTTTAAGAAGCAAACAAGGTTAATATGACTCTTAAAAAAGAAAAAAACCTGCTGGGGATTGGGTTTAGAAGCTCAGCTATTAGTTCTCTGATGGCTTGATGCATAAGCTGAAAACAGGAGCTCAAAGTACTTAAAGTGCTATCAAATGAGAATTTGTGTTAAAGAATATACCAGTCCTCAGAATTATCAAAATGCTGTAGGAGATGACTTTGAGGCCTATTTGGTAGATAAAGCTCCTGCTATATTGAAGCAGCTGAAGAAGGAATTTTAGAGCCCTGAGTACCCAGCTCTAGCAGGTGGACTTGGGCCTCTGGCTTCAAATCCAGCATTTGTCACCAGGGTGCCTCAACCTGCTTTTATCCCATTGGACCCAAGATTAGTAGACTCAAAAACTTAGTCTCTCTACATGAGTGTGGAATACACATCCCAAGACTGGCCAGCCAGGTATCCATAATATGCTAAACTTCTAGAAGCAACAGGCTATTGCATTTTTCTACCCAAGATAAGTTAAAGAAAAAAAATCCCATGAGTGGGCCCCTGTGCAAAAGCTATTACCACTATGTTACTTTGGAAACAGCCCTATTTTTACAGAGTCCTCACCTCTAAAGATGCTGACAATCTAAAGAGTAGTTCTTGGTCTTTTGTTTGGGTTGAGGTACTTAGCAACAGTCCATGAATGGTGACACTGTTCCTAACCTGTTATCTCCCAGAACTAGCAGCCATAATAATGGGATTCCACTTCTAGCTGCAATGCCTAACAAATCATAAAATTGTCCCAAAGTGTTCACAAGAAATAAGATAGGTAAGCACTGCACAAAAAAGTGACAAGGGAGACTAGAGGATAACAAGTGACCCAAAGTGCAGAAAGGTTCCACCCCCATTAATCTGTCACTGAAAGTAAGCCCTCTCTCAACAGGATCTAGAGCTGATGACCACCAACTTCAACAATAGGGCCTATTTTGAAAGGTCCAGTGGACTGTGAGTGTTGCCTCTAACATCTGAACAAACAAGGCTCAGGAATTTCCAGGCCTGTTCCCCAACTTCAAGCCATTGTTTGACCTTTCAAGGGTCTGCCAAGGCCAGTTGAGAAAGTGATATGGCGATGGTATGAAATGACCTGAACTTGGTTTTATCCCCTTGATCTTACTGGTCCTCAAAGCTGACTACTTGAATCATAGATGGAATGTCCTCTTTCAAAGCCCAACTCAAAAACAAATTTGTCATTGATCTCATACCAAATGGCACTTTATACTCTTCTTATGCATCTATCATATTCTGTTTGGTATATTTATGTGTTTTCTTTCTCTACTAAATAGTAAAGTCATACTATGTGTGGAGAACTGTGTTAAATGTTGAAGATACAAATAGCTTCTATTCAAGACAGCTCCTGTCCTCAAGGAGTTCACCTTGTATTTGGAGAATACAAACCACAAAGAAGGCTTTATGGTCAGTTTATGGTGAATGGAAAGGTAGGTGTAGTGACTTGTTCAGTTGTGTCCAACTTCATGGTCCCATTTGGGGTTTTCTTGGCAAAGATAATGCAGTGGTTTTCAGTTTTCTTTTCTAGTTCATTTCACAGATGAGGAAACGAACGTAAACAGGGTTAAGTGACTTTCCCAGGATTACACAGCTAGTGTCTGAAGACAGATTTGAAATCAGGAAGATGAGTCTTTTTGACTCCAGGCCCAGCATTCTATCCACTGTGCCACCTAGCTACAATTGTTACTTAGGGGAAATAGAGCAGGTGGCAAGGACGTTGAGGAGTCATAGTAGGGTGGGTGTTCCCTTACCTACCTACCAGGGAGGCCCTGGGACACTTTCAACACAGGGAAGGAAGTGAGGGTTAGTGTCTGAGACTTGCCCTGTTCCTGGTGGGAACTGATCAATTGGATGAGGGAAGAGGAGAATTATAAAGAGTAAGTAGCATCTGAATTGTTTCGAAGAGTTGTACCTCAAGAGTTAATCTCCCTCTCCTCTCCCTGTAACCATCTTCATTTTACATCTCAGGAATGTCCTGAGGTCCCTGGGCTCCTGGGAAGTATAGTGCATATAATTTAGACAAATTGATTTCAAAATGTGCCATGCAGTGACTATCTATGAAAATATCTGCCTTCAATGTACAATATTCTGCTTTCTTTATGAAGCACACTAAATACCAAGTTCCTGGGTGTATGAAGCAGTGTTTCATATTATACCAATTTAGGTGGAGTTATGGTGAATCTGAAGAAGGTACAGTATTCAGAACACCATTGACCAACTAGAAGTTCAACAGAAAGGGGGTGATGATCAAGAAGAACAAATTTCAACCTGTTTTATGTGTCATAGACATCTTTGGCAGTCTGGTGAAGCCTGTGAATCCCTTCTTAGAATAGTAGTTGGATATGTATAAATAAAATACAAGGGAAAATTTTAAAAAGGAAATTGTGAGCCAAAGAAAGAGGGTGGGAAACTTCTTGGACACATAATAGGTAATTTTTGGCTATCAAGTATAGCAGGAAAAGACCTTAAGAGTGCTAATGGATTACTAGTTCATTGTGAGTCAACAGTACAGTGCAGTTGTTTTAAAAAGCTAATGTAGTACTGGAGTATATAAGAACCAAAAAAATTTTTATTCAGTTTACAATGTTGGTTCTTCCTAGTCAGGGAATTCAGTCTAGTTTATACCTAGACAATCTCAGATTAGTTTAAAGAAATCAGAAGATCAAAAAAGGATGGAAATTTGATCTATGAGTAAAGGTTTGAGGAGTTGGCATTGAGGAACAACAAAAAAAAATTATTTGGGAGTTTATTAGGAGAGTACTGACCAGTTTTACATTTTTCCTGTGAGGAGAAACGAAAGGAAAAGTCATCAGTTACTTTAAAAGACAGGAGAGGGTGTTGGGTATTTGGTGGGGGGGGGTTTTGTGTTTTTTTGGTTTTTGGGGTTTTTTTTTTGGTATTAGAATGGCTAGGAGTAGCCTACTGAAGAAATATGCAACTCGCTAGAGTTTTCAAATTTAGATTGACTTACTTTAAAGGCTGAAGTAAATGGGCTCTTGGAATGCCATCCTCTCCAGGATTTGTTCTGTGTTCTTGTTGTTTAGTCTCTGATAAGAATGTGTTCCTTTTTGGTAAAATTGAAAGGATGTATACATATATTTGTGAGAAAGATGTATTTCTCAGGATTTTATTCTAGTGGCTTAACTTGGAGTTGAAAGTTATGGTTATCTCCCTAGCACAGGGACTTTGCTTTATAACCCATAGGCAGTTTTCTTCTAGAAAACAAGAATGAGAATACCTCTTCTGTTCAAATTCAAAATATCTAAAGCTAGACGAGAGTTAGATATAATCTAGTCATTTTACAGATGAGAAATCCTGAGTACTTATAGCCACAAAGGTATTAAGCAGCAAAGCCAAGATTGAAACACCAGCCCTCTGACTCTGAACACCAGTATTCTTTACACTGAATCATGCTGATATAGCCATTCTGGAATGTTAGGAATCTTGAAATCATAGATATAGCTGTAGAGTGACAGAATGGTTAAATAGATCTTGTCCGTCCTTGAAGAGGACCAGTGATATCAAGAGGGTGATGTCTTGAATTGGAAGTGAATTGGGTTTGTGAGGTAGGGTTGTGCAAAGTTGTCAGCCTCACTCTTGAGGGTCTTTGGAGTCCAGTGGCAAGACATAGGTCAAGACTGGCCAGTTGGCAATGGCTGCCTCCCACAATATAAGCACTTACCAGTACGTTAGACCACCATTATATCTGATGCCTTACCTCAAGAAAGTATCAAAAACAGATAACGCTGATCAGGAAGTATCTGGTTGTCCTCTGAGGAAGTCCCACCTAGTAGCCAAGGCCTTCTGCTCTCATGCTAAGTAGCAGGTCTCCATTGGGAACATTGTAGATAAAGCATTTACTAAGCACTTAACTGTGTATCAGGAATGTATTATCTTTCCAGCAGAGATTTCATTTTCTTTGTAGTTTCCCAGAAAGTCTCCTGGTCATTCTAGGGGACTTAGGAAAGACTCTTCCTAACATTAACCAAGTCAGTGAGCATCCACCAAGGGTTGGCTTTTTTGTTTGACTGAAGCCGTATGATGATACTAGAACTAGCAAGTACAGAGAACAGACCTTTCCCTGTGTTTGAGATAGTTCTCCAAGGTGTTGAATCCAATAAGAAGACATCCTGTGGGTATCTGCCAGATGAAAAGTTTTCGGTTGAAGGTGAAATCCAAGGGAACTGAAGAAATGAAGACGAGATTATCTAGCCACATGTGGTACCAACTTCTTCATCTTGGGATCTGAAGATAGATATGTTGAGTGTTTTGTGAATATGTCATTTGTAGACAATGTAGTATCCTCAGCAGGCTACTGGAGACTGGCCAGTGGAAGGGTGACAAAGAACTCTTCTTCCCCAGTGTCAGTTATGGCAAGGGAATAGTTAACTGCCTTGTCTTAGTGCTCTATCTCCTCTGTGCACTGTTTGCCTCTTCTCTAACACACCACTGAGGTTTGGTGCTTGGGTAGCCAGCCCTGGAGACTCACCTCAACTGCAACCCCTTGAGTATTTTCTTAGAAAAGAACTTGAAACTAATCTTCCCTGTGCCAGGGGCTGGAAATGGAAATAATCTCTCCCAGATCCTTGGTGTCAACATGGAGTTTCCTTGTGTTAAAAGTGCTATCATGGGGGTAGCTAGGTGGCGCAGTGGATGGAGCACTGGCCCTGAAGTCAGGAGGACCTGATTTCAAATCCAGCCTCAGACCAAACACTTGACACTTTGTGATCCTGGGCAAGTCACTTAACCCCAATTGCCTAAAAAATTTTAAAAAAAAAAGCGGTTTTAGGATCTAAGCCTCCCCAGGGCCCAGGAAGCCAGAGCTAGAGCCATTTCAAAGCCTAAATACAACTAGCTGCTGAGTGGCCAGTTAGAACTCGGCCAACAGGCACAGAGATCAGCTTAAGGATGAACAATCCCATTTAGTATCTTGGATCTGAAATTAATTCAGAATGCCAAAAGTCCATTCATAGGGTGGTGCATATTTTCCAACCCCTCCCCCCCAAGACCTGACCTGCATATCACCAAAAGGGAAGGGATTCCATGAAGGTGGTCAGAGTTATTTGTACAGTCCCTTAATTTTCTAGAGTTAGACCCGGCATACAGAGGATTTGGGGGGTACTGAGACACTTCTATCTCAGATATCTTTCCTTAGGCAAAGTTAACTGTGAACTCCTTTTCATCTCTTGAAAACATTTCACAGCTTAAATTATGAGGGTCCACTGGTATAGAAGGTGAGCAGAGAAATCTTTATGCGGAAATTGGTTTTCTGCTTTGGCTTTTCTACTCAAGTCCAAGTTGTTTGCCTCTTGCAACAACCCTATAATGGCTGACCAGTGCATGGCAAGTGAAGATGCTTTCAGAACACCTGTCATTTGGGGGAGGGTGATCCCTGAGCCCGACACATGATATAGAAATGAGATTGAAATGGAATTTTCCCTTCCAACTTTATTTTCTATAATTAATCTGTCACCAGTGATTTGTCCAGACTGAAACCTGGAACACTGATATTTTAAAAATATTTTTAACTTAAAGCTTAGTTTCAACTGGATGAATATCCCAATTCAACACGTTTGTCTTCTCCATAGATTCATTAGCTGCATGGGCTAGGGGGAAAAGCCAATTAATACATTCTTCTCTGTACTTCACTAAAGCCATCCCAGACAGATTACTGTCTAGCTTTTCAGGGCAGACCGTCAAGAGCAAACTCTAGGAGTGATATGCACACAGGCCTACAACCTTTGCAGTTCTTAATTTCCTTGGTCATTTAATTTGTGGTAAATTTTTTTTTTTGAGTCCTTCTCACTTCGGCCCCAAGAGAAAGGTGGGTGGGTGGGAGTGGTGATTTAGCCCCATTACAAAAAGACAATTCCTTGACATCCAGGTTAAAAGAGGACCTTAGAGCTGCTTAGTGTCTTCCATTTTTCTGGAGACGCTGCTTTGTCTCCTTTTGATTTCACAAGCAATAGGCTGTTTCTCAAGGGAGGGTGGAGTAGGGGAAGGTATGTGTGGGTGGGGGGAGAAAACATTGCACACCTCGTAATAAGCATCTTCGAAGTGTTGAGCTGATATTTGCATCCAGGCAGAACTGACTGGTTTTCCACTGTCCCAGCAAAACCCTAGACTGAACTGCGCCACTTGCAGTGGAAGCTGAAGAGGACCATACTACCTTGGTTAGCCTGGGTGTTTTTTTTCTTCCGAGTAGAAGTACTCCCTCCATACCCACGATCTCCCCGCCCCCAAAGCACAGCTGATTCCTTTAATAAAGGTGCGCTTTGCAAAAGAAGGCATGTTCGAGACTGAGCCTGTCTTCCTTGGCGGCCACGGCCTCACAAGAAGGGGACCATGGAATTGGAAACCCTCGCCAGGCAGGCGATTGCCACAGGAAGGGCGGCGGCTTTGCTCCCTAGAGCCCGGCTGCTAATCTAATAATGTCAGGTTTGCTCCAGATAAATATTAATAACCCCGGTGACAAAGTAAATTTGGAAGAATCTAATTAAAGGGACGTGGCGCGAGTTGGCAGCCTCTCTAAGTAATCGCTTCTCAATGAAAATCAGCAGAAATTCAAAGGAAGAATACCTAGGTCCTTGTGCTGGGTCAACCTGAAAGATGAAACTTCCTGGGCTCCAGCGCCATTGGTGAGATTATAGGGACCACCTTTCACCCAGTACATTCAGCAACCGGCTTCGAATTCTCTCAGCAAAGACCAAGCAGGCCAGTGAGGTCCCCCATGCCCCCTGCCCCAGCTTTGGCTTCAGTCACCTTCTAGGGCAGCCTTAACTCCACTGGACAGGAGGGAATTATTTTAGCCAGTCGTAGTCATTTAAAACATTTCATGAGTTCTTGTGCCCTAAGTGTTGCCTTCCCCCATGTCTCTCTCTCTCTCTCTCTCTCTCTCTCTCTCTCTCTCTCTCTCTCT
>NW_020948774.1:4031320-4047580 GCF_900497805.2 Vombatus ursinus
TCTCTCTCTCTCTCTCTCTCTCTCTCTCTCTCTCTCTCTCTCTCTCTCTCTCTCTCTCACACACACACACACACACTGTGTTGCCTTCCCCCACGCCTATCTCTCTCACACACACAGCCTGCAGCAGAATTCACACATACCACACCTTCTGTATGGTGCTGGCATTCTTTCTGTCCAACTTCAATAATCCCTCTCCCTCTTCACCGTCTCACACACAGCCTCCCTGTGTCCTCGCATTCTTTTCCTGAATCTGTGGGGACCCAAAGGGCCTTAGAAAGATAATTTAGGTTGAGAGACTCCAAATGTGGCTCTTTGGTAAACAACACGATTTCCAACCAGCAAAGTATTTGACTGGCTAGTACGGCTTTTTCATAAGCAGTTCTGTTTGCTTGTCTTGGGCAAAGTTCCTATTTCCGGTGCAAGGGTTAGTGCTGGTTATTCTGGAAGCCCGAGAGAAAGAAATCTTGCTTGTGTGAGGGTTTCTTCATTAGAATTGTTACTCACCCCCACCCCTAATCACATCCAGTCATTGTCAGAGTGGATAAAGTAGCATTTATTTTGGTTCTTTGCTTGAGTTAATGACAGTGTTTTGATTTAATCTGCTTAGTTTAGCAATGCCTGAGCTGGGGTGGGGGAGGAGAGGTTGGGCTAGCATGAGCCCGTGGGAGAAAGGAGGTGCGACCATTTTCAGTCACTAAGCAGGAATGGTAGCCTAGGCTGATTCTAGTGTGTGGTTGAGTCTCCCTCCCCATCCCTCTTAAAGTTCCGGGCACTATTGCTAGAAACATCCCTGCTTTCATGTCCTGACTGTTGAGGTTGTCTCTGCTTCCTAGTCCATTTTGCTAGTGAGTTTCTCTTCTCCTTTAATTAGACAATGTCATCTGCTGTATCTTTATTGGAAGGGAGTATACCTCTTCACTTCCCTTCTCTAGACCATCTCCAAGAAAATGTGATCATTAGAGGGGCCTCTTAAGGAATTCAGCCATTCTGAATGAGAATAATTGTGGGAGAATAGCCTGGTGTTTCTGTAGGAAGTTTGATGGCAAGAAGAAGGCCTCGGGGCTAGGCAAAAGGCAGGATGCCGAGTACAGTCTTGGGGTAGGATCATATTTTATTCTTGTATTCAGGAGGCTACAATACAATGGTCCAGACTTGTAATTTCCCTAATGTAGGCAACTCCCAGGTGCAGTTTGGCAAGTCAGCAGCTCATTTGTAATTTAGAGAGTTGCCTAGAGCGCTAAGAGTGTGACTTGATCAGTGTCACAGCCAGTATGTGATGATGGGAACTTGAAACCGTGTGTTTCTGACCCCAAATACAGCCTTCTCTATTCGCCATGCTGCCTGTCTTTTTCAACTACACCACAAGAAATCCACTTTGATTGGTTCTTCCGTTATTAGGGATGGTTTTACATTGATATTTTTCATTTCAGTTAATCAATAAACATATGCATAGTATATGCCAGGTATTGTGCTAAGCACTGAGGATACAAAGAAAGGCAGAAGATAGTCCTTGTTTCAAGGAGCTCCCTAATAGGTGAGATGGCGCACAAACAAGCCATAAACAAGATCAAGTGGAGATAATCAACAGAAAGGAGGCACTAGAATTAAGGGGGATCAGGGAAAGTCTTCCTTTAGAAGAGAGATTTTAGCTAGGACTCAGAGGAAGCAAGGAAAGCTAGGAGGGGGTGATGAAGACAGAGTTCCAGGCATAGGGCACAGCCAGCAAAAATTCTCAAATTCAGAAGACAGACTATCTTGTGCAAGGAACAGCAAAGGAGGTAGTGTTACTGGATCACAGAGTATGTGTGTTACAGGGTGGAGAGTAAAATGTAAGAAGACTGGAAAGGTAAGAAGGTGCCAGGTTATAAAGGGCTTTTGAACAACAGAATTTCATATTTGATCCCAGAGGGAGGGGGAGAGAGGAGTATTATGGTGGTAACATGGTCAGACCTGTGATTTAGAAAGATCAATCTGTTGAGCAATGTACAGAGTATGGTGTGCTTATCTATCCACTTGGAGCATTATTTCCAATTCTTTTTCAGATGCTGTGCTGTAAAATATTGTCATGTTGTTCATTTCCTAGTATAGCGTATTTCCCCTCTTTCATTTAAATAAAATCATGGCACCAAAAAAAGGAAGAAAGGAAGAAAAAAATTTGACAGCTGACAGGAGGATGGACGAGATTGGGGGGAGGCTCAAGGCAAGGAAGAGCAGAAGATTATTGCAGTAGTTTGAGCCTAAGATAATGAGGATGGTGGCAGTGTCAGAGAAGAGAAGGGGGCATATGAGACATGCTGAGAAGAAAAAATCCTTGGGATTTGGCAATTGATTGAATATGGGGGTAAAAAAAGAGTGAGGAATTGAGGATGACACATAGTGAGAACTTCGATGCCTGGGAGAAGAGTGGTGCCCTCAACAGTAATAGAAGTTGGTGGGTTCTCCCTCATTGGAGCAAAGGTTGGGTGACTGCTTATTGGGTGTATTATGCAAGGATTCTTTTTGAGGCCTGTGTTGGATTAGATAACCACTGAGGTTTCTTCCAGCTCAAATGACATGCTTCTGTTATTTTGTCATTTTAAGACTATGGTTCCATTGTTTATCTTTCTTTAAACATCTACTCCTTTTCAAACTTGGGCCACAGTGCATCTGGCAATGGGAGAGTACTGGTATGTTCCCATTGGCTGGCTAGGCTCCCAACCCAGACCTGCAATGTGGTCTCATTTCTGATCCTTTCCTGCACATAAATAAAAAGCGGTACTTTTTTGTTGGGTTCTTGGGGTGGGCAGGGAACAATTTTCAAGAGTTTGGAGACAAGAAGTACATACAGCATAAAAATAATATGATATGAGTCCAAAATACAGCCCTCCATTTATACTACATCCTGAACTCCATTGCCAGAGGGCAGAGACTTTTAAACCACACAAATATTCCCACTGTGGGTCAGTGAGCCTTACTGTGTATAGGGCTAGACCCCGGAATTAGATCTGTCCATGGGCCTAGTTTCTGTCCCTTTGAATCACACCTCGTAGGATAGGGGGAAGATGGGTCTGCCTGGGGATAACTCTCCTGCTCCAAATCCCACCTGTCAATCAGCATTTGGGGGTGGAGGAGGCGTGGAGAGTAGAGGAATGGGAGAAGATAAGCAGGGGTGGGCAACCTGCGGCCTAGAGGCCTTCTAGGTCCTCAAGTGCAGCCTTTTGACTGAGTCCAAGTTTTACAGAACAAATCCTTTTATTAAAGGGATTGGTTCTGTGCAGTTTGGATGGGCATGTGGTCTCAAGGCCGCAGGTTGCCCACCCAAGATGATCATTAAGCTCCCTTCTAACTTCCACCACATTCAAGGGTTTTCTGATTCCATGTACGCCCCTTCTAATGCCAGTCTACCACTGTGGCATTCTGAGCAGGCCCTGCATACCTGAACCTCCGATATTAGCTTCTGTAGAACATGCTGGAAACAGAAATTGAGTGTAAGGCGGGGGGGGGGGGGGGGGACATGCGCGCACACACACACACACACATACACACACACGAAAAGAAAATGGTGCAAATCCATACAGCTCTATGGAAGTGTGACCATAAGTGGTGACAGATACTTGAGTGAATAGAGTAACTTGCACAGAATCAGAATCACAGAATTTTAGCATCAAAAGTCCAAACCATATATGAAAGGAATCCTCACTATAACATATCCAACTAGATTTGAATTGGATTAGTCAAAAAATGTGAATCTTCCTAGCAAATTCTGGCACTTTCTAAAAACCTCAAAGGGTTTTGTATTGTAAGCCACTAATTATGTGACCTAACCTCTCCAATCCTTAATTACCTCACCTTAAAAATGGGGATAATACTTGACTTACCTGAAGGCTAAATTTTAAACCAAGTTGATTTCTAGGTGCCCCTTCCATCTTTAAGATACATGTTCCTAACAAAGTTGTCAGTGGGATTCCAGTTCTGTGTCTCTCTCCTTCCTCAGTTCCATCTTGTTGTTATTTAGTCCTTTTTTAGTTGTGTCTGACTCTTTGTGACCCTATTTGGGTTTTTCTTGGCAAAGGTATTGGAGTGGTTTGTCATTTCCTTCCTACAGGTGAGGAAATAGGCAAACAGTCACACAACTAGTAAGTGTCTGAGCCTGGATTTGAACTCAGGAAGACTCATCTTCCTGATTTCAGGCACTCTGTTCACCCAGTATGTAAGTGTGAATTAGAGGGGAAGCCATGTAGAAGGGCCACCTAGCTGATACCCCTTCTATCTTCCTCTCCCTCCAAATCACACATACATATTGGGTCCGTCAGGGAATGACTACCTCAAGTTCAGAGTACTCTGTGGGCCAACTCCTGAAACTAAAGGGGCAAAACTCACAAGCCCCAAAAAATACATTTACCTTTGATAGTAGCCAGAAGGCACAGTTCACTAAAAGCAAAGGCATTTGCTGAAATTGCATAGTAACAAGAGTAGCTACAAAAAGATCCTTTCACAAACCTGAAGTGCACTGGGATGATTGGGCACAAACATAAGAGTCCACTAATAGAGATGTCATACCCATAGGGAATGTACAAGACAACTCCCACCTCGGGCATGACAGGGCCATGGTATCTTTTATCTTTTCTTACTGTCTTCATGATGCTTGCTACTCTCTCTGGATGTAGCATATCTGCTATGCAGGTAACTCTGATGGGCTTCCTGGGCCTGCTCTTTGCCAGACATGGCTTCTCCTCAGACATGACTAGCTCAGCTGCAGGAAAACATTGTCAATGGGACAGAAGAGGAGAGAAAGCTCTCCTCCCCGTACCTTACACTTTGCAAGAGCACCAAAGAAAAAGCAATGAGTGATTGCCTTTCAAGAACTGGATTCTTCATCCATAGTTGACTCTCTCTTTGAGTGTCAGATATGACTCTCAGGACTGACCAAAAAAGCTGACTAGCTTGCTTTTGTTGTTGTTGTTTTTGGTGAGGCAACTGGGGTTAAGTGACTTGCCCAGGGTCACACAGCTAGTAAGTCAAGTGTCTGAGGCTGGATTTGAACTCCGACTCCAGGGCCAGTGCTCTCTCCACTATGCCACTAAGGATGTGGCAGACCCTTCAGCTGCTCTTTAAGTCCGTCAGGTTAATGGAGGAATTTATTCCTGTCTCCTAAAAGAACTATACTTTCTTTACAAGCAGTGATTGAGTCACTTTCTCCCAGTTTCTTACCCCTTGTGGTCTGTGAATAAGCCAGCTTATGCTGGGACAGCTAGGTGTCACAGTGAATAGAATGCCAGTCCTGGAGTCAGGAAGACTCATCTTCCCGAGTTCAAATCTGGCCTCAGACCAAACACTTGACACTTACTACCTGTGTGACCCTGGGCAATACACTTAACCCCAACTGCCTAAAAAAAAGAAAAATCTGGCTTCACACACTTGGCAAGTCACTTAACCCTGATTGCCTGAGTTTCCTTATCTATAAATTGAGCTGGAGAAAGAAATGGCAAATTGCTCCAGTATCTTTGAAGAAAACCACAGACACAAGTGAACAATGACATTAACAAGTAGAAGTCAGAAATGTTTCATGCCCTATATGAAATGCAAAATCATCCATTCCAAATCCAAGGATATCTTTTATAACATGCAAATGCGACTACTTCAAGTCTGAAAGAGACAAAACCTTTTTACACCTCATTGTTTCTTTTACCTGCCTATTACATCCTAAAATCTCATCAAGTGGGCTGGAGGGACCTGGTAGGGAAGAATTCAATGGATCCCCTGAGTTGCTTTCTGCTAAAATACACACAATCCACATGGCAAACACTTGGCTATCTATGCTGTTTATCCACCCTCTATGCTGTGAGTGGATATATTTATATGTCACATGCAAACAAGTCATATGCAAACAAGCACAAATTCATGTAGGGAGAACAGTACTGACAATGCACAGTAAAGGAGTGGTCAGTGCAGGATGAGATTTCAAAGGGAAAGCTTTCTGGACGCTGTGAGTTGCGATTTAGGTTTTGTAGATGAGGAAGTACAATTATCCCTTCCACACCGAGACTTTCCCCATTGTGATTTCAATATATCTTGGGTTGGCATAAGAAATTAAATGGGAATTTGGGGGGAGTTTGTGGAAGCTGCAGATGACACAGAAAAAGTTTAGAAACTCAGAAATGCAGAAAATATGTGTGTAGTACGGTATAATATCAAAATATTTTATCTCTTAATACCATAATAATTCAGACTTCTCTGGTACAAAGGGAGGGCCAAAACATTTTACATCTATTTTCCAGACCTTGGGGGCACCACACTCCTAACCCCAGAGACGTGGAATGGATAACCGCATTTTGCATATGTTCCCTGTATGCAAAATGTAAGTTTTCTGATATTGGCTAAGGAAGAATATTTTAATTGGTCCAAATGATCCTCACTGGTAAGTCTCATGAAAGTTTACTTCCTGGTCTGATGTGATTTTACAGGTCCCTACCTGCTCCTAGCTACCTCATTCCCTGATGCTGGTGCAATATCTTACTAATCTTACCTGACAGCAGGGATCTACCCTAGTCCCAGTGGGCAACATGAAATCAGAAAGCAGCCTTTTCTTAGAAGAGAAAAGCATCTAATGGCTTCTACAGGGACTTCCTGTTTGTGCACTAGGGGGAGAACTCAGGCAAGGAGGAGGGACCCAAGAAGACAGAAAAACCCTGCACAGAAAGCAATAGCCTAAGAGATGCAGCTTACTCAGATCTAGTTGAAGAGGCCAGCAAGAGTTAATGGCAGTAGTCTGGATACCAAATGGTGCTGCAAGTACCCAGAGCCTAATAAAGGAGTGTGTGAAGACCTTGGATTGAAATATGACCACATAAAAGAAATCAGGAAGCCAGCCTGAAAGAAATGTAACCTAAGCTTTCTTACCTTTTAATTGTGTTTTAATAGGAATTTTCTTTCTTGGGAGGGAGAGCCTTGCTCATGGTTAGCATAACAGGAAGTGGGGCTGAAGGAGGCTTGGGAAAGTTAGTGGACAGCATGCCTTGACTTCCATACTGTGTGGAGCCTTTTACTGAGTGCTGGTTAAAGAAGTCAAGGGGAAACAAGGTACCTAATCTCTACAAACTTAACAGTGCAGTTGTGTATGAGCAGAGCAGGGCAGGTATTTAGGGAGCATATGGGAAAAGCTTGGGCAAGTTTCTTGGTTGCCAGAGGGGTGATGGTCTGGCTGTGTGTAAGAACGAGGACTTCCAGGTTCCCTTCCTGATTTGGAAGTAATGAAGTGCTGAGGGATACCATGGTGGGGAAAAGGGTAATTGTGCAGGAGTGAGAAACATGATGATGCAATGGGAAGAGGAAGATGCAATGAAGGTGATGCAAGGAGGCTTCCCCACTTGGCACACGGTGATATGCAATCTAACTGGCAACTCAATGCTTGCTAAGTCTCTTGCTAAGTCATGATAGGAAGCGGCATTTTCCCAGGAGTCTGGGAAAATGACAGCAGGTGTCAGGGCCCCAAGTTGCCATGTGTTTACACTCTTCTTGTGGCTGGTGGGAAAAGAAGGTAGAGCTGGGAGCCAGGTGAGAATGCTCTTAGGGCACCTGTGGCTGGTCAGAGAGAAGAAAAGTGAGAGGAAGGCATGTTGCTGACGCCAGCTGATGCAAGACAGGTGCTAATGACTTCAGGGCAGTCTGCTAAGGGAGAATGGTGGCTCAGGGTCTAGGCCTCTCTGTGGGAAAATTCTGATACCTGGCCAAACTCAGTAAATACTTTGGGGGTGGGGTGAGAGGGAAGTATCGAGGAAAAGGGAAGAATTTGTCACAGATATTCAAAATTATTGAATAACAACTATTGTTGTTAGTGTTTACCATCACCCAGTATGTCCTCTAAAACAAAGAGTCTTAACCTTTTGGGGGCATGGATCCCTTCTCAGAGTAATATTGGTAAATGTGTAAAAATAAAATACATAGGATTACAAAGGAAACCAGTTATATTGAAATGCCATTATCAAAAAAAATTTTAATTCACAGACCCCTTGAAATCTATCTAGTGATCCCTGTTATACGTAGCACTTACAAAATAGTAATACAAATATAATGGAACTGCAGCTTTACAAGTTGTCTTATGATTACCAAACAGCAATATTCCATGGGTCAGCTCACATCCCATTAAGCATAATTCAGAACAGTAAAAAACTTGCATTAAAAGGTAAGCTATGGGGAGGCTCTCAGTCCTGTTTCCTCATACTGGATTATGGAGTAGGTAGCAATAATGTTTGGGAGGTGTTGCAAGCAGATTTCCCCAATTGGTTCATGGTAATAGATAGGTCAGTGATGATCCATTGCCATCTCCAACCCCCACACAGCCATCATGGGGACACTGTAGTGAAAGAGCACTGGAAAGATCCAGGAGACCTGGGACCAAGTGTCCATCTCTGACTCTTGCTACTAGTGTGACTCTACAAAGACCATTTAACTCCTCTAAGCCACAGTATCCTTATTTGTAAAATGGAAGTTCTTGTACTTCTTACCCCCACTAACAGTATTGTTTTGAAGAAAGCAATTTATTAATATTAAAGTACTATAGGAATTCAAGCCATTATTTTCATTCAATCCAATCCAATAGGCATTTAATAAGCACTGACTACATTGTATACAGTATCCCATGTTAGGGAATGGGGATTTTTGTTGTTGATCATGTTTTGTTGTTCAGTCATGTCTGACTCTTCATGACCCATGGACCATAGCATGCCAGACCCTTCTATCCTTCACTATTTCCTGAAGTTTATCCAAGTTCATATTCATTGTTTCCATGATATTATCTATCCATCTCAACCTTTTCCTCTTGCTTTCAATCTTTCTGAATGTCAAGGTCTTTTCCAATGAATCCTGTCTTCTCATTATATGGCCAAAGTATTTAAACTTCAGCTTCAGTATTTGACCTTCCAAAGAATAGCCTGAAATAATTTCTTCAAGTATTGACTGATTTGAGTCTAAGGAACTTTCAAAGTCTTCTCCAGCAATGACAAAATGAATAGTCTCAGCTGTCCCTCTCTTGTAGACAAACTGGGACCTGGGAAAGATTTTAGCTTAAAAAGGCTAAGGTCCCCCACTGAATTTGGGGCCATCACTAGTCATCCTGACCTATGTCTTGCCACTGGACTTTGATTACTTTGGAGAGAGGGATGTTGGTGACTCCCCATAGCCCTGCCTTACTTAAACCCAATTCACTTGCAAATCATCACCCTCCTGATGTCATTGGTCCTTTTTGAGAATAAAGGACAAACAACAAGAAACTACAAATGGGGGGGGGGCGGTTACAATATGGAAACAAATATGTACATGATAATTTAGGAGGCAATTTAAACTAATAAAGGAA
This sequence comes from Vombatus ursinus, assembly GCF_900497805.2. Taxonomy (NCBI): domain Eukaryota; kingdom Metazoa; phylum Chordata; class Mammalia; order Diprotodontia; family Vombatidae; genus Vombatus; species Vombatus ursinus. The sequence goes on from NW_020948774.1 coordinate 4,040,652, forward strand.
TCAGGAAAAACTTTCCAGAGGAAAGGGTACAGGCCTGGAGCCTTGAAGAAAATTAATAAGTCTCCTAAAAGGTAGAAGTGAAGAGGGATTACATTCCAGCAAGGAGGGATAGTCTGTGTAAAGGCAGAGGCTGAGTAGGGAAAAGGGCTCCAAAGTATATTAGAAAATAACTGCTATAAGATGGGATACAATACTAATAGACTGATAAACCCTGACCAGCGGGGACAGTATGCTGTTCTTTTATAAGAACTAATAATCCACTGTGGGAGTTTTGACCCAAAATGCCTTGAAACAATGTGATAACCAGTGTAGAGAAAAAAATGACTAAGAGTGAATGAATGCTTGACCTTGGCAAAGGTGCTAAGCAACTGTAGCTTCTGGGAACTGAGGAAAAGCCAAATATAATCAGTGGCTTTTCTCTGGTGAATATGGGCATCTCTCCCATGCCCTTATTACTCCAGGCTTCTCTTATGTTTTGGGTCCAATCCATAAGGTGGCCCTTCTGGCCACCATTCTGTTACCATTATGCAAAATGTTCAACTCTGGCAGGATCCTTAAGAATCATCTAGCCTGACCCTTTCTTTTTATAGATGAGGAAACTGAAGCCCTGAGAGGAGAAACTGCTTGCCCAAAGCCACATGGCCAATTAGAAGCAGAGCCAGGACTAAGACCCAGATGTCTTGAGTTCCAGGAGTGTGCTCCTGCCAATATGCTATCCTGTGTTAGGGTAAGAGGTGTGATCTCTGGCCATAGAATAGGGCAGAGCTAACTGATTCCTGCAGGATGCAGCTTGAAACCTTGACCTTATCAGCATAGTGTTCTGTAACCACAGAATACATATGGGTACACACACACACACACACACACACACACACGTGAATGACAAAGGTGGTTTTCCCCGTCCCTTGAAATCTGACCTCTAACATTTGTACTAGGTTACTAACCAAAGAAGGGAGCTGGTTGCATCCTTCCAGCTGGCTCTTCCAGCCCCACTCTGAGTCCCAGAGAAAACTACCCCTTAAAACTAAAGGGATTTCTTGGAATGGCAGCAGCTACTCAGCTGAATAGGGGGCCTCCAAGAAAGAACTTAAGAGCCCACTCCCACCCCTCTCCTTTTGCAGGGGGAGCAAAAGGACCCAAAGAGGTCCTCTGGTGCCAAATGCAGTGTTTTCTATTCTGTTCATTCAAAAAAATACCTAAGTACTCACTGTGTGTGGCATCATGGACAGCACTAGAAACACAAAACCAAAAAAGAATGAGAATCCCTAATCTCAAGGAGTTTACATTGTATTGGGGGAAAACAATGTGCACACAGATAATTAGATACAAAGTACTTTCTCAGGGGAGGAGCTAGTAATTTAAAATACTAGTTTAGGCTTCCTGTAGGAGGTGGCCAGTTGAGTTGAGCTTTGAAGGAAGCACGGGAGTGAAGACAGAAAGCCTGAAAGACAGGAGATGGAAAAGCATAGACAGGGAACAATGAGCAGACCAGTTTGGCTGGAATATGGAGTCTGTGAATGAGAGTGGGAAAGGTAAGCAGGAGCCAGATTATGATGGGTTTCAGAAGTCAAACAGAGGATTGTGTATTTTATCCCAGAGACAAGAGGGAGCCACTGGAATTTCTTGATCCAGGAAGTGACGTGATCATACCTGTGCTTTAGGAACATCTCTGATAACTATTTGGAGAGTGGATCAGGGCATAGAGAGACTAGAGCCAGGAGAACAATTGGGTTATTGCAACAGTGTAGGCAAGAGGTAAGGAAGACCCAAGCTAGGGTGGTGGCCTTGTGACTGGAGAGAAGGGGATAGATGTGAGATATATGGTGGTGGTAGATTTTACAAGGCTTGGAAACTGATTAGAAATTCGGGTTGAAGAAAAAATGTCCAAGGGAAAGACTACACTATGTGTATGCATAGGAAGAGGCAGTTGGGGATACCAGGCTCATTCAGAGTTCAACAGAAGGGCTGTTCTGTAATTCTAGAAAGAATAAAAACATTTAATAGAAAGAAAGGAAGGAAGAAAAGAAGGAAGGAAGAAAGGAATTCAGGTTGAGGAAGAGGGAAGACTTAAGGATGATCCTGATAGCAAATTTAGATGACTGGAAGAATCTCAACAGAAATAGAGAAGTCAGGAAGAAGGCAGGGATTGGAGAATAGTATAATGAGTTCTGTTTTAGAGATGTTTCATTTGAAGTACCCATTGGACATCCACTTGTTTGGTTGCTTTTTTTTTTTTCAGTTTTGTCCAATACTTTATGACCCCATTTGGGGTTTTCTTGGCAAAAGTTACTGGAGTGATTTGCCATTTCCTTCTCCAGCTCATTTTATAAATGAGGAAACTGAGGCAAACAGGGTCAAGTGACTTGCCCAAGGTAACACAGCTAGTAAGTCTGAGACCAGATATGAACTCAGAAAGATGAGTCTTCCTGACTCCAGGCCTGGCACTCTATCCTCTGTGCCACTGAGCTGCCTGGATGTCCACTTGGTTATATCCAATAGGTAGTTGCTGGTGTGGAACTAGAGCTCAGGAGAGAGACTGAGGTATTTAGATCTGGGAATCATCTGCAAAGAAACTACTATACCATGCTGCCTCTGGCTCATCGTTCTGGCCAGCCTGAGCCCCGGCATCTGAGGCAGGAATCTGCAGGTCTACCCTGTGAGACTGCCAAGGGCACAGGGCCAAACTGAAGAGTTCATCCTTTCCTAGGTCATTCCTAGGACTTGCCTTTCACTTCTACTCAGAGAAGTATCTACTCTATATTTTCCTAGGGAAAGCTTCCCTCAGAGAACAATGAACGTGTTGAACCAGGGACACAGTGTGGTATGATAGAAACTGCTAAATTTGGAGAAATAGTACCTGGGTTTGAACCTCAGCTTTGCAATCTACTCCTTGTTTGACCTGAGCAAATGGTGGTCTGCCTAGGGCCCAATTTTCTCATCTATGAAACAATAAGGTTGGGTTAGATCAGGGAGTCCTAAGTATTTTTGTGTCATGGACCCTTTTGGTAGTCTGGTGAAGTCCTAATGTTTTTGAATGCATAAATAAAATACAGAAGATTATACAGAAAACTAATTAGGTTAAAATACAATGATCAAGTAAAAAAAAAAAACCACAAACAGGTTCATGGACCCCCTGGTTAAGAATCCTTGGGCCAGAACATCTTTAAAGTCTCTCTTAGCTCTAAAGCTGTGATCCTATGTTTCCCAAGGCCTAGAAGGTAGGGGGAAGGATGCATCAGTGATCCAGCATTCTAATAGCTGGTCCAGCCTTCTTGGGACTAAAGTGGTCCCTTCGTTCCTCAGCACCTTGGACAAACTTTTCCTCATCCAGATGGAAAATTGGTCATGAGACTGAAGCAGAAACATGTGCTGGGGGTTTGGTGGTAATGGCCTACAACACATTCAGAACTGTCTGATAAAGGAGATAGCTACAAAAGATGAAAGCAGTCAATGGCTAAGATGCCATAAGAAATCAGGCCTTCTAAAATACTGTTGGTAGAGCTGTGAACTAATCTAACCACTCTGGAAAACAATTTGGAATGCCAGAAGAGTCACCCATCAATCTCACTAGTAGGCTCAAAAGAAGCCAAAGACAGGAAGAAAAGATGTAAGTATAGATATAGATAAAGACGTGGATATTTGGAGCAGCCCTTTTTAGTAACAAGGAACTGAAGCAAAAGTTGATACCCATCAATTGGATGAATAAATTATGGCATGTGAATGAATGAAATGTTATTGTGCCATGAAAACAATTAATATTCAAAAGAATGAGTAGACTTTTATAAACAAGAGGCATCATGATTCAGTGGGAAAGGTACCAGATTTGGAGTCAGAGAACATGTATTCAAATCCTACCGTTGTCACTATTTAAATGGACCCTGAGCAAGTGACTTAGACCTTCTGGGCCTCACTTTCTTCCTCTGTACAATGAAGATGTTGGACTAGGTGAACTGTAACATCCCTTCCGGCCCTAAATCTATGCTCTTATAAATAGTTGCAAGGGCCAACAGCAGCAATGGCTATGATTCTGTATAGACGAAAATGACACTAAAAGGCGGATGAGTTTAGACGGACACCTCTTTTCTCTCAGTAGAGAAGACAGGGACTTTAGGTACGGAATGTTGTATGTACTGTTAGGCATAGCCACTGTGTTGGATGGTTTTGCTTAACTGATTTTTCTTTGTTATAAAGGAAGTGTATTGAGGCTGAATGAGTCTATAAGAGTCATCCCATTGAGCATTCACCCAGAGTTCTCTTGGAAATTTCTGAGGACTCCAAGGACATGGTGACTCATCTCTTGGGCTTTTCTTGTTGTTTGTCCTTTGCTTTCAAAGAAGACCAATGACATCACAGGACGATATCTTGATTTGCTCATGAATTGGATTTAAGTGAGGCAAAGTTGCACAAAGTTGTCAGCTTCACTCTCTCTTCCAGAGTCATTCAAGTCTAGGACCAAGACAAAAGTCAGGAGGACTGGTGATGGTCCAAGATGCAGCAGGTGCCCTTGGCATCTTCAATGTCTTACCAAGCTCTAAGCACTCCACAGGGCTTGCGTTAGCCACCTTCATGACCATTAGAACAAATTGTTCTCATCCATCCATTTTACTGGGGGAAGTCTTCACATGCTTGAGGTAGATATCCCCTTATCGAAGCTAGGTGGTACAGTAGATAGAGAACTGGCCCTGGAGTCAAGAAGACCTGAGTTCAAATATGGCCTCAGACACCTACCAGCAGTGTGACCCTGAGTAAGTCACCTAACCCTGTTTACCTCAGTTTCCTCATTGTAAAATGAGCTGGAGAAGGAAAAGGCAAATCCCTCCAGTATCCTTGACAAGAAAACCTCAAGTGAAGTCAAAAAGGGCACCACTGAAATGGCTGACCAGAGGTGTAAATAAGCATTAATAAATGCTTTCTTCATTCATTCAAGTGACTTGCCTAAGGGCACCCATACCTGAGCACATTAGTCATAATGGAGGTAGATAGTGTCTTAAGAAGAGTAACTCAAACAAAGGATAAGAGTCACTTCTGTAGGAGGAGAGTTGGGAAAGAGGAAGTTTAAGAAGGTGATATGATCAAAGGAAGAAGCTCTGTTAATATTAATACTCACCACTGGTGAAAAAGTGTTAGTACTTAGTACCCTATCCCTTCTCTTCTTCCCTCAACCTCATCCTCCCACACATACGCATTTTATATATGTGTACATACCACACATTGGCTGGCTAGATCATAAAATGGCTTGGGCTTTTGGGGGGTGATAAACTTCCTGGATGCTTCTGCCCATATGGTAGCCCAAGACTGGAAGAACTTGGATTTTAGAATGACGTAAAAAACCTTTGTTTCCCATGGTGGAGAACAAAAGTGGTCCCTTAGTCCTTTTTTGTTCTCCCACTGAGTACCTGTCCCCCACAAAAGCAGCATGGGTACAAGTGCTGCCTCTGTTAAAAGAAGAAACAGCCTTCCTTTTAGTGCTCTTGGCTGGAGTCTTCTTTCCCACAAGGGAGAGGAGGAGTGAGAGCAGGCTTCTCTCCACCTTTCTGCCAGACTCACTGCAGAGGGTTCAGTAATTTGGGTGAGGAGGATATCTGGAAATTACTGTATTACAAAACTAAAGATATCCATAAAACCTTTAAAAAGGAAGAAAGAAGACAAATTCCAACATTATCTGGCTGACAATGGACAAATAATTTTAACTTTTTTGAGTCTCAATTTCCCATTAGTAAAATGGGATTAAATTACACTACCTAACTCACAGGGCTGTTGTGAGGAAAAAGCAGGGAGAGATTGGTCAAGGAGTCCATGCTCCAATTGAAGGATCCCTGCCCCCACCCCAACCCATCACACTGATGGGACAGAGGAAACTTGTAGTGATTGATGCAATCAACAATGATTTATTAATTTACTATGTGCTAGGTACTATGCTAGGTCCTGAGAATACAAAGTCATAGCAAAACACTCCTTGGCATCAAGGAATTTGCATTCTGGTGGGGTAGGGGTGAGGAGGCAAAAGGCACATGTATTGATATATACAAACTAGATGCAAGGTAATTTTAGGGTGGAGGGGAAGACATCAGCAGCTGGGGCTGGAGTGGGGTATGGATCAGAAAGATGGTGGTACTTGGGCTGAACACTGAAGGAAATTAGGGCTTCTAAGAAAGAGACCTGGAGGATGTGCCTTCCAGGTATGGGGGACAGTGAGTTCAAAGGCACAGAAATGGAAAAAGGAGTGTTCCATATGAGAAACAGAAAGTACAGTTTGAATAGATTGTAGAGTATGTAAAGAGAAGTCATGTATAATAAGGCTGGAAAGGGAGGTTGGGACAAGGTTGTAAGGGGTTTTAAATGTTAGACAGAGACATTTGTATTTGATCCTAGAGGTAACCGGAAACCATTGGAGTTTATAGAGTAGGGGAATAATGTGATCAGATCTGTGCTTAGGGAAAATCATATTGGAAGGACTTTCTATTCAATAAAAGCTACTGGAAAAATTGGAAAGTAGTCTGACAGAAATTAGGCTTAGATCATCAACTTACACCATGTACCACAACAAGCTCTAGATAGATCCCTGGCTTAAAAATATAAGGTCATATCATAAACAAGAGAAGCAGCATTGGATAGAGAACTGGACTTAGATCCAAGAACGCTTGGATACAAATTCCTTCTCTAATACAAACCACCTTGGACGAGCCACTTATATTCTCCATGTAGTAAACTTTCTGATACAAAAGTTGCAGGGGAAAAAAATACCAACCTATGGTGGAAGAAGTTTTTTCATATGAGAGTTTCCTATAGCAATTAAATAATAGGTGTAGTCTTCATCTGTTATAAACAAATTAGAGGAGAAAGAAAGGAAATACACAGCTTTATAGGGAGAGAATTCTTAATTAAACAAGAGATAATAGAAAATAAAAGATAATTTCAATCACAGTTAC